>NW_022103907.1:14270043-14335209 GCF_000313985.2 Echinops telfairi | reverse complement strand
TCTGATGTCCTGGAAATGACCCTTCGCTCTGTAGTCGCTGTGATGTGTGGTAGTGCTTTGGGTGCATCTGCTTACTTAGCTTTCTTGTAAACGCTTGGCTGCTCTTGTTTTTACATTAAGTGACATTTAGAAAGCTAGAGAGTGCTAATTGCATAAAACCAAGTGCTTTAACAAAATGGTCTAAAGCAAAACAAAGGGGATGAAGCACTGCCGGTGGAGGGGGGTGTTGTTCAGTGCAGTGTGCTCCAAACACTAAGACTCGACCTTTCCTGTCTGTTCTTGTCTGCCACAGGAATAGGGGGAGAATGGAATTCTCTTGCAGCCACGAGGCTGTCAGAATTGGTAACCAAAGGAAAAGCCATTTATTGATGATCATGCAGCAACCTGGAGGATCTGCTGTTTTGCTGCATTTTACTCCCAAGCAAAATTGCGACAGCAGGCATCTGGGGTCCCCTAATGTGTCTGCCGTTCTGGTAGTCCACAGCTGTGTAGTGCAGAGCACGGCATGTATTAATCCAGTAGCAGAGAGCCCACGCGAGATAAAGCTGGGAGAGAAGCACATTCGTAAAGCATTCAAGAAGAACGGATGGGCCTTTGCAACATCCGCTATTCTAAACACTGAGGCGATTCATCACCGGCCATTAGGCTGTGAAGGAGGCTTAAATTTGCTACTGAGAAGTTTCCATTTCAGAAGGTTTCCAACAAAGGACTCTGCTTGTTTGCATAATCATAACAGTGTTTGATGTCAATGCTGTTGTTCTAAGCCTAACATCTGCTACCTTTTATAGAACAACACTGGGGTTTCAAAGCCAACAAGGTTTTAGATTTCCCGAGGCCTTAACAAACCCAGCAGTTACCATCTTGTTCTTCTCAATCTTTCTAGAGTACCGTGGACAAACTCATTAAGAAGACAAACCTAGCCCTCGTGGTTGGCACAAACAGCTGGAGGGAGCAGTTTATCGAAGCCATCACTGTCAGTGCCGGTGAGTGCCTTTCTCCGCGTGTTATAACAGCCCCCTCTGGGCTTGGCTTTAACCCTGTAGCCACTCACTCTGGGGCCTGGGACCAAGGGATGTCCATGGGAAAATTAGCAGAGAAATAAAAGTAGTCGGATCAACACATGGACATTTCAGAGTCTAATACAGTCGATCCAGCAAATGTTTTTAAGCAAGACATTCTTCTCAAAGCCCATTGTGTAGCTAATCACTTTGGGTCAATCACACGACTTTGGAAAATTCCCTGAAAGCAAGGCAAGATGTCTACCGTGAAGGTCCGAAAGGAAGCAGCAAAATCGAAGGTGGAAAAGGATGTCCTTAAGACACATTACCGCTACCATCTGCCTCACTTTACACACTCTTCAACTAATAAATGAGCGCTAGCACTGGCTCTAGAAATGGAAACGGCTTCACATTCTGCTTATTCCTGAGTGAGCACAGGACAGACTTCTTGTTTTTGTTTTTTAAGAAAAGCCTGAGTACACTAAGTGCTAATTCTCAGAGTCAGAGATGTAAGGGTACTAAATGCAAAAAGAAGCGTCCCCTCCCTGCATTGTCAGAGCTGTCCAACTCTCTGTGTGACTGATTCAAGCCAGAGAAAAGTCCCCCTCCCATCCCTGACAGCATCACTTTCATGGGTTTTCCCCCAGGCCTTTTGCTTTAACCCACTGGATATTTTCCTCACTGGCTCATCTTCTTTTGTCGCCACTAATGAAAAAGTTAAGCTTTCTAAATAGTGATTCCCAAACTGTTAAATACGGAAACAGCATCAGCAACAGTCGGGCCATGACTTCTAGCACAACCCCCTCTTTCCAATCTGCCACCAGATAATTTGACAAATTCCCCCAGTGCTGTAAGAACAGGGGGTGGTAACAAATTGTGTGTCTGCTTATAATTAGTGCTGTTTATATTCGTGCTTTGGTTTATTATAATTCAGTATACAATGGAAATTTATGAACATTAGCTAGTGGGTAATTGCTTAGGAGAGTGGATTTGGAATTTATACTTAACTCTAATATGGGGAGAGGGACACTCCTTCAAAAGGGTGATTTTTCCCCCAGAAATCTAAGCTGGGCATCTGAGGCATGAGCTGTCCTCCCTTTTCACAGAAACCCTAAACGGACACTGATGGTTCAAATGAGAAACTGCTGACAACCCCAATAACAAAAAACATTGCACGTGCACCTGACAGTTGTATGGACTTTGGCAGATCCCAAATGCGTAGAAAAGGCAATGTATGCCCTAGTGAACCAACCCTAGTGGTTTCCATGTTCCTACGGTTATAGATGTATGCGTATCTAGGTGATGGCCGCACGGTGTCATCATCAACTCCCTTTTTCCTGCATGTCAGTCATTGTTCTTGGTGCTGGGATATGACAGTGAACAACAAGCTTGTGTCCAACTAAAGCTTGCTTTCTAAGTCTCTGTGCGCTGATGGTCCTCACTGCCGAGACCACGCAAGCTGTGAAGGGAGGCAGGAAATGTGTGTAGAGGCTGCGATTATAGATTAGGTAACGAAGATGGCAAAAGACACATCAATGCTAGACTGGTTTTCTAAGAAGTGGGGTGGTTCTGTGTGGGTCCATTTATACGTGTTCAAAACCCTTAAGGACCCTGGCATAAGTTGATGACTGTTCCATGAGATGGAAAAACGGTGACTGAACAGCTAGCCAGATTCTGCCACTAACAAGGCCAAAGTCGTGTAATTGAACAGAGGAAAAATTATAAAAATATTAATATCCGAAAGGAGGACATCTGAGTTGCAAATACTTTGATAGATATTAAGGAAAAAAAAAACCCACGTTTACAGCAAGTCAATTTCAACTCATGGCTGCTCTACATGCGTCAAAGTAGAAGTAAACGACTAACGTCTCTGTTCCTACATTGGTTTTGCTTTGTTTTGTTGTATAGTGGTAAATCTATAGCTTATAGGGCCCTTGTCAGTTCTCCAGTATTCACATGGATAGGTTAGTGATGTTAATTACATCTATCCTTCTGGAAATCCTATGTTGCTGTTATAAGGTACTGTCCTAATTCATTCCAATTCAGACCAACACTGCCTGATCCTGTGCCATCCTCATGTTTGAGCCCAACAGAGGGTCCCAGGGAGTTGGAATCACCTTGATGGCAATGGGTTTGCCTTTGAGTTTATCGGGGTGTTCAGCATCATTCCCAATGGCTCATGTTGTGGAAGCAGACCATGGACCTTTCTCCCAAGGCACCTCTTGGGATGGAGTTCACGCTTCCAACCTTTCTGTTAGCAGTTGAGCTCAGAAATAATTTCCATCACCATCTATAGTGTTTGGATTATATCCTCCCCAAGTCCCCTGAGGTGGATATAATGATAACTGTTCGTATTATGTACTAGAGGAAGTAACTGAGGCTCAATGAGGTTACGTGCCTTAGAGCACAGCTCAGAGCTTTGATTGACCAAATACTAGGCCAATGGGTGTTCTACTGCCCTTTAGAACTATAAAAATGAGGATATTTCCCCCTACTTGGGTCTCGTTGAATGGCACCAGCCTGCATCCTCTCCTATTGGCACAGTTTGATGGTTCTCATGATGAGTGTAACTCCTGTCCCAATCCTTTGAAGAACTGTTTAATGAACACAACACAAAACTCTCAAGTGTCTTTATTTTCCACACAACATACTGTGCTTTTTGTTTCCAAATGACTGCTTAGGAAGAAGGTACAATTGCTTACAAGTTTGTAGGCTGCTGGGGAAAAAATGACCTTATTTACAATTTTGAGACATAAAAGATCCGAAAAGCAAACCCATATATTATAGACACTAAATTGAACAAAGGGCAGTTATAACGTGTAATATTTGTCATTGTGATTACGTTTAAGTGTTAAAGAATGTTAATGTTCCTAGGCTGTTAAATGAACAATAAACTTTGTGAAGCAGCCTTTATTGAAAACAGACTTTCATTAGATTTTAAGATTTCATGGCTAAATACTTGAAAATCAGAAAGACTTGCCTTATTAAAAATATTAAATTGCCTTTAAAGGGCTGTGCTGAGAGCTTTTTTCCTATGCAATTTTCTGTGCGAAATTGAGCCTATATATCTTGCTAAACCAAAAATGGTGGGTTTTGTAAATAGGATTTTGCTTTTCTTTCTCGCTGATTGTTGTTAAACTCCTTTCAAAGTAAACCCATGGCAACCTCTTTGTTCCCCTACTTTTCCCAACTTCTGTAGCTCAGTACCTTGGTCTCTTATGACCACAGTGGGTCTGTGAACCAGGTTCTTATCATCTATATCAGAAGCGTTCAAGAATTTGGAAGACTACAAAGACGAGAAAGGCATTAAGCAGCCCTGTCCCAATAGATCTCCTTCTCTCGCTGCTAGGATTAATACCCAGGGCAGTGGTATACAGCAAGAAATAGCGATCAGAAACTTTCAAAGCAAATCCCACGCCCCCAGGTGCTTTTCAGATGTGTTGGCACATGCATTTCTAAATGAGACAGCATTCTTTCTACCCTGTTTGAGTTTTGCCGAAGTCCCACCTCTTCTGAGTATTTCTATGGGGACAGAATGGTGTGTTGACTTTACAAATGTTATGCCAGCTAGGATACAAGGAAGGAAGCAGGTACTTCAGTGAAACGGGAGAGCATTAGCTGGGAAAGGAGAAACAAGGCGCTAATTCCAATTTCACAACTATACCATTGTTTTTCTTCAGAATCGTCACAAGCCCTGGCAAGGTGGAGGAGCACACCTGTGTTCTAGCCCCTTCAGAAATGCCCCCGTTGACTGTGGTCACCTTCACCCCGAAATCTCAGCCCTCTCATTTGTAAAGTGGTGATCATTGCACCTCACTTGTGGAGTGGCTACAGGATTAATAAAGTCAGCATGTATTTTGACAAGGATCACCAAGACGTGGATAATAATTGGCTTGGGGGAAGGCAAATCATCCTGAAAGTCTAATAAAATATAACCAAATGTGGGGGCCATGAAGATAATCCAGCTTCATCACTAAATGGTTAAGTGACTAAACTCACCAGTTGACCTTTTTATTTTCATGTGTCAGGCGATTTTATTCATGAAAAGAGAAACTGCTAAAGCTGAGACTGCAAAAAACAAGGTAGCTGAAAATCAAAATCATAAGGAGGTCAGGCTTACTATAAAGCTAGAGACTGGTAGAACCCCCAACACAGTGGCCCTTTGTCATCCTTCAGATCCGGGTCTGATCTGATCCATGTGGGTCAACTCTTAGCCAGAAGAAAGAGGTGTAAAAGCAAGGAAAAGCAAACCAAAAGAGAACAAAACAATGTCACCTGCTAAAGATGCAAAGCTGGTAAGTGGCGGAGCCTGGGTACCAAGGAGCTTGAAATAAGGCTCTCTTCCTCAGTGTGTGTTAAGCCTCTTCCTTACAGCCTAATCCACGGTTCCTCAGAAAGGATGCAAGTCAGTTAGTTCGCTAGTAAACAAGGTGAAGTGTGGGTTTGTCTCTGTGTATCCACAGGCTTCTCCTGCCTTGAGACCTGCGACATCTTTTAAGACAGGCAAGACACAGTCTTCTCTCCTAACTGGTCATTTTTTAATGTCTTCCACTAAAGATTTTTCTGGTTCTCTTGCTACTTTGGCCATAGGCTTTACTTGGAACTTTCTGTCTCGTGCTGTCCTCTGACTAAAGGAACAGCCCAAAGGGCAGCAGCAACCACAAAGCTTGTGTGTTGTCAGGGTCACATCTCTGAACAACTGTATGAGTTTGGTAGAGTTTATCTCAATCTTCAATAAAATATGAGGGTTTTTAATAGATGCATTCTAAGAATTGACCCAATTTTGAAATGCGGGGAGCGTGTCAGTGGGCTACACCACCACTGATGACTTGTGCTCCAGGGCCGAATTGATTTAGGCAATGGAGCAGCAAGTGCTGCCTAACCACCTGGCTTGACCAAGTCACAGTCTACATGATAGTACAACAACCGGCATCCTTTCTCCTCGAAGGAAGTAGATGGGATGGTCGTCTTCTCAAATTCACTTCAAGGAAGATTCCATGAAACAATGATGATTTTAAAAGTGCACCATTTTCTCTCTCCCCGACCCCGCTACCCCCACCTATCGTTGGAGCTTGGAGAAGCCGGAAGAACCCTCCACAGTTCAAGGGCAGGCATTCAGCACAGAGCCACCCTGGCCCATGCACTTGCCATAGATTATAGAGCAGATTATAATCAGAGGAGCCCATATGGACGTGAGGGAGTATGGTTTCTTGAGCATGCTCTATAAGGAGCCCTGATAAAGTGGATTGTTTGGTGTGTAAAACTGTCAGTTGGATGATGCCCCTTGACAACAATTCACTGGAAAATACTGGGAACTGATCCACTCAAAAGGTTCTCAGTAATCAATCACAAAATGGTGCCTTGACTTACTTTCCAGGGATTGCCCTGGATCTGGTCTGAGGAAGCGTATTTCTAGGCATCTCAGATATCATTACTGTGGAGAGAAGCTCTTCATTTATTGCATTATCTTAGGATCATGGGAAAATCTCATGTAAATTGTTTCGTTTTGTTTGTTTTCATCCTGCTAGATCAAATTTGCCATGGTCTCAGAGTGACTAGAAGGAAAAGAAAACAGGGAGGGGAAGGTCGTGGGGACCTGTTCTCAGTATCTAGTTTCTATTGTATGTGACGGGAATGTCTCTTAGTTATGCTTTGTCTAAAATCAGAAGTCAATGGAAGCTGATGGAAAAGGATCCTGCTTTCATAAGGCACCTATGATTAGGTATATGCAACTATTTTTAGTTCCTTCTGCCAGAAGGAATATGAAATATGCAATATGAAATTGCAGCCCATTTTTTAAACTTATATAACATTACCATTTATTGGTATGTTACTAGCCCTGGTGTAGAATGGTGGTTCAAAGCTGCCAGCCACTCTTTGGGAGAAAGGCGAGGCCATCTACACGGAGACATGTTTACAGCCGTGGAGACTTCACTGGGGATTGTTATGCGTTGGAATTAACTCAATGGCAGTGGGGTTTTCTGGAGGAGCTAATAACCTGGCCAGGGCTTAGTCTCAAATCTTTTTTTTTTTAATCGTTTTATTAGGGACTCATACAACTGTTATCACAATCCATACATACATCAATTGTGTAAAGCACATTTGTACATTCATTGCTCTGTCTCAACTCTTTCTACTTCTGTCAGCTGTAGTCTGCAGTTATGTCTTTTTTGTCCTGTGTTTACAATGGAGGAACCTGTGGCATAGAGTGATTACCTAACTGCAGGCTTAAGCGCCACTCAACTGGCAAGTGGCCAGCTAAGCCGTGAGGCCCCATCTTTGGGAGTCAGAAGCCAGTACGTTTTCTACTCAACCCTAGAAGCCTCTTCTAAAACGGACACGTCCCCAGTGGGCAGCCTTCAGATGAGTCAATGTAGGATGAAGAGTGTGGTGACACTGATGGGTCCCTTCAGTGTCAGTTACACACGGTGAAGGTTAGGGTCTGGAAAAAGTTGTGGAAGTCTCAGACAAAGATAGAGAATATCCAGAAAGAGGAGAATTAAATGTAGACAGAACTGGCCCCTGACTTTCCCACAAAGTCCAAGTGCATTCACAATATGAAGAAACCAAAGTGATTTCCAAATTATTTCAGTGATCTTGGGTTCTTATTTACATATCCATTGATAGCAATTATGTCAGGTCTTCAGACAATACACAACCAATACACAATCTTTTCTCTAAATTCCTGGGCTTTCCCTATAAATTATTATTTAGGTAGATTTTTCTTGCCTAGCATCACTGGGATGGTTGAAGTAATAGGAATCAGGTTTGAAGAGCAAATACTTTAAACTTTAATAGGAGACTGCTTCCATCCATCCAACTTAGCACTTGTTTCATTTTTCCATAGACAGCAAAAGTAGAACTGTTCTTTGTAATGGAGAGTACGTGTAACATGGAAGACAAATAAGGCATTCAACT
Organism: Echinops telfairi; assembly: GCF_000313985.2. Classification (NCBI taxonomy): domain Eukaryota; kingdom Metazoa; phylum Chordata; class Mammalia; order Afrosoricida; family Tenrecidae; genus Echinops; species Echinops telfairi. Next base: position 14,327,293 of record NW_022103907.1, on the reverse strand, counting down.
TCAAATGGTTTTTATGTTGGTATCTCTGGCATTTCTGGAAACTTGAGCTCAATCAGCTAAAAAAATCACCAACTGGTTATGTGCCTTGACAAGCCTTCTAGCCTCACTTTTGACCTAAGGGCATCGGACTTAAGAACTTCTATGAGTTGTTTTTGAGATGTGGAAACATTCCACCTGAACAGTCATCTTCAGCACTAGAATGTCAGCTGGCTTTCCGTGGTACTGCTGTTTGAAATTTGGGGCTCCAACTATAATCAAGATGTAATCTTTGCCTTAGTGCATGTTAGATAAATTGGATAAGTACACCAACTTTGCCAAAATTCATTTAAGGCATCCAGTGCATAAGACACACTGTCAAATGGCTGTGCTAACTAAATTCAGTTGATACTATTCCTTACTCCAAATTAGATTTCTAAAGCAAAACTTCTTCCACCTCTTATCAAACCTCCTTTCAAAAACATCTCCATTAGGCTACAGTGTAGTTACCATTTTAATTTTTAACTTTACAGTGTAGCATGTGAAAAGCATCATTTTATCTTTCATAAAACCTTATTCTTCATGATGTCATTCACTGTGCTTTAAGAGAAATTCCTACGTTAGTTGAAATAAGCAATTTTGTTTTCCCAGAAAATTAGTTTTATTTTCTCTGCAACTAGAAAATCGTGACTTCATAATGGAGTGTTTTCTTATTTACTTTGGCTGTCACAATAAAACAGGTGGTTTTTGTTTTGTTTTGTTTTGCTCAAGTGTTCAAAAAGTCGTTCTACTCAGATGTATGACAGCATTCTTTGCTCCTACCTTCTTCAAATATTTTTTGTTATCTTTGAGTACATTTTCTTTATTAATAGGAGCAAAAGTCCTCAAGACATCTTAGGAGGAGAAAAGTCTAAATTAAAATCTTAAAAGGGAAGAAAAAAACAACATAAAATCTATTTTATTCACTTTTGTTTCTACTGCACCTTGAATAGTGTCTAGCTATAATGAGTATTTGCTAAACAAGGAAAGAATGAATTTACATGTTGTGTTAGTCCTAGTAGACTAAAGAAACAAATCCAGAGATACTCATAAGTGTATAAGAAACAATTGTATATCAAAGAGTAATTGTTTATTAAGAAAACATCCCGGCCCAGTCCAGATCAGGTCCATAAGTCCAATATTAATTTATATGTCTGGTACTAGTCAATAAATTCCTCTTCAGACTCACAAAACACATGCAATGACACAGAATGCAGGCAGATCACAGGCCAGTGGGTGGAGAGTCTTGTGGATCCAGTGGCAGTGGGAGCATCTCAGCACTGGCGTGGTCTCCACGTGGCTGCTCTTGCTCCATCAGCGCACTCCATGTGTCTTTTCAGTAGGAAGATGAAGCAGAGTGTGTATGTCCCACATCCAGGGAGGAAGACAGGAGTTCCCAGAATCCTCAGGAGGAGGTCATGCCCACACAGAAGCCTCATTGTCTATGACCTGATTGACAGGCTAGACTCCACCCCTTTACTCAAGTTGACAGATTATGTAACTGTGAATCTACGAATTGATGTTTTACAATCCATATCTGACTGGATTCAAAGGGGATCTTCATGATCTTATTATGCCATGTCTGTCTCAGAAAATGTATATAAATGTCCATATACTCACATACACCACGTTGCCAAATTATATAATACATGCAAATATACAGATGCACACATTTACACATATAAAAGGTATTTATTGGTGGGTGTGTGTGTGTGTGTGTGTGTGAAAATTAGACATATAAACCTATTTGAAATGGCATTTTTCCACCAGTTTTCCTAGTGGGATTTTAGTGTGCCTTAGCTAGTAGTTAAGATCCTGTGAAAGAGGAACAAAGAGCATGAATAAGAAAAATGATGCAATAAGCTTCAGTGAGGAAATCCTTTCTGGGAATATCCTGGGGTCATAATAGAAGGCAGGCAAAGCAAACACAGGATAGCTACCCACTTCACAATATCCATGGAAGAACATGACAATGTGGGAACAGCTAACTCCAAGTCCCAAACTCAGAACGACGCCGCGCAGCCGCGCCGGGGTGGAGTGTCAGAGGGTGGGAGAGGAACACAATCGTCCTCCGGCCCCGGTAGGCTTTAGCTGCTGTTCCTAAAGAGAATCGTGGGCTTGTTGCACTGTTTGCCTCTTGGGTGGCTCATGACGAAATCTTGAGGAAAAGGCTGTGTTGAAGGGCTCTAGAAAGATGCGGCACTCTTATTGGTAAGCCCGGCCCCGTCTCTGATGCAGCTTTTGTCTGGAGAGACAGCAAACCCCGCTCTGCAAACAACGCGCCATCGCGGGATCCGAGGCTCTTTTGTTAGCAGCGGCGACTGCAGCGATGTGAATGCGGTTTAGTGTTGCTTACACATGGGGGGCTATTCAGCCCCAGGGGCTAGCCTTTGTAGGCTTTTCCAGTTGGGAAACACTTGAACACAATCCAAAAATGAGGAAGGAGCAGGAAACAGCCGTGTTCCTTACTTACACACACACACACACACACACACACAGCGAGGAGTCTCATAAAACAGACTCCCAGCACTTGTCCTTGCTGCTGCCAGCCTGCTCTCTTGCTGGAAGCCGTGTCATCTCAATTCCTGCCCACAAAAGCCACCACTTGCCTGTGCCCACAGACTTTGAAGCCCTCGTGCTCCATGCAGCTCCCCTGCCTGCTCTTTGTCTTGCCTGGCTGGATGTTGTGTCTTGGTCCTGTGAGAGCCTCAGAGGTCAAATTTCCGGCAAAGAGCCAGAAAGGAGCTTGAGATCCGCTGTTCCAATCAGCCTCTCTTTTTCATAGATAAGAAACTGAGCCCGAGAAGGAAAATGTCCTCCAGCATCGTACAAACCCTCTGGGGAACCGAAGGCTCTCGCTCTGCAGTTTGCTACCACACGTGACATTGCTAGGGCTGGGTATATGTGAAGAAAAGTAAGCATGGCTTCACTTGTGCTTACTGATATGCAGTGAAACCCATAGGATAGGATTCACTACAGATAAATAAATTAGGAGCAATGAGGGTAATTTGACACTGGGCATGGCTCCCATTTTCCTTTCCAATTTAGTATTTGTGAAATCGATGCATTAATCTTGAAACAGCCCATGTCTTCCGTGCGCTCCCACTGTTAGCTCTGGGCCCCGTGGCGATGTGATGGTTTAGGAAGAGTCAAAGCAAAGGTTGAAGCTTTCCTGGGCCAACATGTTCTCAACAGTGAATGAACGGAGGGACTAGCCATGGTTTATGCAAATCTCATAGCAACCCTGCACGGTAGGTATTAATGAATGCACCTATGAGCTAAGGAAACAGGTGTTAGCATTCAAACCTTTGGCCCATGTGTTTTCATCCAAAGGCAGACCCTCTTTCCACCTTGGTACAACCTATGCTCCCAAAGCATGATGCTTCGTAGCCACCGGCTAAGTATATTCTTTACACTCCGCTCTTGCCACAGGGTCTGTGCCCAAGCTTATCCCTGAGTATGGTGATTTGTTTGTTTGTTTTTGTTTTCCCTCACTCTGCCTCTCTCTCATCATTAAGGTCGCATTCTTGTAGATTTTAGGTGGGGCAAGTGACTAGCACTGAAAGTTTGGAGGTTCAATTCACCCAGAATACCTGGCTGTGGGGAGGCAGGCAGATGAGTACCTTTACAGGCCATATGGAGCACAGTTCTGCCCTGACACACACGGGTCACCAGGAGTCACAGTGACTCGGCTGCATGTCCTTCAGGTTTCCGCAGGAAGGTTCCTTAACAACCCATTCACCCTTGACTATATTACCCAACATCATTGCCTTCATGTCTGGAGTGATCCTTCTGTTCGTTTGCCCAGTCGATTACTTAATCTATCCTTTGCCCAAATGGAAATGCCATGAGCTCTAGAATGTACTTGATCGATTTTTCTGGATATCTAGAATCTTTATTTGCAATGCCTATAATGGTTCCTGCTACATACATTGTTAAAAACTAAACATTTGCTGGAGAAATTAAGGGTACCAATTAAAGTCACCCCCTCATTCAGTTTGAATATTTAGTAGAGAAATAGGTCGAGTTAAAGTTCAGTGTCGGCTGTGGCACAGGAAAGTGAAATGAAATATATTTTAGAGTTCAGACCTATAATCTTAATAGCATCTGGGTCAAAGCTTCTTGAAACGAGATAGAGCACAAACCCACTGATAGTGAGAAGGAAAGAGCTATTTTAACATGATTGACATAGAAGAAAAGGATCACAATAGCTCAATAGCACGGTGATTATTTATGAAATAAATGAAAAACCATTGGCAGGCAGACAAACAAGATTGTCACCATCCGCCTCAGTGTACGCTACCATGAAATTCAAGTCAGGGAGATCCTATATCTGAGTAACACCAATGAGCTAATCCTCCGATCTGAACTGAGTCTGAGCCTACTAGAGATTTCAGCATCTCATCACTCTTACAAACCCTGTGTGTCTGTGCAGAAGTACCAAAGGGAAAGTGACTTGTGGCCATCCTTGTTTTTCAGGATCAGCCCCTGAGACACAGAGAGAATCTGTGAGGTGCGGGAGAACTAGAAACTCGCAAGTGCCTCCTCCTCACCGGTAGCGGTGCTTTCCCTAGTCCTCGAGGGGAGCCTGCCTGGGATGTGGGGGTGGAGGTGCACTTCAGGCTACTAACTGAGGGGCTCCAAAGGAGAAAGAGGGGGCGTTCGGCTCCCATAGAGAGTTACAGCCTCAGAAACTCAGAATCACTTCGACCCTCTCCTGGAGGGCCGCTATGAGTCAGAATTGACAACATGGTAGTGAACCTAATCATGCTTTTGATTTTACCCAGTGCTGCTAAAATCGAAATGTCACCACAAAGTTCAACAAACTTAATTTATCTTCTCATTTTGTAGAGCCTAAAAGTCAAAACCAGAGTGTGGACTTTAGGAGATGCCTTTCTCTCTCCATCCGCGTTGGAGGAAGGTCCTGGACTCTTCCGCTACTATTCCAGGTTCCTTGGCAGTCGCCATGTGTCTTGGCATCTATATTGGACCCATCTTTGTTTCCTGGCTTGCTTTTATCTCAAATGATCACAATTAATTCACACATCTTACACTACTCTTGTCATGTTAACCTAGCAAAGCCAGACCGAAACACTAAACGTTCTGCGGAGTCAATGTTGCCTCAGAGCTACCCTGTAGGACAGGTTAGAACTGCCTCTGTGAGTTTCTGAGAGCATGATTGTTCACAGGAGTAGAAAGTCCACTCTTTCTCCCAAGGGGCAGATGGTTTCAAACTGCTCACCTTGCACTTGGCAGCCCAGCTCCTAACCACTATGCCACCATGGCTACCTTAGCAAAGATAGCCCATTTCAAAACTCAGTCTGTACAAGTGAGCAGGAGGAGAAGGGGGCCCTAGGTAACTGCAATCACTTTGTATTGTGCAAGCCGAGTTCATGACTGCAGTCGTAGATTCTCAACTGGCATCTTCAGTTTGCTAGCAAATCAACTCACGTACCCCAGAGTCAGAGAACCAAAGAAGGTCAAGTATTCTGAGACTAAGAGGCAAGTGGTTATTGTCGAAAGGCTAGAGTCCTTCCTGTTTGCTACCTGGACAGGACGGAATTCATCACCAAAATGAGGGGCATTCCATTTCCCAGCAGATCAGTGATAAAGGATTTGTCCAAAGAGTTTTAAAAGTTGTAAATCAGATTTCTTAAGAAGAATCAAGGAAAAGGAGCTCTCCCTTCAATCCTTAAAAGAATAATTCACTATTTTAGATATTCTATTGTATACAGAGAACTAGCTAAAGGAGAGTAGTTATTTACCAATTACACTTTTCATAGCACACTGCCAAATAAGCTTAGATGTTTATCAGAATAGATTTCTGTGGGGCCAAACTCAGATGTTTCTCTATGGGATGTTTGCAAGACTCAAGCCCTGGGAGTAAGGTGGTGGAAAGTGTTCTAGGTCTCATAAGCACACACTTAAACTTTATGAGCCTCAAGTTCTCTTTTTTTTTTTTTTAAATGGTGAAGATAACTATTTTGCCAAGTTGCTGGCAGGACAGGGATAGAGACGCATGTATCTACCATGAAAGCCTCAAGTGGTAGTTCTACTCTGGCACGTGGGGGTAGCCATGCCTAGGGGCCAAGGTCAAGGCAGCCAACAACAGGAACTTAACGCTCAGTAGGTAAACCTGAATTCTTAGCTTAACCACAGAAGCTCCTGAAAGGAATCAGAGAGAGCCTTCGAGGGTCCTCTACATGTGAGGCAGACTTTGGCACCTCTCTACCCCCCCATGTACAGGTCCACATCATCCTAGGGACACAGCACTGTCGCTTCTGCTGGAAATTCCAGTTATCCCTACCCAAACACTTCTTCCCAGACTCCACCTTCCACACTGCAGGAGGCTAATTTAGAAGCAGCTGCTGGCATTTGCAAAGTGTTACCAAGGCCCTCAGCTCAGTCTTCAAGGCTGGTGTGCCCAGAGTCTGCCCACTGTAACTAAACCTCTCAACAAGCAGACTTCTACACTTGCCTGGGTATTGGTTCTACTTGTTGAAGGTTCGTATTCCTTTAGATGCTGGAGTCTTATAGGGAAGAAGCTTTTTATTGGGGAAGGGGGCGGGGGCTGAGATTCTACCAATTCTACAGCTAATAAAGGCTGAAAGGATACTCTGAACGCCATGCGTTATTTGGCAAACACAAGGCTTGCGGTAAAAGCACGGTAGTAATTACATTAACCTGTGGTCCTTCAGAGCACTCGGTTCACACACAGGGATTCTTACAAAGAGAGAGGGCAAGAAAAGCTAAGCCGTCAATTTTCAGTTTTAAACAGATTAATTTTGCTAATCATCCAACTCCCAGGGAGCTAAACTTCTTAGAGGGCGCGTTTTTCATTTTGACAGTGGCTGGATCTGCTGAGAAATATTTCTGTCCCTTTAGATCATTCTTGGGCTGTGTTCCACTTCCTAACAAGGTCCATCACGGCTTAGCCTAGTCAGCATGCTGTTCTTGGTGGAAATGTCCCCCCCGTGGTTCATTTGTCCCAGACATGTTGAAAGGTTTTCAGAAAGTAAGTCGGCTTCTTCGGGCTCTTCCCAGACTGGTACACTTCATCTCCCCCTAACCCTCCAAGCAAACAATCAAGTCAAACCTGTGGTGACCAAACGAGTCTCACTCGGCAACTTGAAGGTGTGGCGAGTATAAGAACTGCCCTCCGGAGGGTGCTTCCTCTGCGTACATATTTCAGCTCACCAAGGTAGTGACTGCATTTGCCTCTGTGCTGCTTCTGGAAATTTGACCAGATTGCGTTTCGAAGGTCCTCCTGCTAAGGAAGCACTTGGAGGGAAAATGTGGGCACTGTTTACCGTGCACCCGAGAACATGTTAGGATTTCCCAAAGATGAGGTGAGAGCGAAGCGTTACTAGCATTTCTTCGGAGCAAGTGGTAAATTCTTATTTTGTTTCTTCTTGGAATGTGTGTCTCTTTTGTTGCAGAGCACGAAGGAGTTTACCGCCACCTAAATGAGCGAATCTGTGCAGTTGGGCTTTTTCCTCCCCAACGCTCACTTGTATGTCTTTATTGACAACCATCACATTCCCCTCTCCTGTTTCACAGTGTCCTGTGTGTAGACCATAGGAAAGCCAGCTAATAATAAAACGGCACCGTTACCGATGTGTGCGAGCAGACGTCAGCATGTCTGTGAGAAAAGGTCGCGCATGTTCCCACGAGCCTTTTGAAGCTCCTCCTATCTTACAAGAGGCTCCTAAGTAACATTCCGGTTTCCAGGGAGCCCCTCCTGCCTCCTAGCGATCCGCAAGGACAGCATGGAATTGCTCCCTCGTGTTTCCAAGGCTGTGGATCTTTTGGAAGCAGACTGCCATGGTTTTCTCCTGCATGGCAGCTGGTCGGTCCAACTACCGCTAATACGCTGGTTAGCTGCCAAGCGATTTAACTCCAGGGTTCCTTACTGGGTTACAAAGGTCATACGGATGGCAGGAAGGTTGGCCTCCTCTGCTCTATATCTGTGCTCTCATGCTTATCGCTCTCATGGAATACAGAGGGGCTACTTATAATTAAATTAATAACTGGAATGATTTGACAGTGCTGTGCATGAACAGGTTTGTGGTGATTCATCCCACTTCTACACGTTTTGGGGTGGAGAGCTACATACTCCCACTAAATGGGTAACCTTTGGCAGCTAGAAATGGAAATAAAAAGTTGTCACAATCTAAAGTAGCAAATCCAAAAGGCCACCACAATGATGCCACAACCACGAGGTCCTCTCTGGATTGTGTTGTCCAGTTTCCTGTACACAGCGGATCCTCGGGATCTTGAGAAAGAGCACGTGGCTGACTAGGCAAGAAAACATGGTAACTGGTGGTGATGGAACTGCACGATGAAGCACATGACAGGCAATGATGGTTGAGATGGCAAACGTCCTCTGACCTGCATTTTTTGGATCATTTTTTATCCGTGTTTTCCTAATATGCATCACTCTATCTAAAAGAAGTAAGTACAAAATAGCACATTGGTATGTTCATATTCAGAAAGAGAGGCAGTATTGTACTTAAGAGGGGTCTCAGATTCGAACAGTGAGCCAATATGAGGTAGATACCAAGCTCAAGTAGCTTCAACAAGGCATCATGTGTCATAAAATCTCCCTTGGGCTGTTAAAATGAATCTCTCTTTAGGCACATACCAACTATGGGGCTCAAATTCTCTTCAAATGAACTTCAGTGGGATTAATAATACCTGCCTCAGGGGGTTATTGTTGAGGGTTAGGTAAGATCAGTTATGTGACAGAATTTCACTCAGTGCCTATCACATAGTAGTCCTGTCTTCATTTCTTTCCTCAAATCAAGCAGCTCAGGGAAATGGCAGTGACGGTGTCTCGTTCAACAGAATATAGATTCAGTGCATCAGGATGTTCAGGTCACAATGATGTCCGGCCTCCATCTGACAAGTAACAAAGATGGAATGGCTCATCCATCTTTATGGGATTTCCAGTTTTACAGAGGCCTGCAGCATTTCCCCTTCTGGTCCTTGCAATAGCCCTGTGACCATAGGAGTTAGGGAACTCATTTGACGGATGGGGATCTGAGACAGTCAGAACAGGCTCTAGAGCTAGAAGAGGAATTAAGTCTTCAGACCCAAGTGTCCACCACACCCCACTAGCTTCTCTTTTGATTAGCAGCACAATGTGTTAACCATTTGCACCTCCCCAGGACCCCTGTCTTATTTAGAATACATGTTATCTGAAGGTGCCAAACTCGGGTTGCCTTTGACCTTCAACTGTTGTGATAGGCCCTTTCTTCTCTCCTTCCTGAGCAGGGTGGGTGCAACTGTTCTCTCCATAGCCGAAGTGCTACCACTCATCAGTACCTGTGATCTTAATGATTTCCCTGCTTTTGTAGTTATTTTAGGATGTCCAACACGTATCCAGGAGACCACTCTCAAGGCTGAGGAAGGGATTAATTGAATACACTGAAGACTGTTTGCCATCTTCCATTAGTGGAATCCACAAAGCTGAAAAGACAGATCTGAGATAACAGGAATTAGCTCAGGATTGTATCAACGGGAACCCAGCCACCTGACTCTGCTAGTGCAAAGCAGGGACTCAAAAGAATGAGGTAACCCGAATGACCCAGAGGAAGCGGCAGTGTTGGAACACGCATGCAGAGCCAGCAGACACTGTCAGCCTTGCCTTCACAGCAAAGATGTCCTCAGATTTTTGCTTATTTTTTAATGCTCCCCTGCTCTTCCTGAGGAGCAGACTTGTAAGTATCATCCAGATGGTGATGGATGAACATATTATTTCTTTGTCTTTCCCCAGGCAGGGGTAATTGAGCATCATGCATGGCAGTCAGTGGTCATTTTAAATATTTAAATGTCATCTGAGTTAGAGATGATAATTTATAAAGAGCATCAAGATAGAACCCAGGGGAAAAGATGGGAAGCCACTTCTACCTTCAAACACAATCAAACAGATGGGCCTCATTCCGTTAAAAACATTGAAGGTTGCTTGTAATGCAGGAAGGCCACCCGGAAGAAAGGGAATTCCATCTCCCTTGCTCTCACTCTCGCCTTATCTTGATCTCCCTCTTTAAGTCTCTAACACGCACAAGTCCTGAAGTTAATCCTATAGGGGGAAGATTAAATTTTGTTTCTAAAAGCCTGAAATGTAACCTTAGGACCCAGCATGTTGGCTAAGCAATTAAATAACGATGAAATTAAATAACACAGGAACAACCCTAAGTAGGAAAATAATAATAACTGCCTCACTAATCATTACCTTGAAATCTCCTAAAACACTTTGCTGAGATGATCTAATTATCCCCCTGCCTATTCCTCACAGCAAAGGTGTTATTATTTCCATCTTGAAAACAAATATAATATCTACTCTCGAGTTTCTAAGTGTCACTTCTGAGAAGTTCATTATTTGTTTTCTTGTTCAGGTTCAAAATATGAGACTTACACACCTGATAATAAGTAATTTTGTAGCAACCCAGAGGCAGTGGCATCTGTGATTCTGTGTGTGATTGATTCATTAAAATGCAGTGCTTCCCCAATGTGCCCTATGAAATTCTAAAATGCCCACAGAGAGAGAAGTTTCAAAGGGTCTGATGCAAAAGAAGGAAGCCGGAAGCACAGTGTGGTTTTCTGATTCACGGTGTAACCTGGTGAGCTTCTGTGGACATGTATGTGCGCCCCCTTAGAGGGCAACTGAAGGAGGAGAAACTCACAGAAACTCACTGCCATGTGTTTATTGGACTCACAGCAATCTGAGACTAAATCTGTAGGGGAGCAGAAAGCCTCATCTCTCCTGTGGAACTGCTCGGGGGTCTCCCCCTGCTGCCTTCTCCCTGAGCAGCCCACTGTGTAACTCGTTAGCATACCACCAGGGCTTCTCTCCAGGGAGACAGGGAGGAAAGGCGCGTGGTTCCCCACAGCCTTCTCTTCCCTCCCCTAGCGTCTGCCCAGACAACTGCAGCTCTTCTACTGGTTTCGACCTGGAGCTCGAGTGTAGGGTAAAAGAGAAGTGGAAGAAACATGAAAGAAGGAAAGACCGAGATGGATAAGTGAACAAGAAAGGGTAATGGGTCACGGAGAGGCTCTTCATTCCCCCATGACATAGCAGGCCCCCAAAGCATCTTTGGCTGTTCAACAGGGTTGACATTACCAGTAAAACTAGTTGCCTTAAGGTGACTCCAACTTACGATACCATGTGGGAGGGGAACACCGCATGGACTCAAACCTTCAACCGTCCAATGAGCAGTCAAGTGCGTTAATCATTTGCCCCACCCAGGGACTTACAAACAAACAAAACTCACCGGTACAGACTCCATTCTTATGCCCAGAGACCCCGTAGGACTGCCTCTCTCGGTTTCTAAAACGGTAACTCTTTACCGGGGTAGAACGCTTCATCTTTCTCCCATGGGATGGGCTAGTGGTTTTGAACTGCAGTCCCATGGTTAGTAGCTCAACGTGTGTAGCCCACTCTCCCACCAGGGCTCCAGGGACTCCAAGGGAGAGATTAGAAAGCTGGCCCAGAGTACATGGATGAGAAGTGGTGAGAAAGAACCACTGATGCTTTTTAAATCTAGTGAGTCTCACACTTTTCAGTCTGATGAAGACTTCAAGTTCCCCACCAAGTAGGTCTCTAACGGTGTGCCGATTCCGCCAATGGAAGCCTCCACATAGATGATGGAAGACCATTCAAGGCCTCGAAGCCAGTGGTTCTCAACCTTCTTAAGGCCGAGACCCTTTCATACAGTTCCTCATGTGGTGGTGATCCCCCAATCATAAAATGATTTTTGTTGCTATTTCATAACTGTCATTTTACTACTGTTATGAAGCGTCATGTAAATATCTAATATGGAGGATGTATTTTCATTGTTACAAATTGAACATAATTAAATCATAGTGATCAATCACAAAAACAATATGTAATTATATATTGTGAAATATTTATTGCTACTGACAAATAAATGAAATTTTGTCTTGAAGCATGGTGTAGCCTGGGTAACAGTCTTTACTCCGGGTACTCGTAGGTGAGCGTATCTGCATGCGGGCGGACCCGCCTGGAGACGGATAGAGGAGCAGGGTCTGGGTTTCCTAGGACCATCGGAAATATGTGTTTTCCAATGGTCTTAGGTGACCCCTGTGAAAGGGGTTGAGAACCACTGCTCTAAGATGAAGCTACTTTCTCCACAGATTCCCCCACACTTATTGGCAGAATATTTCTGACTATGCTTATTGAAGACGAGGCTATTGCCCCTTCTCTCTCCCCTGGAAAGGTGGCAGGTGACAAATCCCCACCTTCACCCTGTTGTGTCTTGTGAGAGGCACTTCTCACCACAGAGAGCATCACCTGGTTCATATGAGTTTGCTTCTTACTGGGGATCCCAAGGAGCATAAGACTGGGCGGCCCACCCACTTCCAGCCGCATTAGTTGGATGAGGTGAAGTAGATCCCTGTAATGTAATGAGGTTGAAAGAGATGAACAAAGTGTTCCAGGACTTTTCTTTCAAGACTATTTGCCAAACCTAGGAATACATCTACTCCTTGCTGATCCCTATCTCATTATCTGACATTGAATGCATATGACAATAGTGAATGATCTCGTATCCAACTCTTTTGTACATTAACAATGCATGTCAGACAGGAATGGACACTGAGTCCCTGACAGGCTCCTTCATCCGCAGATCTGTGAGCACATGAACGGGAAGCTTGCGTTGCTCTTACTTTCAGGGACAGGAGAGGAATTGTCATCTCCCTCAGCCATGAAGATCAAAGGGAGGACTTGGGCTGTTGGGAACAGAACACTACCCAGAAGGCCCTTGGTCTCCCCAGAGGAATGAGGAATGGGCAGCAGCAGCTGGTGCCCTGAAGCCAGGCTACTGTCAGGGCCAGGGAGGAAGTGGGATCCCCGGTTGGATACCATTTTCCAGTATCTGGCAGGAACAGACTGAGCGATGATCAACAGGAGCTCTGAAACGAGGCCCTTAGATAGCTAGGACCCACGGGACCCCACATCAGCTGATTCACATCACAGATGCCTACCTTAGCAGGCTGCAGGTCAGTGGAGGTGGGGTCAGCAGGTGAGTGACCTGTAGCAACTACATTTTAAGGTGAAGAGCTGAGGCTGAACCTGGACATGGGGGCAAACTCTAGATTGTCCATTCTAATAAAGATGGGGGTAGGGGGCAAAGTGTGTGTGTGTGTGTGTGTGTGCGCGCGCGCACGCGCAGGGGGCACCCAGCAGACAGCACACACCCCACTTTGGCACCCAGGCCCTTTCAGGCCCCGACAGAACAGCTATGGGCTTTTTGGGGTCTTTGGGGGAAGGAACTTGGACCACTCCTCCTGCACAATGATGGTAAAAGTTGGAGGGGTCTCTGGGAATAGGGAGGGGGCCAGCACTTGGACCAGCCTGACTCTCAAAGATTGATGGCCCTCCCTCATGATCAGTGGGGGTGGGGCAAGCTCTTCTGCAGCAATATGGGGGAAGGAGGAGGTGGTGCTAACATGTGATCTCATCAGGGACACAGCAAGGTGTTCACAGTAAAGGGGAGGGATGTGGTGATACAGTCCTCTGCTGTTTTTGTATCAGGCTGATAGTCACCATAATGACCTAGACCTTGGAACTTAACCCTGAACTGGGAAGAAGCCCTGACAGCATGTTTCAATGAAATGTGCTTCTTTCCTTTCTCTGCAGGGGAAGATGATGATGACGATGAATGCGGGGAGGAGAAGCTGCCCTCCTGCTTTGACTACGTGATGCATTTTCTGACCGTGTTCTGGAAGGTCCTCTTTGCCTTCGTCCCCCCGACAGAATACTGGAACGGCTGGGCATGTTTCATTGTATCCATCCTCATGATTGGCCTACTGACAGCGTTCATTGGCGACCTGGCTTCCCACTTCGGCTGCACCATTGGCCTGAAAGACTCCGTGACAGCAGTGGTGTTCGTTGCACTTGGAACTTCAGTGCCAGGTAGAGGATACATTCATACGTAACTTCCCCAAATCATTTCCCTCTTTGACCCTTTCTTTCCTACCCTTCCAAGGGCTATGGTAGCAAACCTGGCCTCTGCGAGACGAGACCTTCGACACGTGCTCACTGCCCCTGTCGATACACCATCGCTGTACTTCTCAAGGGTAGTGAGCTGGTCAGTAGCATCGTGAAGATAGGGAAAAGCCTGCTCCGGTTCTCCAGTGCCTGCATGGAGAGAACAGGTTGGTTGGATGGTCAGATTGGTCAGCTTCCCGTAACAATTAGCATTTTCCAAAGAAAGAGATAAGAAAAGGGGCAAAACCAAAGAAATCACAGAATCCTCAAGAACAAACTTGCTGTCTTATAAGTATTCGCTTTTGACTGGGATGATTTGCATGAAACACTGTACTTGCTGGGACAATGAACTCACACACTGGAGACCTGGAACAATAGTTTTGTGGATATGGATGTTAATGGAAATGACTAGAAAGAAATAGGCAATGATCAAGAGGGAAACACCATCATGTTAAAATTGAGCAGGCTTAATGGACATCGCATGGACCTCACTTTATGCACCCTTCAAAAGCTGAATTTATTTATTTTATTTTATTTTTTATAAAACAGTTGTATTGGCCCTTCAGCCACATATCATCCAACTCAGTAGATCAATCATATCAAGAAGAGTTGTACAATCATTGCCACAATCATTTTAGAACATTGTCTTCTTCCTTTCACTCATTGTTATTCATGTAGTTATTTATTTTCACTTGTGGCAAAAATGTACCCAACAAAACATTCTCCAATTCAACATCTTCTAAGCTTTAACTATAGTGTATGTTTACGCCGATGTTTCAGGGAAGCCTCATCCTGCTAGACTTCACATTGGCAGCAGTCATGTTCTAACTTCCATGAGCCTTAGGATTACCTGGAACTTGTTTTCCTTGTTAAATTTCTTTATAAAAAAAGAAATACTTGAGCTTATCCCAGAGAGCCTTTGGAGCATAGTGGTTACGTGTTGAGGGTTCATCGGCAAGATCAGCAGTTGGAAACCTCCAGCCGCTCAGAGGGGGAAAGATGGGGTTCTCTAGTCCGTAAACAGTTACAGCCGCAGAAACCCACTGGGGCAGTTCTGCCCTGTTCTACAGGCTCATGATGAGGTAGCAGGGGCTCTGTGGCAATGAGTTTTTTGGTTTGAGCTTTTCCCAACCTATGGAATGAGTGTAGGGGCCATAAGTGCAGATAAGCTTAACATGCACAAGTCTAATGTACATCTGAATTTATTGCAAGGTCTGTATGTACTCTCCAACACTTGTTAGCGTTTTTATTTTAATGTGCAACTGACTTAATAGAGGAGCCAGGGATTTATGGAAGTAATTTGCTCACATCTTACTGAGCCAGGGTGTTCAAAGATTTCTGGTTGACCTTGGACCTCAGAGAATAGCAGATTCTTTCTCAACCTTAAGTACATTCCAGCAGTTCCACACTGAGTTATTAATATTTAATTTCCCAGAAATTTAGCAAGCATAAGGGAAACTTTAAAATATTATCATATCAAGTTGCTTTCTTTAATGAATATACATACAGCTAAACGAGCATGCCAGTAGTAGCCACTGACTGTTATGTGAGGTTTTTATGGGAGAATATGCTGTGGGATCCACTTCCCCCAATAGAATGTCACTGCATCAAATATGCTCAAGTTTGCACACCAGTTAGTTATGAATTGAATCCTGGAGGAGAATATGTGTAAATTATAGTAAAGACAAAAGTTAGGTCTCTCATAACAGTTATTCATAATAAACCTGTCTTCCTGTAAAGCCAGCAATCCATCCTATTAAACTCCTTCCTTGTTTCCTAAAGCTTTTTAAAAAATGGTCCTCCTACATCAAATCTTTGTTCCTGAATTTTATATCCTTCAACTTCTCATTTCTAGTATTCCATACTGCCTCATTCCATACGATATGCTAGACTTCCATCCTTCAACTCCTCGTTTCTAATATTCCATACTGCCTCATTGTACTATATGCTAGTCTTCCAAAATGGCTGTTTCTTCTGTCTCTTTCGAAGAAGATAGCAGCCTATGATTAGGATTAGGATGACTATTTGTCACACGAATTTTAGGTTACAGTAAACTTCTGCATTTAGAGGAGTCACTTGTTCTGCTTAGAATTCAAGGTGAAGACATTAAGAGCTAAGAAAACATGTTTAGGGGGAATACCACAAAATCATGCATTGTCAAATGATTTCTCTACACTGCCATAAAGTCTCCCTATAGGGAGACAAATTCTTGGCCCTGTTACTGAGAGAATTCCTATAATTTGCTGCAATATTAACTGTGCACCACGATCCCTAAACAGTATATTCACAGGTATGCGCAGATACCCTTATCTGTGTGTGTTAGTCTGGGTAGACTAAAGAAACAAATGTGTTTACGAGAGAGTTTTACATAAAGGGTAATTATACATTAAGAAAGCATCCCAACCCAATCCAGTCCAAGCCCATAAGTATGATATTAGGCCTTATGTCCTCTTAAGACTCACAAAACACATGCAACGATGCAGAATGCAGGAACATCACAAGCCAACGGGTAGAAAGTCTTTGGACCCAGTGGCACTGTAAGCGTCTCAGCTCTGGCAGGGGTCTCTGTGTGACTTCTCCGGCTTCAGAGGTCTGGTTGCCTCAGGGTAGGTCCATGTGGCTTCTCCAGCTCCAGACACTAGAGTAGGTCCATGTCTCTTGTCAGCTGCAATGTCTCCCAGGGAGCCAGCAGAGAGAGAGTCTCTCCTGCCTCCAAGGAATTCAGAGTTCCCAGAATTCTCAGGGGAAGACCATGCCCACACAAAGCCCTCATTGGCTATGACCCAATTGACAGACTAGACTCCACCCCTTCACTCTTAATCCTCTCAAGTCCCAAAATGATACCAGGCTATGTAACTACCACACTGTGTAAACAGACACTCCTCCCCAAAACATGGCTATGCAAATTGCACAAGACGCTACATGAATACTCTCTCTCTCTCTTTTTCTGTCTTTATTCTGTAACCCTGCTGATTCAGGGAAGGGCATTATTACATCCCCTACCTCCTCAAGAAACAAGAAAAAAGAACGACGCCATTGTCCTCGGACATCAAAGCCCAGCTGCTAGGCAGAAGAACAATACATAAAACTAGTCTTCATGCTCAGCCTCTACTCACGGGCTCTGGTGCTGAGGCCCAACTTTGTCTCAAGGCTGATTGCTTGCCTTTTTTTTTTTTTCTTCTGAAGGAGGACTCCTGACTCTTCCCTTATATACTGCTGGGATTTGTTTGTTTTAAAAGTGAGACTGTTCCGGTCTGATGGCTCAGCAAACATTCAAGGCCTCCTCCTGACAGGCCTACCTCACAGCAATATTATACATCCACATATCTCATGACAAATATTTTACCCTGTTTTTCAAAAACCTATCAGAAAGAAGCCCACCTGCATGCTATTCCCGTTCAGAGATTCATTCGAATCTACTGGGAAAAAGACAAAAGAACCTCCACTTCCGCTCAGCCTTTGAGGGTGCCGGTGGTGGTGGTGAGTTGCTATCCAGCCAACTTCCCATCACAGCAACCCTCAGGAAGGGCAGACTTGAACTCTCTTGACGGGTTCTAGCCTGCAGTATCTCTGGAAGTAGGTGGTCTAGTCTTTCTCTCACACAGTTCTGGAAGAGTGCCTACTAGGTCTTTAAAAAAGGCCTGTAGCAGTGGTGGTGGTCGGGGTGGGGGGTGGGGTGCAGGGCGTGTAAAAGAGAGATGATGTCGAGGAGTCCAGGAAGGAAAAGAAGGTTTGGAAACTAATTATCTTAGCAATTGTGCAATTGTCCAATTCTGTTTGATGTGATTGTACTATGGAATGATACGATATATAAATTAACTCCCAATTCATTATATATATAGATATATATTTAAGGGCCTATAGATCACCTGCTGTTTGGGGACCTTCTTTTGTCCTGAGCACATGTCTCTAAAACGTCTTGTCTAAAGGAAAGGAAGCTTTGGGAGCAGTGGCTTTCCACTTCCAAATGCTCAAAGGAGCAGAGCGTGGCCTCCATGGTTCCTCGCTCCTTGCTCCATTCGCACTCCCTGGGCCATCAGATCTGTCCCCATGGCTCAAGGGCCATGTGTATGCCAATAATTGCCAAATTTCTATTTCCAGGCTCATCTTCTCTTTTCCCACCCCCACCCCCCAAAAAGGTCAATCAAACAACAACAGAAAATGCAGAGTGGCTCGCAAATGGATTTTGACTCATAGCAACCCATATTTCAGAAAAGTATGTTCCCTAAGATTTTCAAGGGAGCACCCTTTGAAAATGAGAGTGCCTACGGCCTTTCTTCTGAGCCATTTTTGGGTAGATTACAATATCCCACCTGTTAATTAATAGCTGAGTGAACCCCCTAGCCTACCGTATCCCATATACTGCTGGATGTGCACTTGGCATCTCAGAGTTATCAGGTCTAAAATGAAACTGCTGCTTCCCATTGCCCTACAACCCGCCCATCTTTCCATCAAACCTATTCATTCCAGGTCTCTCTTTTCTCAGTAATCAGCAGCAATGTGTACTGGTGCTTCCTTGATTTCTTCTTTTTCCTCGAGCTGAAGTAAATGCATTTAGAAGTCCTTCAGACCTTTTCTGTAACGTAGCTTGATGAGGCTCATTTAGATCCAACTTGCGCAAGACCCACTACGACTGTCATAGCTCCAGCAGTCGTCCTCGCACTTCAGATTCCTGCAGTCGCCTCCTGTCTCGCTCCCTGTTTCGGCTCTTGCTCTCCAACAATTGTTTGCCCAAGATCAGCTACAAATCCTTTTAAGATGTCAATCAAACGCTCCTGCTCAGTCTCCCCGTGGCCTCCTGTGTGATTTAGGGTGCCCTCCTCACTCATCAGTGGCAGTGGCTGGTGGTGGGCAGGTTTGTATCCTCTTCTGCCCTTTGCCCATTGTTTTCCAGTTTCACTAGCCCTTTCCTATCTCCCCAACCCGGAATCTCATTCCTTCTCAGGGTCTGTGCTAGGTGTCTAAAATGCTCCCTCCCCCCAGCCCCAACTCATTTTCACAAGATGGACACTTTCTTCTTTAATTAGCTCATCTTAAATGTCACCTCTGCCAAAAGACCTCTCCGAATTACGCAATGTGAAGTGGTCCGCTAATTCTTCTGTATTATATCAGCCTTCTCTATGCAAAGTACTTGTCACTTTCTCAATTTTTTGTTTTGAATGTTATTGTTATCTAACTGTCCTCAATGAACTGTAAGCCTCGTGGATCCAGAAAACTTGATATATATATATACACATATATATGAGTGTATATATATATATAATATAATATAATATATGTTATTATATGAGCCCTGGCTCATAGCGTGGTGCCTAGGTAACAAATAACTCATGGAATTGTATGTTTCAGTGTGTATGTGCACACATGAAAGCTGTTAGTCTGGTACACATTAGTACCATTGGGTTCAAATACTTTCATCTTAAGACCTAAGAATTGAAATTGTGCGATTAAGGGAGATAAACAGTAGGTAGTTTTATAGTGTGGCTTATTCTTGGACAATAGGCATGAGTGAGTGGGTGGAGGGGGGAAAGGTCTAATGGAAAGGCAATGAGGAAGAGAGGCATCTTTGTTTATCTTCCTTCTTAAATTTGGCTCTCATGGGAACTGTTGTGTCTTCGGCCTGCTTTCTTTCTGGTGAGCCCTGCTTCCAAGGCCTGGAAGCCAGGCCAGTCTGTGATTATATGAAGCCGACTTTCGGAGTGCTAAAGACATTTCGTTTATAGCGTGATATGGAACCTCTGTAACCCCGCACTGTCTCTATGGAAAGCAGGCCCCGCCTTCCCTGATGGGGAAAAGCAAAGTAAGAAAGAACTTAGGCTTGTTTGGGGATTGGGAACCACCTCATTTTAATGTGTAATCTTTACTTGAGTAGACCGTAGACACTAGATTCCAAATTAGGTCATTGATATTCCAGCTTACATACTGGATTCTAAATAAGATTCCCCACCCCACCCCCATCTCCTCTCTACACTGAATGTAACTAGAATTGGGTTCTCTGTTTCTTCTCTAACTCTAGCAAATACTTTAGATGACAAGTGGAGAGCATTTTTGGCTCATTACGTTTTTTGTCTCTGTCTTTCTCCATACGTTCTTTTAATTAAACTGTGCCTTATGCCCACTTAGTGTTCCCTCTATCTTCTTGTTAGTTTATTATTATCGTTATGATGGCTTTTACTCCTGGAGCCAGAGAAATGTGAGCATGGGTGTCCTGTGCGATTCCTACGCCCCGACGGTGTCAGCTATTCTAGTCCCTTCCAGTGCTTTGGATAACCTGTTATCTTTTGAATTATTTCAAGTAGGAATTAATTTCCTCTGGAGATTTTAGGGCACAAAAGGAAAGAAAACACAGCATTTTTACCAGTGTTATATAGAATGATTTTTTGGTGAAAATAAAGCCTTATTTTGGAGACATATATGTCATTTTGAAGCTACATCACTTCCAGACTGACAAATCCTAGCGGAAGAATTTGATAGAAACCTGGTCAAACTGGGTGATCATTATGTTCCAGTGACTTAAGCTCAGGAACTGAATGATAACGCTGGCTGGTATTTTGAGTCCCTGATGACAAAAAAGGATGAGGCACTTAACTACTAATTGAAAAGCTGGATGGTCAAGCACACTGGAGAGGCCTCTGGAGACAGCCTTTCACACTCTCTCTACTTCTGAAAAGGTCCAGCCTTACCCTTGCAATGAGCACAGTTCTACCCTGAAACCATTGCAGCCACGAGTCACCGTGGCTGCCACTGGCAGTAGCACTGGGAACTTCTAACGGCCACTCACTAAGCGATCCAATTAGCATCTTGCCCCTCCGAGTCTTGGCTGCTTCGTCTGCAAAACAGGCAGATAACACATAGCAACTGAAATAGACCTGAGGAGAAGATGAAGTAATATCATTTCAAGACGCAAACCCACTGCCATCGAGTCAATTCCGAATCAGGGCGATCCTGCGGGACGGGGTAGAAGTGCTCCCCATTTCCAGGATTGTACCTCTTCAGGGCAGAAAACCTCATCTTCTCTCCTGAGGAGTGGCTGGTAATCTTTAAACTGCTGACCTTAGAGTTAGCGACCCTATGTGTAACGCACTGATCAGTCTGCTGTTCATCTTTACCGGAGGAGAACGCTTCACCTTTCTCCTGGGCAGCAGCTGGTAGGTGTTGGATACCCTTGAACCGGTTTTGACCCATAAGGACCCTATGTAGAACCAAATTCAATACTACTCACCCCTGCGCCCTGCTCATGCTCTTGGTGGCGTGTTAGAGTTTGTTGCTGTAGGCACTGTGCCAATCTACCTCTTTCCTCCTTTCCACTGTCCCTCTACTGCACAGAGCACTGATGTCCTTCTCCAGAAATGGGTCCCTCCTGATAACGTGTCCAAAGCACCTGGTGACGGATATTGAATAAGATCCTAGATGGCCAGAAGGAGGCACAAGAGGCACAGCCAGAATGTCCCTTAGAGGAGAGACTGATGAGACGCCGTCTCCCGTACTTGGGACATGTTGTCAGTAAGGACCAGTCCCTGCGGAAGAGCACCATGCTCTATAACAGAGAGGGTCACTGGAAAGAGGCATTGACACAGTGGTTGCAACCGTGTGCTTTATCATAGCAACAGTTGTGATGATGGCGCAGGACAAGGCACGGATTTATTCTGTGGTACAAAGGGGCAGTATGAATCACAACTGAATAGACAACAAGAGAGTGCGCATCAGCGTCTTCGTGTTACCAAAGGAAATGAAGGCTCAGAGAGAACAGATGAGTTATCAGTCCTAAGTGGCATGATTTAGTTAGTAAATTGTGGAATCTATAGTATTGTTTTTTCTTCCAGTTTGGAACTTAGCAATGCTTAATGAGATTATTTAAAGGTAGTATCACTTACATCCCTCTCCTGATGTCTTACATTGTTTAGAATTGCCCATCCTTTTTTGGGAGTGGGTGGAGAGGCCTCAATTTTAGTATTTTCCACCTTTACAGCAAACAATAATGGGAATATATTTAGCTGTTTTAGTCATTACATATCTCATTTAAGCTAAGGTGACCAGACATCCCGCTTTTGGTGGGACAGTCCTGATTTTTAACAATTTGTCCCATGTCCTGCAGCATTTTTAAAAAGTCCCAATTTTTGGAAAGAATGCACAACAAGGTAGGGTATACAGTTTTCGGCTGCCATGTGGCTATTTCGCCAGGATATGAGTTTTATCAATGGTGTCCCACTTTACCAATGTTAAAATCTGGTCACCTTAATTTAAGCTCATGTAGGTCATTATATTAGTCCTTTGTTTAGGGTGAACAGGTAGTAGAGTCCATGCTTCAAATCGTTTCTGTAACAAGTAGAGATATAATTCTATACTAATAAAATCTTAATATTTTCTACATGTAAGAATTAAAACACGAGGACTCCTGGAACCCATTCAATGACATTCAGCTTTGATCCAGTTGGTGAAAATTGGATGCAAACATAACCCTCCTCAGCATGTCTATGCACCTCTGATGGAATTGAACACAAAGGGGGTTTGCTCATCTTAGGGCTAGACGACGGTGATCTGGTAGCATAGTGGGATAAGCGCTGGACTGCTAACCCTTAAGCTCAGTGGTTCAAATCTACAAGCTGCTCCACAGGAGGAAGATGCAGCAGTCTGTTCCCTTAAAAAAAAATTGGTCTCAGAAACGCTACGTAGGATCAATATGAGTTGGAATCAACCTGACGGCAGTGGGTTTCATTAGGGTCGACTGTGTTCAAAATGATGCTATCTCCCAGGACACTGGGGCCATGGGCCCAAAAAGAGTATTTTGCAGCATTCTTCCGGCAGTCACCTTCTGCATAGACTTACAGACATTTTGGGAAATCAATACCAGTCTCCTACGTGTCTGAGCAGAAATAGGAGACTGGGTGGAGAAGTTGTTCAAGGCATCGATCAGTAACCACACTGGACCACCCCTTTTCGAACCACAGAGATGGTCAGAATGGAACCCAGCTGCACTTCACCCAAAAGAAACACTTCTCTAGGGACACTCCTTCGGAACACCCCCTGTCGGAGCTGCTTTGAAGAAGAGCAGGAATCCGATTTACTCAATCATCTGCAAGCTGGGCACATATTCGCAGTGCTGGGCACACAACTAGGTAGTTGACTGGTTAACAAACCTCAGTCTCAGAATTATGCAGAAGCTTCTTTTGTGCATTGTTAATGACGATGCACTAAAACTAGTTTCCACGGACTCTCTTCCAAGCCCCTGTGTTTCAGAATGGAATTGTGCTCCATGGGGTTGCAGTGCCTGATTTTTCAGAAGGATAACCTCAGACCTTTCTTTCCAAGATGTGTCTTGGTAGATTAAAATGGCCAACTTTTGGTTCATAGCCAATTGGCATCCCCAACCCCTGGGATCCTTCCAACCTACTGCCATCAATTCAGTTCAGACGCATAGTAACCCTAGGTAGGGTTTCTGAGGCTCGAAGTTTTTAGGAAAGCAGAGAGTCTCATCTTTTACCCAAGGAGTGGCTGGTGGGTTTGTACCACTGAGAGCACGAAAAAGCAGGAGCTATAAGGCCAGATAGACGTAGGTTGAAACCCAAGCCTTACCACTAACTCAATGAATGATAATCACAGAGGAAAGATGCTTGACGCCCCTACTCCTCCATTTTTGAATCTGAACAATGGCAATATGAAAACCTAATGCACAGAGTTGTAATGAGGATCCACTGAGGTTACATTTCTAAAATAACCAGCAAAGGACCTAGCATATGGTAGACCCAACCCAACCCACTGCTCTTTAGTCAATTCTGGCCCTTAGTGACCTCATAGGACAGAGTAGAACTACCCCTATGGGGTTCCCAGGCTGTGCATCTCTACAGAAGCAGCTGACCTCGTTTTCATCTCACCAAGAAGCCAGTAGGTTCTAACTGCTGATCTTTCAGTGAGCAGTCAACCATTTAACTACTGGGCCACCCGGACTCCAGATGTGCCAGGCACGGAAAACTATTGGATTTCTTTCTCCTTCCACATCAGTCTACTGTTAATTTGGTTAATTAGAGACCTCATGGAGTCTCTAACTCAGCTATCTTGCAACAATTTTAAAAATAGAGGCTAAATTCTGCCTCACAGTGGCTTAGTGGGTTAAGCATTGGGCTGTGAACCGCAAAAGCAGCAGTTTGAAGGTAACAGCCACTCCTCGGGAGAAAGATTTACAACCTTGGAAGCCCACTGGCCCAAGTCAACTAACTGCTCGACAGAGTAAAGTTGTCGTTATGAAAAAACAAAACCTTGAAAACCAACTAAATTCTTGACTTTGTCTTTCTTATTATCTTTGATAAGATTGTTGCTGGAGTGGGCTTCCCAGATGGCCCCCTGTTTCCTCCCATTTCTACTCTTATCTTCTTTATCCTCTGAATATGGTAGTCCCAGCATTCAAGAGGGAGTGTGATAGCATGAGTATCTATACATATTTAATTGAATGATTAGCATATTACAGCATCTGAATGGGAAATTAAAATAGGATGTACTTTATCCTGAGCCAAGGTGCCTCAATGACTATGGTGTCAGGTACCCCAAGAAGGTCCCTAGAGAGCAAGGATATTTTGTGTGCAGACACTCTAAGAAGCTATCACTGTCATGCCACAGGCAAGGTCAGGCCTGCTGAACATGGACCTCAGGCCTGTAATCAGGTCAAGAGGCAAGACTACCACCAGGACATGGCCAGAGGAGCTCTGCACAATTCTAATCACTCCCTCCCAGGGCTTTATTTGACTGGAAGTAAAAGCTCTGTCCTTACCAACTGCTTTTGCCAGGAATCGTTTATGTCATTAGAATTGAAGGAAGCCGACAAAGCAAAACTGGTACAAGCAGAGAACCAAGCACAGGAAGGCTAGACCCTAGCTCTCGCAGGTGGTACTCCATAAATGGCAGCAAACTGGCTGTTTCCTTAAACCGAAAACCTACCAGGGGCGAGGCTATGTTCAGTAGACGCAGAGCCTTAGTGAGAACCTGGGGATGATCAATTCGGAGGCTATTTGCTCTTCATTTTTCCTTGTCCAGAGAAGGTTTGTTATTCCTTATTCTCACCTACACCCCCACCCCCACGCCCTGGTTGGCAGTGATAACCTTTCTCTTTTTTTTTTTCTCCAAGGCTTTGGGACAACACTCCATGGGCTTCAGGCAGTGAGTGCCAGGCTAGAGGGAAACATAGATGATAAACATGATGTCATCTCCGGGAGGTGGTCCCGAGAACAAGGGTGCTCAGCATGTGTCACTCCTTCTGAAGAATTGCAGAGCCTTTGGATCAGTGCCCCAACCCCCCGTATCGTCCAACTCCACTCAGCCCCCGAAAAAATCACAGCACAAGAAAGGAGTTGAAAATGATGCTATTTTATCTGAGATTTCTTACCTATTCTAAGCTAGCCAATGCCAGGACTCAGCAAAAAGCATTATGCGGTACCGACGTGTGTGTGTGTGTGTGTGTGTGTGTGTGTGTGTGTGTGTGTTTGGAGGTGGAGGTGGGGGTGGGGTGGGGGTTTATATGAATGTGTGACGTGAATGGAAATAAATGTCTACTTCTGAGACTCAAAGTGGTCTCCGAAGGGAATTTACACCACATATATCTGTTGCCACCCCATTGATATCCACTCGTAGGACAGAGTGGAACTTCCCCACAGGGTTCCCAAGGCTGTAATCTCCACCAAATCAGACTGTCACATCTTTGTAAGTGGCTAATAAGTGCAAACAGCTGCCCCTTCGGTTAGCACTGTGTCACCAGAAATCCTCTCATCGCATATAGGAGAAACAGAAAGCTGTTTTGCTCCATGGGAATTGACAAGCATGTGGGTCTGTAAGAAATGACTTACTCACAATAGATGGATGAATGGATTGTGATAAGAGCTGTAAGAGTCCCCATAAAAGGATTAAAAAAAGGAAATGACTTGCGAATAATATTGAGGTAGTTCCTCTATCACCCTTCTCACATTTGAAAATAAGAGAATGTGGTACCCCCAAATCTCAAGTACAGGGACCACAGCTATTCTTAGTCAAACGTTCTCAAGGCATGACATACTATAAAATTCACCAATTTAAAGTATGCAATCTAATACTTTTTTAGTAAATTTGCTGGGGTGCACAAGCATTCCTTCAATCCAGTTTTAGAACATTTTCCTCACCTGAATACACTCCCTCATGGCCATGGACAGGTGGTGTTGTTTCTATGCCGCTTTAACAGAAGATCACCACTCAGTGACTTCAATGAATGAAACTGTTTAAAATTGTTCACTCGAGACTCACACTTACTGCCATTGAGTCCATTCTGACTCATAGTGTCCCGAGCAGACAGAGTAGAACTGCCCTTCTAATACTATCTATGAGAGCAGAAAGTTTCATCTCTCTCACACGGAGCGGCTGGTGGCTTCAAACTGCTGACCTTGTGGTTAGCAGCCTGATGTGTAGCCCACTACACCACCAGGGATCTCCCAGCAGTCCAAATCCAGGGCACTGGTTCTAGATGAGGGACCATCTAGCTGTCTGTTCTGGGGGGAAATCCTTGCTCCTTTAGCATTCTCCTTGCTGTTCCTTTAAGATTTCCATATGGCATCTATTCTTTGTGTGTGTGCTTGGTGCGCTGTTTCTCATCTCTTTCTCAAAAGTAAGGAGATTTCATACACCCTACATATTTATAGGATCTCAATAGCGAGCTCCAAGTCAAACCTGCTGCCACCAAGTCAATTCTGCCTCCCAGTGATCCTATAGAGGGTTTCTGACACGACATCTTTACCGGAGTAGACAGTGTTTCTCTGTATCCGGTGGAACAGCTGGTGGATTTGATCCATTGACCTTGCACTAAGCAGCTCAATCCTGATCCAACAGCGCATCAGGACTCCGTAACTTAACAAAGAAGCCCCTATATTCTATATTCACAGGAATGGAAGAGGGTTTGCAATAATGATTTTGAGGAGGTTGGGGGGGGGGCGTGGCGGACAGGGGTGATAATACAGATAACAACTACTAATGTACTTTCTGTCCCCATAGATGTTCTTGTTCTCTTTTATAAGAACCACTTTCCAGGGAAAGATGTCAGAGATGCCGTGGATTATCCACAGTGTTACGTACGTTCATATACAGTGTCAACGTTTGCCATGAGTTCTGTAACCCTTCTTAGATACTTTCATTTTACTCAGCACAAACTTCTCTATGGATGTTTTTAAACTGGACATACACGTATGCAATATTTTGGGTCTTAAGTGCTTGAGATGTACCTGGGTGGATCGGTTCATCTTTTAAAACAATACTTTTCTGCAGCAGTATTGTTGGCTCACGTAGTAGGAAATCCTGGGGGTCTGGTGGATTGCAACATGGTGCTCAGAATTAGCACTGCGACTCCGGGGTAGCATCCTGTGGTTGCAGGCTGCTGTCTTTTCAGTTCTGACTCGTAGGCAGCCCCAGGGGTGCAGAAGGACCTCTGGATGGGTCCAAACTGCCAACCTTGGTGGTTGGTCGTTTGAACCACCCACACCCACACAATCGCATGTTTACTGGAAGGCTTAGCCATTTCAGTCTGTGGATCACACCACAGTGCTCAGGAAGCATCTCCTTCATTCCTCCGTGATTCCAGGGACACATCCTGTAGATTCTGGTTGTTAACTCCTTGTTTACTGTTCGTCACCCTGGGGCTGTGGTGACTCATCCAGAAGAGAACAAAAACTGGCATGTCCGGTAGGATCCCCGTGATTTGTTGTGGATCAGAGCATTGTGATCCATGGGATGATTTTTGGGATTGGAGTGTCATGACCTACTTCCTTGTCCATCTTAGTTGAAGCTCTGCTGAAGCCTGGTCCATGCCGTAGTCTCACCCACGCCTATGAGTAGTTTCTCTGCATGAGGTGCAGTACTAGGAATCAAACCAGGTTCCTGCAGAGAAAGCAAGGATTCTACCACTGACCCACCACGACCCTCTTGCTGGTCCCAGCTCAATGTAAACCCATTGCCACCACTAGGAAGCAACGCAGGCCTGTTCAAAAGGGGTCATGTACGTGATCTCTCTGGACAGAGAAAGGCAGGTTGTTGCCAACTTCAAAGGCAGAAGGACAGCCTGTACCAAAGCCTGGCTTCATGGCAGTGTCATGGCGCTGTAGAAGCGACAAGATGAATTAAAAACCTCGTGGCTCTTAGTACAATAGAAAGCAAATAAAATGCTTGCTCAATTTAAAAGGCGAGTCTTACTGGAGGCTATGAAAGGATGTTAATACCAGTTTGGGATAGTGTACATGCTAGGCATGAAATCATGGCACTTTGCATTTCTGCATCATATGGGCTAGCTGGAAAGATGGTGCTGCTTCTCAGCTCACAGACCTGTCAGCTTGCCTCGGGTGAAGCCTCATATGACATATGACTTGTGTACACTGAGCTCCAGTCCAGGGAAGGGTGTGCATCTCTTCAGTGCCTTGTGCTGTGCAGCCACTTTTTCTGACACATGATCCCAAAATGCTAAATCTATTGGTGCCTCTGGTTGATAACCTTTGTTTAGCTCAGCACCTATAAATTCTGTATTTTGTGCATGCACAAGGAGAAAAGCGCTTATTATTTACGATCGGAAAACTATGTGTTTGCTCCCCTCTGTCCCACGGGACCCTGGAGGGCTGTATGGCATAGTCGTCCATAAATTGCAAGCTATTATTAGGTTATCACTGTAGAAAATCGCAGCTTGCGAAAACAAGCAAAGCCTTCTGTGGTTCCAAACTCAAATGAGCCCCACCGGGGTCCTCAAACAGGCCCAGCAGAGGACTAATTATAGCTTTTCATTCCTGGGCTGCCTCAGTAGCAAAATAACAAATAACCACAACAATGCGATGCCACATAACTGTGGCAATGTCTTTCTCCAAAGGACTTGTGCCTGGTGAGGCTTCAGATGACTGAGCAATAGGACACCAGGGCCCCCAAGCCGGGTGCCCAGTGTGAAGCAACGCCAGGAATTCTTCAAGCCGCATCCTTCTTTCAGCCTGTGCTTCCAGGGTTTGACATTTAGTGGGGCGGGGAGGGGGAGGCTCATCACAAACCAAACCACATTCTGGCCCTGAAACTTAAGGCAAAGTCCTACTTTCTGCAGTGAGAAAAGACCTGTACGTAGCAAAATCCAGGTTACAATTTCAGACAGCAATGAGGACGGACATTGTTAAAAGAAAATAAACAGGCTCGTGAGATTATGGACTAGAGAGGATGTATGACGGATAGGGAGGAAAATGTATTTTAACCGGAGAGTTCAACTTTTTTCACTAAACTCTGGCCAACGTTCCTAATCCCTCACATCTGTTGATTCTCTACACGCAGACTTCTCCTGACTGACCTAACTTTAGAAGTGAAGAGTGGGAATTTTTTTTGCTGTTTCTTGGCCCCCAACTGCTAATAAAACTCATGGGCATTGAGTAAATCCCAACATGCAGGATGTATGTTGGATTTTAGGGACACATTGGCAGCTCAATGACCCAAACAGCAGGCTTTACACAAGATTGGACTCTCGTCCTGCTTTCAGTACCCCTGTTTCATCTGCCCCCTAGGAAGGTTCTCTTTCCTACTGGGAGGGAATAAATGGGGCGATGCTGGCTGCCCTTACCTCTCCCATCTCAGAATTGTTGGGAAAAGCCAATAGGATAGCATCTGTGGAATTGCTCTGGAAGTTAGAAGATGGTGTGCGAATAAGATAGCTGAACACAGACATTTACTAAGCATTTTCAAAAGACCTGGAAAGAGCCCTAGGACTGCAGTGGCGACAGAGCTTGGCTGGGAACTGCGAGGTCAGCAGCTCTAATCTACCAGCCTCCCCAAGAAGAGAAAGATGGAGTCGTTTGCTTCTGTAAAAATTACAGCCCTGAAAACGCTATGGGGCAGAATCAACTTGACTCAGAATCGACTTGGCAGCAGTGGGTTTGAGTTTGGGGATTTACAGGACCTAAGTGATGCCAAGTACCTGTGGTAGATGTGGAAAAACTTTACATTAGAGTGCTGAATCATTGCATATTCTGAACAACTTGGGAAGAACCTCGACTTGTTTCCTAGCATTTGCATACCAAATTACACATCTAGCAAGTGCTGAAAGACATGCGCATTATATTCTGTCCCCAGGCATCTCAAGGGCACACTTCTCTTAACAAGTTTATAAAATGCATTTGTCATGTTAAGTGACTGTACAAAGCAGTGCTGTGGGTTGGTGTAAATAAAACATCTTGCTAGTAAATAAAACAATATAGCTATAGCACCAAATTCAAAATTAATCAGGAGACTTTGGCTCTGCTCTACCGTCCATTATGGCTGATGGGAGTGATTGGAATATGACCAAGATTCAAAACCATCCTTGCTTCATAGCTGGTTCTGGTTAAACTGCATGTAGGTAAAGTTCTTTTTCAGGATTCTGTTCTATGGGGCTGCCTATTTGGGCACTTTCCAGAACTCCAGTTCAGCTCCTGATCACTCCTCCTCATCTCTTCTACTTCCTCACGGTCCTCAGCATTCATGCCCTTTGAAATGTACCTGTTCTGTTTGTTACATCCTTGGACTCACCCCAGGTAAGCATCCATCTAGCACAGCCATGAATGGTGAACATATCGGAAAAGACAAGATTGAAACCCAACCTTCCCTGACTTCCCTATGAGGCCCTCATATTTATAGGATCCCCTTTGTTAATTTGGGGATTTATTCATCTTGTTTATTATTGTTAACAATATAGTTGGCCAACTTAGCATTAGTCGCATTACAATTCACTGAACCCAACTGCGCCAATCATGTGGAGCAAACATTGCCAATATCTGTTGCTGTATTTTCCATCCTCAAACAAAAATGTAATGCTCACTTGACAAAAATTTCCTTCAATCCCCTTTCTTCCTGCCCCTGGTAGCCACTGTGAAACTCTTATCTCTTTATATTTGTTTCTTTTAAGTGTTTGATATCAGCCCTCTTGTCTTGGTTCACTCACTATAATGTTTTCAAGATGCATCCATGTTATTGCACGTATCAGGATTTCATTTATCCTTACGACAGAGAAATATATAAAATATATATTTTAACTATATAAATTATAAATAATGCTTATTCCTTGTAATTAAATAGGGAATGGGGATAAAAGTATACCATCTTAACACTATTTGCATTCTTATATCTATCTTAAATTTTTTTTAAATCCTGGTTCATTTGAATAAGTTACATACAAATATGCATACAAAGACATACCATATATTTACCCACATGTTTTACTGGACTCCTACTACACATAATTATGTAATCTAGTTTCTCATTTAGCAGTGTTCCATGGATAATTTTATTGTTGTCAGTTGCTATACTTTTGTATAGTAATTTTAACAGCTGCATAATATTATGTTAAATTAAGTTGTGATTTGTTTAATAAAAAATGATGGGCAATTCAATTATTCCTAAATTCTTTATAACATAAAGACTCTGCAACAACTATTCCCAGATATGCATATGTTTACACTTATAAAATTATTTCTAAGGTAAATCCCTAGAAATAGGATTGCTGGGCCAAGTTTTTTTAATGTTATAGCTTTTGGTAGACATATGCCTTCTTTTATGAGATGATTAATCATGTGAATGATTAATCCATATGGTTGGAATACATTAAGAGTATTTTAGTAAGTAAAATACAATGTAGCAATAGCACAACATCCACAATTAAGATTTTCGTCCTGTTCTACAGGCCGCTGTAGTTTGATGAGAGTGCTTAGGGGATCGTTTCACACCAAGTCACAGAGCAAGAGAGGAGCAGAGGTTTGGGGGATTTCTCAAAACCTTGCCTGCCTCACGGGTCCTATTTCTTCCACCTCTGGGTTAGGCCATGTCACATCAAGCAGTAGGCTAAGGTTAGGTGAAGTGACCGTTTCTGCTAAAACAGTACCTTCTATCTGCCTACTTTTCATGACAATCAACCTAGACAAACCTAGAAGCAGTTCTGCTCCCTCTCATGGGGCCACTATGAGTCAGAAGCAACTCAACACTAATAGCAGTACTATCATGCTTTCCGGATTTTGGATTGTGCAAAGTGGGTATCTTCAAAAAAAGTATGTCGAGTAAACCGAAAAACTCACTGCCAATGAGTCAATGCTACCTCCTAGTCAGCCCCTGGGGGTTCTGAGATTGGAGCTATGTATGGGGGTAGAAATCCCAGTCTTTCTCCTATGTGGAGTGAATAAGTCAATAAACACCTGTAAGGCAGAGACGTGTTGGGTGTCTTCATGGCAACCTCTAGTTCCGTAGATTTAGAATCACACCATAAGAGTCCAGCCAGGGCATATCCTGCATATCCCGTGAAGGCTCTCTGGAGGCCAGAGTGATGGTGTATGGATTACTAATTTCTTATCCAAATTACAGTACAGTGTTTCTATTACATCCATCTTATCTATTACATCCTTACTTATCTCTCGCTTTAGATGTCTTTGGATACCTTTGTCTCCAGCAATTTAAAAGTAGAACTTGAATAGAAGAGAAGAGAATTCTTTGAAGACCACTCATGTCATCGTGCCATACCATGGTTCCTTTCATGTGCTGTGGTTCCTGAAGCTATGCCTCTGGCATTTCCAATACCACTAGGGTTACTGTGAGGGGCAAATTACAGCAGTGTTTCAAGACTAAGGTGGACTAGAAAGAAACACTTGATGATCTACCCTTAAACATTTTGACCTGGTTTTTTTTTGTTTTGTTTTGTTTTGTTTTTAAAAGGAGTAACTGAGCTACTGAGGAGGTTGAATTGTCAACTTCAGTGGACCTTGTATGCTACAGTTAGGACTCTGATCAGAAAATAGGAGGAGTCCCTGGGTATTGCAAATGGTTAAGGGTTAGGCTCCTGCTAATCTAAAAGTTAGTGGGTTGAGTTCACCCCAGTTGCTTTGAAAGAAGAGCCATGAGATCTAGTTTGAACATGTCACAGACATGAAAAGTATATGAAGCACAGTTTTACTCGGTAACATGTAGGGTTACCATAAGTCAAAACTCACTGGACAGCAGCTGGTTTGGTTTTGGATGATTTGGGACTCTGAAATATCGATAGGGACGTATGGCTCACCACCCTAAAAAGAAAGAAAAACCTTCAGTTGACTTGGATTACTGAGGGTAGTGGTGGCAGTACAGCTAGTTACATCTAACAATGTCCTTCCCAAGTCATAGGATAAAGCAATAAAGGTAAAGTAAATTTTACGCAGACTACAAATGTCACCACCACTTTATCTGATATAATGCCAGAAGATGAGCCCCTCTGGTCGGAAGGCACTCAGAATCTGACAGGGGAAGTGCTTCCTCCATAAACCAGCATGGATCTGTTTGACAGAGATA
The DNA here is from genome assembly GCF_000313985.2 of Echinops telfairi. Taxonomy (NCBI): domain Eukaryota; kingdom Metazoa; phylum Chordata; class Mammalia; order Afrosoricida; family Tenrecidae; genus Echinops; species Echinops telfairi. The sequence continues at coordinate 14,293,962 of NW_022103907.1, read as the reverse complement.
GAGTAAAAGTCTCTGAGCCTTTATTTGCTGATGTGGCATGACTCAAAACATTCATCAGTCATCAAACCCTGGGATGTACACAACATGAAACTAGGAAAATTTGAAGTTGTGAAACATGAACTGGAACTCTTAAAGAGAGGCAGCCTGTGCAATAATGAGCTGAAATGGATGTCACTGGCAAGTCTGAATCAATCATATGGTCTTGATGCTGAATATTGCACATTGAAGAGGAGCAATGTCGCGTTCATTGTGATAAAGAACATTTCAAGAGCTATCCTGAAGAACAAATCTATCACTGATATGATATTATACTACAAGGAAAACCAATTAATAGGACTATTCTTCAAATTTATGCACTAAACACTAATGCCAAAGATGAAAAAATTAAAGATTTTTTAACTGCTTCTCAATTGGAAATTGATCAAAACTGCGATCAACATGCATTGGTAATTACTTGTGAATGAAATATTAAAGTTGGATAAAAAGAAGCATTGGTAGTTTGAAAATATGACCCTGTGATAGAAAAAAAATACAATTATATCACATGATATGATCATGGAAGACCAATGACCTATTTATTGTAAATACCTTACTTGAGCAACATAAACAGACTATACTTGTTGACCTCTTCAGACAGAATGCATAAGAATCCAATAGACTGCGTCTATGGAAAGAGACTATACTCGCTCATTCACTGCTATTGAGTTGACTCAGCATAGTGAGTCTACAGGACAGAGTGGAATCTCCTCAGTGGGTTTCTGAGATTGCAAACCTTCACAGGAGCAGACAGACACATGTTTGGGTTGTCTGTTTTTCTAGCAGAGTGGTTGGTGAGTTTGAAGTTAGTAACCCAGTGCTTAACCTATTACCCCACCAGAACTCTTTCTTGAACATAGAGTAGAGAAAGTGAAAGGAAGAAATGATGAAGTGAAACAAGCTGATTTACTAAGGATGGCTTGAAAAGACAGAGTAAAAGAGTATGATAAAATGTGCAAAGGTCTGGAGTTAGAAGGCCGAAATGAAAGAACATGCTTGGCATTTCTCGAGACCCAAAGAAAGCATTTATACCTCAAGTTGCAATTCTAAAAGATTCTGTGGTAGTTGCACAATTTCATGTCAACTTGATAAAAGAATGAAGGGGTGGAGTCTAGCCTATCAATCAGGTCACTGCCTGATGCTCACTTCTCATGAGGATTCTGGGAACTCTCTCTCTCTCATGATTCTGCCATCAAAAGAAGTGAGTCACTCTCTCTCTTCACTTCACATTCCTATTGACAAGCCACATGGAGCCATGCTGATAGCAGTCAGAGCCCTGGAGATGCATCCACTGCTGCTGGACCCACAGGACTTTCCACCCATTGGCCAGTGATCTTCCTGCATTTGGCATCATTGCATGAGCTGCATGAGTCTGAAGACTAATTCATAGGACTTACGGACTAATATGGAACTTAGGGACTTGATCTGGACTGGGCTAGGCATAATTACTTTTTGATATAAAGTTCACTCTTATACATCTATTAGTGTCAATGAATTTGTTTCTCTAGTCAACTCAGACTAACACAGATTCTATGGCCAAAAATAAATGATTGAGAAAGTATCAAAAGAAGATAGAAGTGATTCACAGAGTCATTGTACCAAAAAGAAATGGTCGACATTCAACCATATCTAGGGATAGCATCCTATCAAGGATCAATGGTATTGAAAGAATCCCAAGCTACTCTGAAGCCATTGGCAAGAAACAAGGCTCCAGGGAATGACAAAATACCATTTAATGTGTTTAATTTAACTTATGGAATGCTGCTAGCATGAACTTATCTATGCCAAGAAATTTGGAGTATAGCTGCCTAACCAACTGACTGGAGAAGATACAAACTGGCTTGTTAAAATCAAAGAGGACTTGAGGCATTTGCTGTTGCAATCCAAAGACTACAGCCTTCAATATGGATTTCACCTCAATGTAAACTGACAAAAATATTCAATAAGTCACATTATAATAAATGGAGAACAGATCGAAGTGGTAAAAGATTTCATTTTCATCCACAGTCAACATGCACAAAAGCAGCAGATAAGAAACCAAGAGACATATGACATCAGGAAACTATTTAGAAAGGGTTAAAAGCAAAGATGCCAATTTGAAGACTAAGGTGTGTCTAACCCAAACCGTGATATTTTTAATTGTCTTATATGCATGTGGAAGCTGTACAGGAGCAGTAAAGACCAAGGAGGAAAGAAGGCATTTGAATTCTGGAATTCACAGAGAATATTGACCAGAGGCCATGTGTTGTCTGGTAATAAGTAGAGCCGTGGTGCGACTGAGAAGTGAGGGTGTCCAGACTTCCCCTCCTGTACCTCGGAGAGCTTTCCACAGGGACCAGTCCCAGGAAGATGGCATCCTTTCTGGTAAAGTAGAGGGTTAGTGCCAAGAAGACCTTCAACAAAATAGGTGGACACCGTGGCTACAGCACAAACATAGCCATAACCGTGAAGCTGCTGCAGAACCAGAAGCATTTCATTTGTTTTGTGCATAGGGTATGAGTCAGACAGAGGACAGAGCTCAGAAGAAAGAACCAGACTTCAAGAGCAAAGAGGGGAAAGGAAAAGATGGAGCCCATTGGGAAGGGAGTAGAAGGATATGGTTTTGTTCAGAGCAGAACTGGATAGTTGCCTAGACAAGAAGTGAATTTCAATCGCATCTAAACAATGGCAAAGCTGCAGGCTTGGAAAAATCAACAAACCATCTGCCTCTTTCTTTTATCCTCACATCTGTCCTTCCTTTTTTCCCTTTTCAAAATAACAAATGTTTTTTGACTAAACCCTACCTAATTTTTTATACCTTGCGGTGTTGATCTCATTAAAGTGTTTATTATCAGAGTAACAGAATCATAGCCCAAAATTGAAAATATTTTTAAATTTGACTTTAAAACAGACTGATTCAAATCCACTTTTATGTACAGGAACCAATAACCCACTGCCACCAAGCCAAGTCCAACTCATAAAGACCCTATATACATCCATCCATTGTGTTGAGCACATTTGTACATATGTTGTCATCATCATTTTCAAAACATTTTCTTTCTGCTTGAGCCCTTGGGATCAGCTCATTTACCCCCTCCCCAACCCTTCCTCCCTCATGAACCCTTGATAATTTGTGATTTTTTTTTCATGTCTTACACCAACCGCTGTCTCCCTTCACATACTTTTCTGTTGTCTGCCCCCCTGGGAGGGGGTCATATGTCAATCATTGTGATTGGTCTCCCTCACCCCACCCCACTTTCACCTTCCCCTCCTGGTATCGCAGAATTGGGGTCATGATAGTGGGCGGTAAGAAATATTAAAGAACTAGAGGAAAGTTGTATGTTTTGTTGGTGCTATACTGCACTCTGACTGGCTTCACTCTTCCTTTGCCTATATTTAGACCTCTATAAATGTCCTTTGCCTCCTAGTTCTTTCCTCTATTTTCTTTTACTTTCCTCTTGTCCCACTATCATGTTTGGCCTTCATTCAGGTTTCAGTAATTCTTCCTGGCAACATTGACCTTGATCAAGTCCCCCAGGAATCCTACACCCTCCTTGCCATTGATTTTAGATCACTTGTTGATCCCTTCTCCCTGGGTTTGTTAGCATCCCCCCACCCTTTCCACCATTTCCCTCTCTCCCATGTCCCCCCAGAACCATCAATCTCATTGTTTTCTCATCTGGATTGTTTATCTCACCTATCTCATCTAGACAGACATGCAAAAACAGTAATAAATGCAAAACAAAACAAACAGAAAAGTCTATAAATAATCCCTGGTTGTTGACCTTTATGAGTGTTTTCTGGTGAGGTCTGATGGGGTGCCACACCCTGGCCCCAAAGCCTATTTTTGGTATTCCTTGGGAAATTCATTGCTCTGCTCCCCCTACTCTGATGCATGATTTGCCCCCACCACACCGGGTGAAGCACTAAGGGGGTGCATCAGAGACAGTAAATCTTAATGGTAACAGAGAGCCTCATATTTCTCCTGAGGAGAGGCTGATGGGCTTGAACTTTGTAGTCGGTTGCCCAATGTCTAACCCACAGTGTACATTTAATGCTAGAAGAAGTAATCAACTGAAGGGGAAAAAATGTCTCGTTAGCCAATGATCTTTTTACTCTTTTAAGAGATTAGGGGTCTTCCATGAAAACACCCTGGCCCATCCGAGTCTCTTCTTACACTGTTTCTAATTCCTACCAGCATATCATTTTTATTGAGTCAGGATGATATTTCTAGGCAGAAAAATTTTGCTTGCTTGCTCTCATCATGTGTTTTAATATCATGTATATAAACTCAGAGTTAAAGATGATGAAACTTCTTAATATTTTCTTCAAGTCCTGTGGCCATTGTCAAGTGTAAGATGTGTCAGTGATTCAGTGCTTTGTCCACATGGCCTTGAACTTGTTCTATGAGGCCACTGATAAACACTCCCTTGCTCAGTTCCATGCCACCACCCCACCACCACACTTTCCTAACTGATCATGCTAGCTTGGTCTATTCCCTGAGTTTTTGAACTTTAGTTGGAAGTCAAATAAGAATTATTATCATTGCAGCAGTGAAATGAATGTGTGTACATGGGGTTTCTAGAAGTTCATGGCAAACTAGAAATGAAAGATCTTAGAAGTTTTCTATGAATTGTTGAAAGTCTCATAAGAGAGTAAGGGAGAGTGCTTTGTTTTCTTGTTTCCTATGTCTATGGGTAAATAAATGTGCCCAGTAAGTCAAAGTTTTACTTAAGGCCGTCAGTGACAGCAGAAGGATTACCAATTAAACAATCAATTTTGGATTTCTAAAAGAGCCTGAGACGGGAGCACTCAAAGGGAGGAAGAATTTAGAGGGAGGGATGGGTGTGTTGTTTAAGTATGGACTCCTGGTTGTCAGCTCTGTCCTGGAACCAGAACCTCTCAAATGCCTTTTTAGAATTTATATTGGATACATCTTTCAAAAAGAAATGAGAGGTGTTGATCTTTAGAGTGATTTTATGTTGCACTACAGTTTGAAAAGAATATCCAGTAGCTCTTAAGTCTGCTTCATACGTGTCATCAGAACTGTACATCATGGTTTCTGTATGCATTTGTTTGCTAACTGCAAAGCCAGGAATTCGAAACCACTCCCACTCCCATCGAGAGTTCCGTTCTCAGAACCCACAGGGGCACTCCCACCCTCTCCACAGGGTCACAATGAGTTGGCGTTGAGTAGACGGCAGTGAGCTTGGTTTTAGGAGACGCTTTCAGAATCAGATTGTCAAGTGTGTCTCCACAGGCAGTGGCCTCCACCTTCCTCATGCCGCGACCCTTTCATACATTTCCTCATGTGGTGGTGACCCCCAGCCATCAAATTATTTTCATTGCTACATCATCACTGTCATTTTGCTATTGTGATGAATCAGGCGACCGCTGTGAAAGGGTCTTCAACCCCCAAAGGGGTCGCGACCCACAGGTTGAGAACCGATGTCCAAAGGTGCCTCTGGGAGAACTCAAACCACCATCCTTTCAGCTAACAGACAAGAGCATTAACTGTGCACACGACCCAGAGTCCTCCTTGGGATGTTCTAAATGAACTGCTGTTGTTAGGTACTGTTGAGTTAGTTCTGACTCATAGCTACTCTATCGTTAACAGGACAAAACAAGCCCTGCCTTTCAACCTCCTCACAATTGTTATGTTGCAGCGTATTTCTGCAACCACTGTGTCAATCTGTCTCACTGAGGGTCTTACTCTTTTTCATTGGCTCTCCACTTTATCAAGCATGATGTTCCTTTACAGCTGGTCTCTCCTGATAACGTCTCCAGAGTAGGCGAAATGCAGCCCCGCCAATCTCTCTTCTAAGGAGCATGCCGGTTGTTCTTTCCAGATACGTTTGGGTATTCTTCTGACAGCCCATGACGTTTTCAGTATTTCACCACAATTCCAGTGTATTGGCTCTTCAGCTCCTTATTCATTGTCCAGCTTTTACATGCATCTGAGATGATTAGAAATGCCATGACTGGGGTCAGACTCACCTTCGTCCTGAAAGTGACCCTTAGCTCTTTCAACCCTTGAAGCAGTCTTGTGGATTGTGGTCTTTGCTAAAATGAAATCCTTGATAACTGCAAGCTTTTAAATGGATAGAATCATACACTAAATGTGTAAAGGGTGTTAAACCAACCCCTTCATTGAAAGTCATTAGCATAAATAAATGTTCTCACTACTGTGGCTTCTCCTGGAATTAGAGGCAGTTGTATTATAAAAGTACCTAGCAAGATGCAGCACTCATTAAGTACCAGGCTCTATGCTGAGCACTGTCCTTGTTAATTCATTTCTGTGTAAGACCTTTTGAAATTGGCAGGCTTCTAACCGGGTAAATGAAGAAAGCAGGAGTCAGCTAATTTAAGCACATTGCTCCCTTCCTTTGGCCTTTCAAGGTTGCCTTGCTGGAAGAGTGGTATCAAAAAGTCTAGAATACCTTGAGAGCTATAGAATGACCACAGCAAACAGCAACAAACCCTCCACTAAGCCTGTCCATGCCATAAGCAAAATGACATGACATCTGAGTGCATCAGTTTCCCAGACAAACCAGCAGCGCTTACTTTTCTTCAGTTATCTGTTACCCTGCAACTCAACTCATCCATTTCTCCCAGAAATGTTTGAACATGGGCACTATGAGCCAAGAGTCCTACTTCCGTATTTGTTGTCGTCGTCGTTGTTGTTGTTGTTAGGTGCCTTCAATCTACTCTATACACAACAGGACAAAACACAGACCCATCCTGTGCGATCTTCACAATTGTCTTGCTTGAGCACATTGTTGCAGCCACTGTTAATGCCACTATTGTAGTGTCCTTGCTCTATGATACTTTCAAGTGATCTTGTGCAACAGATTTAGCCAATGCAATGTATCATCTGATTTCTTGACTGCTGCTTCCATAAGCATTGATTGTAGATCCAAGCAAGATGACATCTTTGACAACTTCAATCTTTTAGCCATTTATCATGATGTTACTTACCTCTGGGTCCATTATGAGGATTTGGATTTTCTTTACATTGACCTGCAATCCATTTTCAAAGCTGCAATCCTTGATCTTGATCCTCAATTTTAGCAAGCATGGTAGTCATATCTGCATATCTCTGGTTGCTAATAAGCCTCCTCTACCAATCCTGATGTTGAGTTCTTCCTCATATGGTTTGGTTTCTCAAGATGACTTGGTGGAAGATAGAGCCCTAATGAACACCTTTCCTGTCCATGAACAGGTTCCTCATGAGGACAATGAAGTGTTGTGGAAGTCTCATTCTTCTCAATGTTATCCATAGTTTTTGTATGATCCACACAGTTGAACGACTTGACATAGCCAATACAACACAAGTAAGCATCTTGCTGGTTTTCACTGCTTTCCAAGATACATCTGAAGTCACCAATGATATCACCTGTTCCATATCCTCTTCTGAGTCTGGCTTGAACTGCTGGCAGCTTTCTGTCAACACACTGCAGAAACCATTGTTGATCAATCTTCAGCAAAATTATACTTGATATACATTAATAATATTGTTGCATAAGCTCCATATAATTTGCGGTGGACCCCAAAGATTCATATTTTAACCAAGCCTTCTTGTTATTTCTGATGCCAGTAATGTGCAAACATTCTTACCCCCAGACACAACTTCTGAAGTAGCTCTATTACCAAGTCTTTATTCCTAAAAATCAACTAGTTATATTAATGATTTGAAGTAAATAATTTCCCAACATTTCTCACCTACTTGTAAAAGGTAAATGACTCTGTGCTCTGCAGTTTCAGGCTACAAGTGGATCAATAGCAATGCCTTTGTATATTGAAATTGTTCTTCATAGGATATTTTAAAATATTTTATTCAGGTCCTATAAAATGAGATGATTTTTGTTATTAAATGACTCTCGTAAGGAAGGATGGTCAAGTATAAACTCTTACAAACAAAAAATAACATCAAAATCATACACGAGAGGCTTCAAGAAGTGTGTGGAAAATGGCATTAAAAGATAACAATTTTCCATGAACTTTTTGAAGCCCTCATGCATGTGTTTGATTTTTTAATATATTCTGACCACCAGCTGAAGAGGCAAGGTGGAGAGAATCTTATAGTCTAATTCACTGGTTCTCCACCTTCCTCATGCTGCGACCCTTTAATACAGTTCCTCGTGTTGTGGTGACGCCCTAACCACAAAATTATTTTCATTGCCACTTCATAACTGTAATTTTGCTAAGATCTGAATCGGGCTACCCCTGTGAAAGGGTCGTTTGAACCCCAAAGGGGTCACAACCCACAGGTTGAGAACCACTGATCTAATTGAAATCCTTCACTTATGTCACGAAAAATGGAACCCAAGAAAGTGAAGTGCTTTCCCCAAGGAACACGCGGCTCATCAGAGGATCCAAGAGCGCTCCCTTAATGAGACCTGCTACCACCACCCATGAAGCTCTGCACACCTGGCTGTGTGACCTTTTAAGGTCAATACTTCCCACATACTGAGGAACACAGGCATCCCTTCCTACCCAGGCTGGGCTCCAGCTAGAATCTCCCAGGGTCGGTCCCTGATCATCAGTCGCTTGAGAGTATGACAACTGGCCGGCAAAGGGTGCTAAGAATCAGGAATAAGATAAACACCTGGGTGAAGGCCTGACTCTGGACAATACACAAACTCGGTTGCGGACTTCCAGAATGGAGGGAACTACTGTGTTATAGGTGAGATGTGTGAAGCTTAGTCTACATGTCATTACCAGATTGGGGAAATTGAAGTAAAAATAACAATTTCTGGAGAGAATGAGAGGCTGGTGACTTATCTTTTGCATATTGACCAGGTGATTTGGCCAGGGTGAACTTGAAGCAGTTCTGCAGAAAACAATTATGCCTCGACTCTGTGATATGTGGCTTAATTCCCATCACACAGCCTCTCAGATAAATCTTTCCTATGATTGATTTACAGACCGAGTTCCAAGGCGGTAGAACCAAATGTCTTAAGATTGTAGGACTAATCAAATGTATGAGAATTTGAAATGTGAGGTAAACTAAAAGTCCCCCTTAGAATCTGGCCCGGAGGGTGTGTGTTTGGAACACATGGACAGTGCACCCTTGGAGAGGGCGGGGCTGAACTGCGGGGCTCACTTCTACGCTGATTCCCTTCGTGGTCTTCCTGTCGCTATTGCAGTGAGTTCAGGTGGGCAAGTATTAACTTAAAGCACCATGAGATGATGCTCACTGTCTCCACATACGCGATTCATTTTCCAGTAATTCTTAGTGATGAGTATGGTTACGTGGCTTGTTAAGTGCATGAGCTCACCAGAAAAACAAACAAATACCGATAAATGCCCTCCAAACTCAAAGCCATCAAGTGGATTCCGACCCATACTGACCCCACAAGGCAGCGTGAAATGGCCCCTGTGGGATCCTGAGACTGTGACTCTTTATGGGAGTAGAAAGTCCCATTTTTCTTCCATAGAGCACGTGGTGGTTTCAAACTGCTGACCTTGTGGTTAGCAGCCCAACCCAAACCCGCTACATCAACAGGGGGAAAAAATAATCCATGTATAAAAGTGAGGCTGGTGTAGTTCAAACCCATGCTGCTCAAAGGTCAACTTTAATTATAAAGGAATTTTTGTTTGTGCGAGAGATCCACATCCCCAGCCCCTGCACTGACTGCTCAAGGGTCACACGCTATTATTGTGAACATGCCTTCAAGCATTCCAGTCCCATTGGAAATCTGATTTCTCTGTGTTTGTATTTCATGAACCAAGCTCTGAATACCATGGCACTCCCATGAGGCCAAGGCAGTAGTTATTGTCTTGATTTCACTTGGATGGATGGCCCTTAATTGGCATTTGCCTTGTTGAACAGTAGTAAGGATGCTGTTTAGTGCTGCCGGAGAGGCCTTGGCAGTGCCTGGCACAGCACACACAAGTGATGGGTAGCTCAGCAGTGTTAGAAGAGACTTCGGGGAGAATTCCGCGCACTTTATGTGGAAAGCAGTCATCTCTGTTAGTGTTAAGATAATGGTTTGATTTGCGTGTGTTTCCGCTTTCCTGTTTAATGTAGTTCTTGCATTGGAAACAGGCAAAAGGCCTTAGGCACAGACCACAGAATTCCAACCAACAGCTCAAGAAGACCCAAAACAAGCTGGTCATGTGGTTTACGAATGTTTAGGGACACCAACGAAAAGCATCTGAACATAAGAATGACTACACTAAATCAGGGTTGCCACGTCACAGTCACATTAAAAGATTATTGTACAAATGTGCTTGACACAAGGGATGTATGGATTGTTCTAAGAGTTGTAAGAGCCCCTAATAAAATGATTAAAAATAAAAAAGATTCTTGAAAGTGCTTCCAAACCAGAACTCACCACCATGGACTCATTCCTAACTCACAGCGACCCCGGAGGACAAGGTCGAGCTGCTCTTCTGAGTTTCTGGAACTGGAACTCTACGGGGGGGAAAAAAAAAGTTTCATCTTTCTCAAATGACTTTGGGGGAGAAGAAATGGCCATTGACCAGGTGTGGCCTGGATTCAGGACAAAGGGACTAGTTTGAGTGTCTGGGGTCTCCTGAAGCCAGGAGTGTTTGACTTTCTATCTCCTTCCCTTCACGGGCAACAACAGAGGTGCCATCTGGAATGTCAGGGTTTTCTGATAGGAAGCATTCAAGAGTGCCATTGATCACATGCCTGGGCAGGTAAGCAGGAGTGTGCTGTGGACTAGTGCCAACTAGTCGGCAGCACAGGCAAGGCTTTGAACTAATTAGAACTGGTTCAGTCCTAGCCAATACAGCAAATTGTAGGAGGCTTGAATATGTAAATTTCAGATGCAGGGGAATGAGAGCCAGAACAGGAAAAAGTAGATGTGGAAGCCCTCGAATGGGAGCTTCAGAAGATACCGTGAGCCCTTTCAAAGCTTGGTCCAGAAGACTGGATGATTGCCAGGACTGTGGAGTATGCCCCTGTGAAAACAGAGCGGTCGGCCACGATCCGGGAGTCGGGCACCACTGTTCCCACTCTGTTGTCCAAGAGATTTCGTTGCTGTGCAGTATGTTTTCTAAGAGATGGGTTATGTTTCTAACAATGCCTCAACACACACATTTTCTTATTTTGGTTATCATTCTGATTCATTCACATTTTACAAATTCAGGTGCATTCCATTACAGCCAGGGCTGACCAGGAAGAATTGGTGTGAAGCCTTGGGCTGGAGGGAACACCCCACCTCCCAGCACTGCCCCATCTGTTCACCGCCAACTGGTGCCCGCAGCCATTTCATCTCAGAATAACATCTCAGGTGTTCCTCTGTGGCAGCTGGGCTTGACATGGATTTCTCCTGTATTGGCTTTCATACTTTTGCTTCCTTGCTTAGTTTCAAGTACTTGGGGGGGGAGGGGGGGGGGCGGCAAAAATGATCTTTTTCCCTTTGGCTGCTGCTACGGCAACTCCTCCTAACTCTGCAGAGTGAAATACAGAAATACAGTAGATCATTAGGATTTGTCTTGTTTGGCTTCTAATCACCAGGCTCTGTGAGAGTCCTGGTAAGGCTGTCACATGTGACGAAGATTGTGTTGCGGGTTCAAATAGATAATAGTCACTATCATGTCTTGATCATTTAGAAGAGTCTTTATTCAGATATAATTGGTCTGCTCGAACCGGAAAGTGATTCTTTAGATTGCATTCCTGAGCGGAGGAACTAGTCAGCTTGTGTGGGCAAACACCCATTATCAGAAACTTTCCTATAGAGCAAGCAGGTAGGACACATGCAGAGAACAGAAAGAATGCCACCGTCCTTTAACGTGAGTGAGTGAGTGTTGCAGAGCACAGGATGGATTATAATATCCTGGTTAGTAAAATAAGAATTGTAAGATCCTGCTTACCACATCAAAAGGAACAGGATTATTCATTGCAATGTTCTGATCCCGGGAACATAAGAGGACTTTTTAAAATCAGTCCCCAGCGAGGATTTCCGAGATGGGAAGGGCAGCGAGGATTTCCGAGATGGGAAGGGAAAGGAGGCAGGTCCTTTCGTGGTCCACATGCGTCACAGGGGCCAGTCTGCCTCAATTGCACAAAGAAAGGATGCTTCCACAAACTACCTGTGCCTTCTTTGAAGCCCGTGGGCAGGGCAAACAGTTTAGGCATTTGATTGCTAACCAGAAGGTGGGTGATTTGAGTTCACCCAGAGGCCGCTCTGAAAAAAAGACCTGATCAATACTTTCTTCAGTCTTTTCTCTCACTGCTAGTGAAAAAGAGCTTCTGTGAGAATCTCTTTCAAAGTTGCCACGACCAAGGAACGGAGTAGCTTGAGGAGAAGTAAGAGGAAAGGAAAACACTTTGGCCTCCTTGGAATCTGGTGTCGTGTAAACGGATCTCTGAATCAAACACGATTTAATTGTAAAGACTTCTTGTCTGCTGGCCAAGACCCTGCCCAAGAGGTGTCATATCTTCACCATGTCAGCTCCCCAAATGGGAAAGAGGGGTAAGAATAGGCTGGTAAGAGGATTGAGGTAGAACATGTCAGTAACGCATTGCCTGGCATGGAGTCATCCACGTTTGCCTTACTTGATATATTAGAAGAGGTCCCATCAGCAAAGGGGGCCTGAGAACAGATCAACTTCCTTTTCAAATGAATGGGATCTTGCAGATGCAATAGCCTCCCACAACCCCATATCACCTCCTTGGCCATTTCAAAGCATGCTAATCCATAGCTGGAGCAAGCGGACATGCTTCTGTCTCGTCGTCATTGGCAATCACAAAGGAAGGGTGGCAGCAACAAATGGGGAGACACTGGTTCAGATGTCATAGAAGCAGATGGCTCAGAACATGCTAGGCACTTCAGAGTGCTTGAAGCAGGTGACATAATACCAGGTAGTATTTTAACTCCTGTCACGCCCGGCTTTGCAAATGTGAGTTTCATTTGACAGTAATTAGCACCTATTATGAATTTACTGCGCAAAACATCTTGCAAGGTTAGCTGGGAGGCCCTTGATGTCATCAAGTGGGAAACCATAGAAAGTGAGCATGGATTGTTGCATGGCAAACTGATGATAGGTTCTTTAAACCTTCATCCAATAAAGAATCAAAGAACATCTGTAAAACAAATTGATTATCTTGCAAGTTCTATTGACATGCTTAGAACAGGAGGCGATTTCAGCTCCAACCCAAACCTTCAAATGAACCCATCCTGTTCTATTTACATAGCCTTTCCAAACCCATAAGAAGAGAAACTTTAATTTTGTCCCAGGAGGTATGACAATCATTTACCACACCCTAGTTGACCACCACACTCTGACGAGGGTGTAGCTACAAATTAGGGAACTGAGGCACCGAGAAGGCCCATAACCTCCCAGGCACTCACAGTCAGTGAGGGAGGCAGGATTAACAACACAATCATCGAATGCTTGCCGAACCTCTGGGTTGTACTCAACTGGAATTGCAAGTCACTTTCACCCACCCTTACTTTTCCTGTGTCCATCAAAAGATTCCGAAGTGTTAGTTTACACAGAGCTTCAGGGGTTGTGCTTGGTGCTCATGGCACAGAGCAGAGTGAGATGGCACCATGAACAAGCATTTGTCTCGTAAGCAGGAGACCTGGCTCAAGCCATGACATGGCTCTTTCCTCGTTGTACAATGTTGTGTTCATAGCTCCATAGTGTATTCTTCATGTTTCCTAGTTTGCAATGTTGTGTTCATGACTCAATAGTGTATTCCTCATCTCTAAACCTAATTTCTTCTTCTCCTGTAAAGAACCTTCACTTCATAGAGTTGTCAAACTAAAACAAGGCAATACAGGAGGATTTGCTTTCCTGTTGTGAGGCTCTCGGCAAATATCAGCTACTCTTACAACTCAATGATAACTAGAGCTGGTGATATAGCAGCTTTGACTAATAACCCCCAATCGTTGCTCTCAGAGTTCAGTTGCCTAAGAATCTTTTGGAGTTTCATGAATACAGATTCCTGGGGCCCAATGATTACAATGCAGAAAGACTAGGCAGACCTTGTAATATCCACTTACAAGAAGCACTCACCCCAGGTCAGTGACAGAATTGTATCCCCCCCATGCATGACACTCATTCCTGGGCCATAAACGTCATGCATATCTGCCAGAGGTGGCTTGCCATGTTGCTACATTGCATTTAGCTCCACTGTGCACAGGGTCCCCCATGAGTCAGTGGTTGGCTTGGTCATTAACATCAACAAGAAGGACCCCACATGACTCTGATGTAAAGGATCTGTGATGACCATTTGAATAAGGCTACCCTGAAAGTCGGTTTCATAAAGAACTGTGGTGTTCCTGTCCTTAAATGCTATTGAGTCAGTTCCAACTCAGTAATGCTAATGACAACAGAACAAAACACTGCCCAGTCGTGTGTGAGAATTGTGATATCTTCCAAGAACAAACTTGACCAATGACTCAAGAACACTGCCAGTGCCTCCCTGTGAATTCCCACTATCTAGATCCAGCCCCAGGCTTGGCGACTGTGTTTCACTAGGGGATTCCTCTGGGGCAGACGGCTGAAACCTTCCACCCTCCAGAGATACCATGTGCGGTTCCCCAAGTGTCATTGTCTCCTTCTGCTTCCTTTACAGACACATTCGCCAGCAAAGTGGCCGCCACCCAGGACCAGTATGCGGATGCATCCATAGGTAACGTCACAGGCAGCAACGCAGTGAATGTCTTCCTGGGAATCGGCGTGGCCTGGTCCATCGCTGCCATCTACCACGCAGCCAACGGGGAACAGTTCAAAGTGTCCCCTGGCACGCTAGCTTTCTCTGTCACTCTCTTCACCATTTTTGCTTTCATCAATGTGGGGGTGCTGCTGTATCGGCGGAGGCCAGAAATCGGAGGTGAGCTGGGTGGGCCCCGGACTGCCAAGCTCCTCACATCCTCCCTCTTTGTGCTCCTGTGGCTCTTGTACATTTTCTTCTCCTCCCTGGAGGCCTACTGCCACATAAAAGGCTTCTAAAGGAACAATCAGATGTAGTAAATTTATATATATATATATAAATATATATACATATATATACATAAAGATTTATGTATAATGAACAGAGGAAACTGACATGTGTCATGTTCACTTACCTGCTGGTGGAACCCAGCTTCAAGAGCATACGCTGTACTATGGCCGAAGTAAGAAACCACCTTCCACCCCAGGGGCATCGTCCTGTCGAACAAGGCTTGGAGGCACAGCCGTCTTTGCAGCTCGGCCTAGAAGGCGTGTACTCTCTCTCGGTGGATGAAACGTGCAGGCTTTGACCTGTCCTCTGGTTTTTGCTTTTCTTCTTGGTGGGGTTGGAGAGGGGGTACATTTTTGGCTTTTGGTGTGTTTTATTTTGTTTTGTTTTGTGGGGCAGGTCGGGGTTTCTGCCTCTTTTTGTAACAGGTGAAGACAAATCCCAATGTGGGTGAGTTTTTGACAAAAAAACAAAAACAAAAAATCTTAATCATTAAGTTTCCCCTCTCCTCCCCTCAACTTTCAAAAACTGTGTTCAGAGTTCAGAAAGTATCTGGGCATGGAAGAAGAAAGAAACCTATCTTCACTATATTACCAAGTTTTGTGCTTATATCTTGAATTTGAACAGAGGTCAATCTGCCTTCAGAAAACAGCACAGGAGTCCGACAGAACCCGGAAAAGTGATGCTTCTGGAAATAGTCTGATAGCGAAAGATATGATGCCTGGGACTCTGGTTCAACAGGTACAGGGGTCACGTGCTTAGATTCCTAGGACATGCAAAGTCCTTTAGTTCTTAACTTTTTAGCTCTGGACAATGGTTAGCAAGGTTCTGACTCTGGTGTCCCAGCCCGGAGACCCCCGCTTCGATCCCCCATGTCCACCCCCCTCTTCCTCCTCTCCAATCCCACCAACAGGAAGAATAGCTCTACTATCATCCTGTATCCATTTGCATCCCTATGTGTCCCAGGTCCACATTGTGGCTGCCCGGGACTGTCTGTCAGTTTTCTTTTGAAACACATCCATGGCCTGCACCTCCCTGTCCCAATCCCAACCGAACATTTGCTCCTTCCTCCTTCTTGTGCCTGTTTGGGAATGTTGTGATACCTGTTACACAGTGCATGGATGAAAAACAAAACAAAGCGTATCTGTATATAGTAGAGTAGAGCGTAGACTGTTCTCCCATTTCCACCACGTTGGTTGGCCATTGCAGCCATCAGTGAGTGTTCTTTGTACCTGAGTTGTTGTTTTGTGTTGTTCTTGAGTTTCATTATGACTAGGGATAAGAAGAGAAAATGGCTTCTATATATTATTTGTGGAGCTGCACATTCATTTCTAAGAAGCAATAACGGTCACATGGGGAGCTAGAGTCATGGGGAGGAGAGCTGGAAGCCCCCAGAGTCCCTTCATGGAAAAGTAACCATGTGGACACATCTGAGGCCTCTCACAGCCACGGGCTGTTTCAGGAAGGCCAAGGAAAGGCGCTCTAGGGCAGTAGATGAGTTAGATGTGCCTGGGCTGTGAAAGCCCACTGCCCCCACCCTCAGCCCATTTCATTGATACCACTGCCCCAGTGTATTTATTTCACATCTGCTCTGTCTGGCACAGAGGGTAGAGAGTGCAGGTTTGTTCATTTTACTTTGTTCTGTAAACGGCCATTTTGAGCCCCGCTTCTTTCCCTGTGCAGACCCCTCTGATTGTATCTACTGTCCCTCGGAAGACGTCAGGGTGATCCAGGGGCCACTCAGAGCCTGCCTCCTCTGCATATGACTAAAGAGTAGCAATTAGATGAGGAGATCAGTGTCTCCCAGGGGGATTGCACCAGGAGGATTCTTTTTGACCCAACAATAGACAAGGAATGGCTCTTATTTCAGAATACCAAAGAGTGTAGCTAAGCCTTGCAAAGTGGTGAGCCCATCGATGAAGTGAAATGGGATGTCCGTGACCGCCTCTCTCTCAGTAGCTTCTCTGTCTACAGGGAACCCCAAGCCACACTTTCTGGGTCCTATGTTTTAAAGACACTTAAGAAATAAAACTGTTGGAACTTATCTTCTTTCTCCAAGTTCCCAGAATCTTTAATGAGTAAACATTTGACATCTGAAAGCATAAATTAAATCAAAACTCTTAAATGAAATGTGCATTACCCATGCAATATGCCAGGAACTGTGTTCCCTCCTAGGTATTTAACCAGAAACCAGACAGCCCTCCCCATACCCGTCCTCAAGGAGATTGCAATTAATGTGACTGCTAATTTCCATAAGTAAAAGTGAACACGACCTACGGAAACAACTTCATCTTGCAAGGGAAACCAAATTCATACTTTTTGTATGAATTCCATTGTCCAAAAATATAAAATGTAGATTTAGAACAGAACCAAACTTATCCTTGGCAACAAAGTGGGTAATCAAGATCAGTGAGAAGACTCACTGGGTCCCAGTCTTTATCTTTGTCTGGTAACAGCACCTTTCTACCCCCAACCCCGCCCAACCTTACCTCTGCTCCACATCTCTGCCTGACCTGCACTGATGGCCTCTCTCCTTTCTAGTCCATTCTTGTTGGGGGGCAGTGCTTTTATTTTCTTTATTTGTTGGTAGTGGTTTTTGTTTGTTTGTTTGTTGTTTTGAGATTTACCTAGTAGAAAGCTAACCTAGAAACACCAAGTCAACCTAAATCGTTTAAATATTAGACGGGTTTTGCACTCCTCTTTTGTCACAGCTGAATGGCAGTCACCCCCGTAGGGAATTTTCACAAAGGACTTTTAGAAATTCTTGCTGTGGGTCAATTTCGATTTCAAAGCTTTTGGGGTTTGTTTTTAAATTCTCATGCTATAGGGAAAAAGCCGATGCTGGTTGTTCCAGGGTTGTTGTTAATTATCATAGTTGTGTAAAATAATTTCATTTTGTTTGTTTGATTATTTCATTTTGTGTGTATTGTGCACAGCTTTAGGGGGGAAAGTGCACTAATTGTGCTGTTCCTTATAAATGGTACACGTTATTGACACAGACAAATAAAGTTTCTAATTGTTTCTGATTTAACCACTAGTGATACAGCACGTTTTCTCTCTTCTCATTACCATCTGCTTCATTTTTGGTTGCCATGTTTTGAAGAAATAAAGGCCAAAGCGGTATAACAATTGGTATCCTCATCCAGAAGAAAGGAAATAGTCGCACTCAGTGTTCAAATCCTACAAATGACAATCCTTTGGTCATGCAATGCTTCATTTTAATGTCCTGAAAGAGCACAGAAGAATTGCCAGACTATTGGTCTATCCTGAAGTGCTGAGACAGTCTTCCATCCCACTCATGTTTTTCTTTTGCCCGTTGTTTAGTTCAGTCAGACCTCCATCCCTTCTACAGCCTAGAACATGAGCCCCCGAGTAGTTGAATGTCACTCTGCTTCTTATGATGCAGGGTATTATATCAACCAATCAACCCAAATAAAAGTAAGCATCGCTAGTAGCTAGATGCTTCCCAAAGGGAACTTAAGTGATTTGCTCTTTTCATCTCATACTGTACGAAGGGGCTTCAGAAAGCGCATGGTAAAATGGAATTTTAAAATAGCAGAGGTTTTCCATTGACTTTTTAAGCCCTCTTTGTTTCCCTTTTGGTTCTCTGAAGGACTCCGACCAGGCATTATTTCTGACTGCCCTGCAATGCGTTACTGACTCCCTGTATCACAAACTGCAACATTACAGGAAGAAGTGACATCCTAATAATGATCATTTATGGGGTGAGGGCTCTGCAGATGCTTAAGGTGGTTAGCAACCCCCGTGAGACGTCTTTCACAGTTTCCTAGCTCCAGATAGGGAGTTTCTCTTTGATTCTGATCTCCTGTCACTGATCTTGAGCAGTTACATGTAGATCAAGTTGTGAGTATAGGTTGGCTGAGTACAATACTGAATCTCACGGTGACCTACCACTGGCATTTGGTTTTTGCTGTCGAATTCATTCCACTCTTCCAAGGTAGTTCAGCTGTTGGTAAAACTGAGCAAATATAAAAATCCCATTAATGAACACATGAGTTTATTATGCAGAAGAAACAGACCAAATCACATCCATCCTACAGAGAAAGAAACATACTGTTATGGGTGGATTCGTCGTTTTCTCTCATATCTGGTTACAGAATTTTGTGAGTGCATTGTTTTCCTGCTCTGTTTTCTTTCTTTGTTTTTGTTTTGTTTTTTGAATCACGTTCAGCAGCATTCATTGTCTTTACATCACATAGCGCATTTCCAGTGTTGGAAGGTCCTGATGATATCCCACGCAGAAGGATAGCATAGGAAGGGTAAACACTTACAATGGTTCGATGTTTCACTTTGGGAGCTCAGGGGGACCCTGGTTAATCGTCTCCAAAAGCAGAGCGTGTCACATTGATAGAAGCAGCAACCACCGAGAGAAGGAGCTCAGACCGACAACATCCGAACCAGCTGTCCTCAACTTGACTCCAGTTGAAGGGGACCCCGCATGTCTGAGGGTAGACCTGTGCTTCATGGGGCTTTCACTGGCTGCGTGGGGGGAAGTTGGGCACCAGCCATTCTTTGGAGAGTTCTCTGGGTGGCCGTGACTGTCCAGTGTTTTGCTCGCAGTGAGAGTTGGACGGGTTGCTCCACTCCAGGCCGGGAATCCACAAATCACGGTGAGTATTCTGATCTCGGTGACCTTTTCCCTTTCTACCAACACTTCCAAGGAGTTACACTCCGAGGCTTTCCGCTGATTCAATCTCTCCAGGGACACTGGACCTAAAAGTCGCCGTACAAATCATTGTTTACTTTTGATTGGCTGAGCTGTAGTGGGTAAAGCCATGGCCCCCATCTCTACAGGAAGCCTTTCTTGGGAGCAGTTGCCTTCCTTGCCTGGCTCACCGCAGTTCCTGCCTCTCCATCTGGGTAAGCTTGTAGCCCCACCCTGTTTGAAAGCATCAGAGGTGTGTCATCTTTGAAGCTGGCCAATCTTAATCTTTCCTTTCCCTAATTCCAACCGTGATTGCTCTTCCCTGGTTATTTCCATTACAAACACATCACTCTCAGCAATGGGGAAGGCGTGCTTGCTAAAAGTAATGGCTCTGGGCATGTCTTCTGAAAATGAGCTTGTCATAGGGAAGGTCAAATGTAATGGTATTGCATCTAGAAGACCATCATTAGAACATAGTGTGGCATCTCTGTAAGTGTTTAAGACAGACTATCCCCTGTATTATAAAGTTACACACTAGGGCAGAACTGTCCATTGTGCCCTGAGTTAGCTCACATTTATCATATTTTGGTGCCCATGTACTAACTAGCTCTTGTTTTATCAATATAGCCAAATAGGTGGGAGTAAGTAAAATACCCCACGTGTGAGGGTACTAAACACGGAAAAGCATCATTCATAACTTCCATAACCACAAGAAATATGTGCTTATCTGTAGATATGGCATTCTTGATATTCAAATGGTGGGCAATTTCATAGCAATAACTAAATAGACCATAAGATAAGTTAGCTAACTCCAATAAACCATGTTAGTTTTAACAGTTAATGCTCAGATGTTAGCTCCAACCTCCTAACTTGTTGAGAAAAAGATGTACCCAGTCAAATAGACATTCTGCCATCGAGCCCATGCCGCATCCTAACAATCCTATAAGACAGGGTAGAACTGCCCTTGTGGATTTCTGAGACTGTAACTTTTCATCGGAATAGAAACCTCATCTTTCTCCCATTGAAGAAGACATACTAAATTAAAGGAAGGAATATACAGTCTTTTATCCTGGAAATCATTTATTCACTTAAAAAGACCTTGCCTAGATATTTCTCAAGGATGTTTTTCCTACTTCCTAGGGTTGGAGTGACCCTCTTTTAACTTCGGGAAGCTTAGACTCCTTAAAACCCTTTAAGAAGACAAGAAATACGTGCTCTGAGATCTTTCCTAAAAAGGTGACCCTAGAGCTTGTATGCAAAGGCAGGGTACTTGAGCTTATCGCCTCTTTTTTCCCCAATGGAAGAAACAAAGCCAACAAGTGGCCAAAATGTGAACGCTTTTTGAGATATTTAACTTAGAAGAAAAATATATGGAATTGTGTAAATATTTAATATCAAAGCGATATGAAACAGGTGGCTAGTTTTGATGGGGGTTGAGAAATATTCTCCCAACATGCTTCTTCCTGCCTTCTTACACTCGCATTACCATTTGCCTTTGAAAAATAGTGCAATGAAGAAACTTAAAAGATATTGCACTCTACTGATGCACCTATAATTGAGTAATATTTCTCAACTAATGGTTTTGGTGAGAACTGCTCATGTCACTGATGAGAACATATCAACACATGAGAGAATCCGTTTGAAGAACACGTATTAAGTAGAAGTCATACAGCAGCCACTGTCCAAGGTATTTCAACCTGATCACATTGCAGAAATGCAGAGTTCTTGTTTCTAAAAGAACAGCGTGGTTTCAGCGTGTATTCTTGGGGTGTTGGTTTTGTTGGGTGTTTAGGTACACGGAAGCTAGACATACATCGCTTTAGGCTTTGCCAACTAAACCAAAAGACCGGCTTTCAGTCCACTTTTCCAAAGTATTGAGGTATTTGGTAGAACAGCCTCGGCCTCTACTAAACCAAACTCACTGCCCTAAGAGTCAATTCCAACACATTGTGACCCCATAGAAGAAAGGGTGAAACGGCTTCCTCCGACTTGCACAACTCTGACCTTTAAGGCGGGAGGATCCTTGGTGGTGAAATGGCGAACACAGTTACAAAACCATCAGCCACTCCATGAGAAAAGGCTGGGACTTTCTACTCGTGTGAAGAGTTACGGTCTCAGAAACACACAGGCGCATTTCTAGATTGCCCTGTCGGGTTACTGTGAGTCAGAACTGGCTCAGTGGCAGTGAGTTTGGTTAGATCTATATGAGAGCAGATGTTTATGGTTTTGATCTTTATCTCCCAGGAAACAACTGGTAGGTTAGGAGCTGAACGGTTAACCACTGTGCCTCTAGGCGCCTCTGGGCCTACGTAGGTATCTATTAAAAATTCTTTAATATCTCCTTTTCTATTTTTTTAAAGGCTTGAAGCATCTGAAGTTTACAATGTAACAATTTGACACTTCTATTTATAAAAGTTATTTATATTCTAGAATTAATTTTAATATTTGAGATAATTGATACACCAGATGTGGGATATGAGCTCTCATCTAGCCCAAACAAACAAGATTAGTTAAAAGAGGTCAATGAATAGTTAGGTCATCTCCGGAAACACTGGCCTTTTAGCACACCATAAAGTCAAAGTGACTTTGTACTCTGCTTTCTACTCTCATTGAAGCCAGTCTGAAAACAAACAAACAACAAGAGTCAAACCAACCAAAAAAATAATGACATTTAGAAAATGATCTCTAATCAAATCAGACAAGGTTTCAGCATTAATTCTCCCTCTACTCCATCTTTCCTTTAGGAATAAGAGACATGCCTCAATACAAAAAATAGATGATGCTAAATAAGCTGAAGCATAGTTTGGGGTGTTACTTTAAAGTCCATGTCAGGTGTTTAAGATGACTTTTAGCAGTAGAAAAATGGAGAAGTTCGTGTAAGGAACAAAGTCCTTACTCCCCACCATTCTAAGTAGTTAAAGAAGCACATTTAAAGTTGTTTAGGACAGTGACAATTATATATACATTCCAAACAATTTTAGGAATATTTTCTGACTTGTCAAATGATCTCTGCCTTTGGGGAAATATTACAAGATAGACTATATATCCTGGTCTAGGTCAAATCATGGGAGGTTAAATTACAAGCTTTCATATTTTACCCTTAATACAACACTGAGCAGGAGGGCTTCCATACATTAGTCCATCTTTTCTAGAAATGTGTTTGGCATATTGGGAGAGATATTGGGAACATCTGGATTGCCTGTTCTCATAAGAACAATGGGGGCAGAGTGGGGTAGGGCTCCCTGCCAAGACCTGGGGGATAGTCAAGAGACTGGTAGGGGACCCAGTGGGCACCCACCTCTGCTACAGATATCTAGCTTTAATTTAGCCTCGAAAATCTTAACTAGACCAACCCACAGCTTTCAATAACACTGGTCACCTTTCACTAGCTTTTTCACTTCCAAATCCGACACACAGGAAAGCAGCCCTTCTAACCAGTCAGTCCATGAGGGTTCTCCGAGAAGTCTTATCAAGGTGAGGAGTGAAATTATGTCATTTTATATTGAACCCCACTTAGAACATTTCCTCTGGAAATGATTGTTTTATGGCTGTTTCACCAACAAAAAAGTGTGATATTGGAGCTAAGCCAAAATGAGCATCACACGAAAACTGGAAGTTGTTTTTATTATCTACTCCTTAATCATCATTATTGCAATTTGCAACAAAACAAAACATTGTTTTCAAAGTTTTAGTTCAAAACAGTAAGAAGAACAAGGCGTTGGTTGCCCTTACTAATCCTATAGGGGATTGGGCACTCCACATCTTCTTTGAAACAGATGATGCCATGGAAATGTATACATGCAGCTTAGCAAATCCTTGACACTCAGATTGTTCTCACAAACGCTAAGTAGATTTACTTTTCAAAATACGGGCACTTTTCTCATCAAAATGGATTCTTCCAATAATTGGCTTCATTTGGTTGAGCAATGAGTCTGGCACCCAAGCTGTGGGCAGTTGGTGGCATCAGCAATTCAGCTTCATGTCCCCTTTTCCTGCTTCAGAGTCTTGATCTCTGAGCACATCCATCTGAAAGAGCTTCAAGCGAGGATAGAAAGCCAAAAGGGAAAGTCTTATCCCTTTTTTCTATATGGACTAGATTTATGAAGCATCTTTAAATTTTTGACTACTGTATTATCAAGCTTAAGCTTAATCCATCAAATCAAAAGAAATGCTTTGAATGCTAA
The DNA here is from genome assembly GCF_000313985.2 of Echinops telfairi. Classification (NCBI taxonomy): domain Eukaryota; kingdom Metazoa; phylum Chordata; class Mammalia; order Afrosoricida; family Tenrecidae; genus Echinops; species Echinops telfairi. Next base: position 14,270,171 of record NW_022103907.1, on the reverse strand, counting down.
ATCTGAAGCAAGGATTTTATTTTCACAAAGCTATCAGGCAGATATACATTAATTATTGAGATATGGGATGTAATACATCAGTGGCCCAGCACTTACCCACCCACCCCATTCATACACTATCTGAAGGC
>NW_022103907.1:14252344-14268990 GCF_000313985.2 Echinops telfairi | reverse complement strand
GGGAAAAAAATAGGAGGAAACATTTCCAACTCTTACTCAAAAGCTGGGAAAGACTTTGATACCAGGAGCTTCAAGGTCATTTTGTCTTTCTGCTCCTTGTCCTCCCCCCCCCAGCCAATCAATAAAGGTTTAGAGATGTAGAAAGTATTTGGATACCAATCATTAATTAAAATTCAGGTCAGGAGACTGAAGCTAAATAAATAGTAGCTGGATAATTACCTGAGGGGAAAAGTTAGAAAGAGGTTAAGCCAAAGGGTATACAATTAGACAGTCTAACTAGTCTAGCTTCCAGAATCGCAAACTATATATGTATGTGTGTATGTATCTATATATCTATCTATCTATCTATCTATATATAAACACACACACATATATATACATATATATATATATGTCAAAGGAGTGGTACAATCTTAAAACAAAATGAATGCTAGAGTCCTTTGTTTTTTCTAGTTTTTCAATGCCACCAGCCATGAGCATTTACTCTGTGTAAAGCATTGTAGTAGGTACTGGAACATGGCATTAAGAATTCAGGACAGAGCCGTTGATGAGAATAAACATGCATACTTGACTTAGTCAGGAAGAATCCTGTTATGGATCCCTAATTAAATTAACCTTCCATTTTGGTCTGGAGACATTTTATCAATTTGACAAAATGCTTAACGAGGCCCTTCTGAGGCCTATCAGGGAGCTTTCCATCAGTAGAAATTTACTAATTTTCTCTATTTCACATTTCTGTCTCTCACCAAGGGAACAAATGGATTCCGACTCAACTAACACATCCAATAAGCCAAGGCCTCTTCTCAATTGACAGGCCGTCTTCCCTTTCGCAGTTCCAAGTGGGAACAGCTTATTACAGAGGTAATTTACCTCGCCCTGTTCACGTTCTAAAATGATCGCCTGTTGATCTTCATCCATCACGAGTTTTCCCCCTCGGCTCTACAGATGGCCAGGTTGGCTTTGAGGCCGCGGTTTCTGTGAAGGATAACTGGCTGTCCCCTGGCAATAGCCCCTGCGCAGACAGCAGCTCAGTCTTCACCTCTGAGCCCACAAAGAGCCCTTCCCTTTAGCCTCCAATAGTTCCTGAGAGGAACCTGGCCACTTTGTTCTTTTGAAAGGACGCCTACTCCTCACTCACCTTCTATTGCTTATGCCTCACTTTGCGACTATCTTGTTATCTAATATTTTGTATCTATGACAACAACAGTGAAAAAATTGTACACAACTATCTGACTATTTTGTACATGAACAAGTCACTTTTGACAATAACAAATGTGTTGGTGGTCTTTGGTAGGGCCCTTGGCTGCCAGGCTTGTGTGCAAGTAAAAAGGAGCCTCATACCACATAGTATGTCACCGCCCAGGAAGGCAGGTGGCGGGGAGGGAGACAGTTTCCTGAAGCTATCAGGGAGCTGGGAGGATTAGATAGGGCGTTGGAGTGGGGCCAATAGGGATGTGGAACTGCCCAGGAAGTCCATGATGTGCAGGAGGCTAGGGAAGCAGCCAGTGTCCAGAAAGTGGGCTGCCTTGGGACCCAAGAGGAATTAATACCCTGAGGCCTGTCAACCAGCTCCCAACCCTCGGGGTGGCAGGCCAAGGCTAGGAAATCATCAAAAGCAGCCCTGAGACTGGGCACTCAGGTGCCCAGAGCCCACATTAGCTGACTGGCACCTGCCCAACCCCTTAGATAGAGGTGAGGGCAGAACAAGCAACCAGGGCAAGGCGGACGTCAGAGGCTGAGTGGCCAATGGCAGCTACACTTTCAGGTCCAGGGCAGAAGCTGGGCCTGTCTGTTACAGCCTCAGCAGAATCTCTGGATTGCCTGTTCTCATAAGGATGTGGGGCAGTAGGGGAGGGCTGCCTGGTGATACTCAGTCAAGGGGCAGGGAGGGGACCCAGTTGGCAGTCTGCACACAGGGACTCCCCTACTTTGTTGGGAGAGTCTTACCCCCAGCAAAGCCACTGAGGACAATTTGAGATAGCTGAAACGATGAGCCAGTGCCACTCATTGTGGGCATACAATGTTTGTACAGTGAGGACCAGAGAGGGAGGGCCCGTGGACATGAGGGTGAGGGCTGACTGGCTCTGGAAGGCTGGCAGCCCTCCCTGGTGGATGGTGGTCAGGGCCAAGCTCTCCTGAAGCAACATGGGGCAGGGAAGGCTGCGATGGCAGGTTACCTCAGCAAGGGCCCAGACAGAGCGATCAGCAGCACAAGCAAGATAGTGAGATAAAGCATCACCCGTTTTCACATCACAGCATGTTCCCTTCACACAGTGAAGTGGTCGCTCAGAGAGAGCGGGTGTGCTCGTGGTTTCAGGGACTTGAATTCTTGATCCTTAAATGAAAGGACTTCTCCTTTCATTTTATTTTTCAGACACAGCAAGCCCTACATCACTCATGGTTTCCTGTTAGGAGGCGCTGAGAGAGATGGGTTGTTGGCGGGACCAGCTGTCAACCAACTGCCCCCCTAACACTTAATCACCAGGGCAAGGATCAGGTTTATAAAACCGCATAAAGTCTGACAGGAATGAAAGTTCGGGGGAAAGCGCATCTCCCTTCCCTGAGCGGAATGGGAAGTTTTTCACTTTGGGGGAGATCCACAACTAAAACCATTTACAAATGAAATTGGAATGGATTCCATATTGGGGAACTACTTAAAGCTGACTCCACTATTCTCCTAAATATTGGCATACACTTTAGGGTCTCAGTCTTCCCCAGTAATCCCACTTTTATGTTTTCATTCTCAGGGCTTCTAGGCAATCCTTTAGGAGGAAAAGTCTGGTGGCACTAACTTTGTACTGAAGTATTGGAATGACAAACAGGATGTGCCATTGACCATGCAGCCAGATGCTAAAGGATACAAAAGCTCTAAAGAAAGGTGAAAATAATCATTGCATTTACTACAAATTCAAGTGTCTTTTAAACACCTCCTTGGTTAAGAAGAAAATGACTATTCCAAAATATGCCCCCAAAATGCTTTCATTGGACCCCTTCCTCTCATGGGGTCCTCTCTAGTCCCCTGGCTCCATGAGTGACCTGAAAACACCCCCATGGACCCCTTCCATTGCTGAGAGGAATGTAGAAGTGGGGGAGGGGGGCAGACATCATTTCCTTGGGAAAAGAAAAGAGGGGAGAATGAAAATTCAAACATGGTGAACTCTGCATATCTAAACATAGCATGCCATGTCTTCATGGGATACATGTAAGCATTCCTTTGAAGGAATCCCAGTTGGAATGTCATCTAAAAGCAAAAGCATTTCAATATCATTGCAGTAACGTATTCCAACTTTATTAGCCCTGAGGCACAAAGCCAAATTTGCCAGGGATGGGAGGTAAGGAGCAGCTAAAGGAATCTTGCGAGCCTCAATATTGAGAGAAAAAATTTAAATATGTAGTAGTTTTGTTCTAATAGTTTCGATAACTTCCACCAAAGGATTAAATGACTCTCCCTTCTCTCATTATCAATTTCCATATAGAGTTGCCGCTTGGTTTCAGTAGGCCCGGTATTTTTGTATTCCACTAGGTTCCTGAAGTTGAATCTGACCCTCATTTCAGATTTGATTAGGAAATCCTAAGTTGGAAGGGTAGGTTTTTCTCCATCTTTTTTTTTTTAAACAAATGCACCATAAGCATTTTCTAGTGATGACTGCCTTAAGCAATTCTGGTGGCCCTGTCAATCAGCAGGCAAGTGATGATTTCAGGCCGGGAATAGCCCGCCCTGCCTTCAGCACAGGCACACTGTCCATCCGTCACACAAGCGCATGTCTATCTTCTTGCCTCAACGCTTTGCTCCATGCCAGCCTCTTGAATTAACCCAGGTCTACCTATCCACCAAGCAAACTACAACCTCTATTATACATTCTGACAGTTTGTTCATCTTACTTCTTTACCAGTTGAATTGAATGGATTACACCCCCTTCCCTTCAGCGTATGCCATTTTATAGGTCCATGCATTTGATAATGTATTTCAGAAGGATTTGATGAGATAGTGAAAGAAAAAAAAGCCAAGTCAGCAAACCTCTTCCTTGGGTCTGTCAACAGACAAAGCAAACACAAGAGTTGTCATGTGAACCATCCCGAGGTGTTAGAAAGTCACCTATGTGGCAAGACAGGCCTTTAAAGTTATCACTAAAATAATATCCTCAGGAGAGAAGTCAAAGAAACTTCCATACTTCACCTTTTCCGGACTCCAGCTAACTAACACACAACAACCACATGCCCTACGTAGGAAGGTCATGAGTTCAAATAATAGCTTAGTTACAGGTTGGCTCTGTGTGCTGACATTGTCTGAACCTCTACCTTCTCTATAGTTACAGGAGAACCTAGATAGCTGGCTCCTTGTCTGTGTTATTAGGATGTCTTGACATGAGGGTGGGGATGGGGGGGATCCAGATCCCATAGTGATCCTTGCCTTGGGCTGGCCAAGGTCAAGTTTTGAGATTGGAATTACGGTGCTCTAGGTCATGAAAGGATGCTTTAAGATGATCTCACTCAGCGATCCTTCCAGTTTAAGCTCCAGACTAGTAGCATCAGGATCATTTGGAAATCTGTTAAAATTGCCAATTCCTGGGCCCCACTGGTGACCCAAGTCCAGACCAGAAAGTCTGGAGCTGGGCCCAACAGTGCGGGTTTCCCCAGGCCCTCTGGGTGATTTTGATGCAAGCATGAGTTTGTGAACCAATCATGTATTTCATCTCTTCCTGTGTAGCCAAAAGAACTTGATGTCGTCCAGTGCTTAACTCTGCTTCCCTCCCAGGAAGGTGCTCACATAATGGGCTCCTTATCGGTACAATGTCCACCACAGAGACTTAAAATATAACTTGAAGGAAAATTAATCCTTACAGATATCTCTTGCCTGGCATAACCGAGTTTCAGGCTTTCAAATCAGAGAGGTTTCTAATCAGCTTATCTAGTGCTTTAAAACCCCCAGCTTTGCCTGCATTTCAAGACCTAGAGAATGACCTTAGCCTTTTCCTCTAAGTTCATTAACTCTGGCCCATTTACTATACTTTAACCATCCTCCACCGCCCTCCCTCGCTGCGTGTGTGTGTGTGTGTGTGTGTGTGTGTGTGTGTGTGTTTGTACACAGACTTAAAGACACCCTCTGATGTGTTGTTGAGGATCTGGTATGGACTCACTGAGTTAAAACGATTACAGGTTATGAGGGAATATTGGTTTTACAAGGTGAGGTTTTCTAAGACAGCGCATGATGCTTGGAGACTACAGAGCATGGGTATGCCATCTCATTTCTCCGCCGTCTTCTTGGTAGGCTTTCCCATGGGAGAGAGCTCAGGAGTGGAGAGCCAAGAAGGGGCTGCTTAGAACAAAATGGTTTAGAGAAGGGAGCTTAAGAGGGTGGGTTGTACATGTGAGTGTGTTTTCTCAAATTGAAAATAGAAATATATCATATTTTCAGGAACTTCAAATACCACTATGCGCTTACAAAAAGAAAAAACCCACTAGCAACTTACTTATTTTTATTTGTGATCAATATATAGGTGATAGGATGCTTGCCATTTCAACATTCTTTACATGTACAATTTGGTGACAGTGTTCATCATATTTTATCCTTCCCTTGGATCCAGAAGATACTTAAAGCATGCAAAATCAACCAAACCAAACCTTTTGCCATCAAGCCTATTTCGTCTCTTAGAGACCCTGTAAGACTATCCCCGTCGAGTTTCCAAGGACTGCGGCATAGGGTTTTCAAGGCTGTCGATCTCCATAGAAGCAGAGAGCCAGGCCACAGGCAGCCTGGGGCTTCCAACCTCCAACCTTTAGGTTAACCGCTGTGCCTCCAGGGCCCCGAGAAAGGAAGCCAAAAGAAGCCTGGGATCCAAGCTCAACAATGAAGTTCTGCAGAAAAACACTGTTATCCCTCCAGGCCTCCCGCAGAAGGAGTCAGACTTGTCACGAATTTTGGAATGGGTTCTTTTTCAGGAATTAGAATCACCGGTGTAAAATACAGCAGTCCCCAGGGTACAAAGGAGATCTGTGCCCCGCTGTGTCCTTAAGATGTTGTATGGAAGTCCAAACAGATATAAGTGGATCTTCTTTAGCCTGGCTTCAGTGCAAGAAAAGACTTGAAGGTTTTCCAATGGTTTAAAAGCTGCATGTGCAGTGATTGAAGGTTACAGTGATGAAGATTTTGTTGTAAAGGATGGAACAGTGGTGAAGCACTTCACTGCTGACTGAAAGGTTGGTAGTTCAAACCCACCAGCTGCTCCATGGGAGAAAGATGGGGCAGTCAACTTGCATGAAATTCCAAATATCTGTTGCCACTAAGTTTGCTCCAACCTTTAGCAACCCCAGGACCCAGTAGAACCACGACTGAGGGGATCTCTGGTGGCATAGTTGGTTACAAGTTGGGCTACTAACTGCAAGATCAGTGGTTTGAAGCCACCAGCCACTCTGTGGGAGAAAGACCGAGGCCTTCTGCATCCATTGAGATAAAGATCCATAGCCTTGGGGACCCCACAGGGGCAGTTCTGCGCTGTCCTGTGGGGTCCCTGTGAGAGGTGATTGCGGTTTGGGGTTCAATGTTTAGAGAAGCCAACAGTCACATCTTTCTCCCATGGAGTGATTGATGGGTTTGAACCTTGGGTCTTTTGAGGAGCAGCCGAGCACTTTAACCACTGTGCCACGAGGGATCCTTTCATAAAGATCACAATGTTGGGAACCCTGTGGGGTGGGTCTACTCCGTCTACTCTAGGGCATGGTTCTCCTCTGTCCCAACTCTGAGTTTTGACAGGATGCATTTTGGTTTAGGGGTAAATTCAATCCTTTCAGAAGTAGGGCAAAATGATACAACGTTAAGGACAAGTAAAGTTGGCTGTAAATTACACATCTGTAGCTCTGGTATTGACTGCACTGTGTTCAACCTGTTTCTCTGAAGTCTGCGTTCCTCTCTTGTTGCTGGCCACAGCTTGAGCATTTGGGTGTCCACTGTCTATCTCGGAGAGCATTCGCCCATCGCCCTTTCCCCAAAGTACCATTCATTTCTCATCCCCAGTCTCCAAATCACTCTGACTTAAGCGTGGTCTCTCCTTCTTTGGTCTCCTCATTTGTGTGAATCCTATGGTACATATGCTTTTATTCAATGCTCAGTCTACACTCGTAAGAGAGAAGACACAGTAAACCATTTACCATTGGGATGACTCTGACTCGCAGCCGCCCCAGGTGTGACCGAGAAGATCTGTGGTCCATTAGGTTTTCAATGGGTGGTTTTGTGGAAGTAACGGGGCCTCCAATCTTGCAGGTAGCCGTCAAGCACATGAACTATTTCACCCCCCCGGATACATCTTAGAATAATCTGGGTCAATTTGACTGGACTTTACTCAGACCACTTCTTGGAACACAGAGCCCTGTTATCCATGCTCTTGTGCCTGAGACAAAGTCAGAGCAATGATTTCTGCCTCTCTCCACAATCCATGGTTTGTGTTGCTCGCTCAAGTCTTGAAATCTCAAACAAACATGGATTTGAAATGTCTCTGTTCACTTTTAGGGGTAAAGAGTTACATATCCTAAAACCCCCTTATTCTTGTGGTACATTCCAAGGCCTTGCTCAGAGGAGGTAACAGGTGATTGCTTTTATGCCCCCAACAGCATTGCCACTCAGAGCCATTCATGGGCATTTTTGTTGGTCAGTGGTGCAATTTAACACTATTCTAATAAGCCATACATACTAGCGATTGTTGGCATAACTGTTATTGTGATGGGAACTTCCCCCTGTCTCTTACTTTTTTGGTAGATAGTAGAGAACTGAAGAAACATGTGGAGCTTTCTAAGCAAGGGATGGGACTAACATATTGTACATATTGTATATTTGCACAAATACATTGCTGTGCAGCTGGAAGTGTTCTGAGAACAGGCAAGGAGAGAATTCAGGTGGGAAACTCATTTAGAACTTCTCTCTGACTTTCTTCTGGTTATTAATGGCAAGGATTGCCCATTGAAGAAGTTTGGTGGAAACTTTTAATACTAAACTGAACTTGTCTTAAACCAGCACACAGAGAATCCACAAAGGAAAGGGTACCAGAGGCTTCCTCTACCTAAGAGTTGATCGTAAATTCCCTGCACAGGGCAAAAGGGAAGACCAGCGATTCATCTCCTGTATTCCCAGTTTAAAGGACACATTCCAAATCACCTTCAAAGACAGGAGGAGGAGAAATGGAAGAAAATAGAGGGAGTAACACAAAATAAGCAACCCTAATGTTGATTCTATCTGCGGTTCATAAGCTTAATGCTTGAAAAATAAAACAGCAAGCAAAATTCGAACTTCACAGCACTTGGAAATTCCTGAATTGTGGTATGCCAATAAAAGATTTGGATGTGTGCCTGAATTTCTTGTTTTGTATCCTGTCATGCCAGTGAATGTAATCTATATGACTTGCCATTTTAAATGCACACAGGGAGAGAAAGGGAAATGCATCTGTATTTATACTGAGGGAATAAAATGTATAGCAATCAAAGCTTCCAGGGAATTCTTTTATTGTGCTTCAGTGATAACACTTTGTGGGAATTTTTTATATACATGTCCTCATCACTAACAATATTCCTGTTACTCAACATGATCTTAAGTGAAATTGGTAGAAATGTGTATGTAAAATATCTTCTCCAACATCAATTACTCAATATGGTTTGAATTTTACTTTCAAAAAGAGTATGGGCTAATCTCAAATATTTTATAGATCTGTGATGTTTTCCTACTAACCTGTAGCAGTAAACAAATGACTTGATATTGTTAAGAAGGAAAATGGCCTAAATAAAATGTTACTGTTGGAAGAAGTTATTTATATTCTGCCAAAGACCATTGTTAAATGATCTATAGATTAACTTCTTTTCTTAAAGATGTGACTGTAAGAGAAACTCACTTTATCAATCTCTATATCCTAAAAATCAATATTTTGTATGCCTATGGACCAAGGAAAATATTTTTAAGCCAATGTAAAACACAGAAGCCTTGGGAATGAATGGTATAGTGACTTAAATCAAGTACATAGTACTTGATTAGAATTCAGGCATCTGATGGTAAATTCATCAGTCTTTCCTATAATGCTTACTTTGTACAAAGTTACTTTTGGGGACTTAAACTAACCCTTCCAAGTTAAAAGATTCATCATTACTAGCAGGCCTTTTTTTATTATCAGGGGAGGTATTAAAATGTTCCCTTTCAAGTACCTGCATGAACTTAAATCACCACCCAATTTTCCCGCCTAGTCATTTCATGTACGTTAACTCAGAAGTCTAATGATGTCACACAGAAGGGTAACAGACAATATGTACCAAGGATACTTAATGTGTGCAGTTAGCAAGATCTAGCCATTTAAATTATATACTCAAGTGTTTTGTAAATACAATTTTTTGATCCTTAATGTTTTGTTTCAACTGCTATCCTTAAGATAATTAGATTTCCTTATTTAAATTTTAAAATAACCTGTTATGAATTAGATGTTGATTTGTGGACTCTGTGATTCAATGTACACTCAGCCATATTCCTGTGGGGAAGTTTCCTATCGACTTTCTTGGCCCGAGCCAGGGATTCAATGTTTCTTTAAGGACTACAAATAGGAAGACCAGAAATGGCCAAAGGGAATGCAAGTGAAGAAATTAGAAACTGATTGTATAAAAAATGTATTTTTAAAATCTTAAGATATATGTGAATTACACTGCCTGTTAATCTAGTCTCTGTGAAATATCACAGCATCATTTTTGTTAACACTCTGAAACACCAAATATTTGTGACGTTTGTATAGCGCCATTGTTACAATCCGTGGTTTCAAATGGTAAGCATCTTTGTTGTAACCATGTGACCCCACCGAAAGATAAATCTCTGCTGTTCTGTACAACCAGCTCTCAGAACTCAAATTTCTCGCAGCTGCTGTATTGCCAATAAATGATCATTCATTGTGGAAAACATTTTTTAAAGAATTGAGTTTCTGATCACTGTGCATTTTGTTAATGAATGAATTCAGAGTTTCATTTTACTAGAAAATACTCTCTGGCCAGTAAATACAATTACTGACGTCAACTATACTGTCACTTCAGTGGTTTCTATATTATCAATCTAATGACCAAAAAAAAAAAAAAAAGGAAACTTATTGCAAGGTGTATCCTAACAAATGTATAATAAATGACTTTTCCTGCATGCTGTCCAAGATCTGTTGTAATTTGAACTGTATAAAAGTATATATTTCATAATCCCAAATTGAACTGACAATGTTTCTCATGTGTATAACCGATGGTATGTTATTATCAAATCAAAAGCCTTGTCTGTCATACATGTAGGTCATATGTGATGTTTAATCTTGTTAAACTGTAATCTGTAACGCGTTCATTGCCTGATAGACTCAATTCTGTACACATCATTGTCTTAACTGTTTTCCTAATATTACCATATTTCCTAACACTGAAATATAAATGTTTGTAAATTATCAATTCATTTCTTGTCAACTTTTATGTATCTTCGGTTTGACTCCATTAACTTAGTCCATGAAATAAGGCTCACATTTTCCCTCCTCAAAATTCCAATCTGGACACAGGTTCATTTTAGTTTATGGCAAAACTTGACCCATTCAACAAATATTTTTTGGACATTTGCTGTGAATCAGGCTTTTTGTTGAATACTGAAGGAATGCTGGAAAAGCAGAGAAATATCAAGCTTACATCTCTCAGTAACTTCTGAATTCTCCCTAAACTTTATTGTTGTTTCCATGATGTTAAAAAATAATTTTGCTTCTCCTATGTTATAACAAAATAGAAATTAAACACATTAGAACTTTGGATTAAAATACAATATATTTGTCATAGAAAATGCAGCTATAGTTCACAGAAGTATTGAATGTTCAAGTCAAAATTTAAAATTAATTAAAATAAAATTCAATTTAAGATATTTGGCTTGAACACTGTAAGAAACACTTCACAATGCCATCTATCAAAAACTATACATTGTGTCTCTTTTGAAACATTATCCTTAAGATTCTTTGTTATACATAAAATACAGCAACTGATGACATTTCCTAAAATCGTCCCCCTGCCTATGGCCCATAGGAAGTCCATAGAAGCAGCAGAACGTGGTGATGAGAGGGTACTTATCCCAGAACAGAGGGAGGAAGGAAAACATCCAAGAAGTTTTGTTGTTGACACTTCCTTGTTAGATGCCATCACGTTTGTTCCAACTCAGCATCCCGTCCCCATGTACCACCGAGTGAAACACAGCCCAGTCGTGAGCCCTCCTTGCTGTGTTTAAGCCCATTGGTGCAGCCGCTGTGATTAGCCATCTCATTGAGTGGCTTCCTCTTTTTTGCTGTCCCTCTACTTTAACAAGCCCGATGTCCTTCTCCTGGGACTGGTTCCACCCGATAACACGTACAAAGTAGATCAGAGGAAGTCTCAGCCTCCTTGCTTCTAAGGAGCATTCAGGTTAGACTTCTTCAAATTCAGTTCATGATGGTAGATTCCTTCATATGTAACATGGAAGTTGGTCACTTTTTTTAAGTGTTGGTACATGTTGGTGTGTGTGCATAGACTCGGAGCCTGATTCATATCTACCACTACCAACCTGTTTTTTCTACACAAAGCCAGACTCCCACTAGTTTTGCAGGTGGGTGGTAGCTATGGAAGAGCAGTGATCAACGTTGCCTCTCTGAGCGAAGCTCTGTGGTGTCTGCCAGTACAGACTTGGAATAATGATACTGGCACATGGCCGTTGCCTTGATGGCGGGGTCACAAATTAACTTTCGCAGCATCTGAAATGTCTCTGAGCCTGCTGACAAAGCAAAGCTACAAAAAGCAGTAGCAGCTAAGCTTGTCATTCTCATTTATGTTTGTTAATGTCTTCACTCAATGTAAATATTTTCTAAAACCGAGAGGTGAGAATCTATCTATATTTATTACCACACCTGCAAAAGACAAAACAGTAGGTACGTGTGTGGAGGGAGTCAGGCAATTCTAGATTCAAACCTCAGATTTCTCAATCTGCCTGTGCAATCTTACAAAAATCCAACGACCATTCTGATCCTTAATTTTGTTGGTAAGATGAAATAGACAGTACCTATATTTTAAGGTTGTTTTAAAGAATGAATGAGAAAATTAGCATTTTTAACTGCATGGCATAATGCCTGATCTGCCGTAAGGCACTCAATAATTACTGGTGGCTCCTGTGTCCTAGAGTGCCAATATCCTATGCAATACCTTTCAGTTGAAATATGAAAACAAAACAAAAGCACAAACTCCACTCTAACGTTCTTCATTGTAGCTTTGTTGTGGTTGTTATGCGCCATCAAGCCAGCTCTAACCCATAGGGACCCTGTGCACAACAGAGCAAAGCACTGCACAGTCCTGTGCCATGCTCCCATTTCTCCTATGTCCGAGTCCACTGAAGCCGCCACGTTGTGAATCCATCTCCCTGAGGGCCTTCCTCTTTTGTGCCACCCCATCCACTTTACCAAACATGATGTCCTCCAGGAAGCGGTCTCTCTGGACAATATGCCCAAAATGTGTGAGATAAAGTCTTGCTGTCCTTGCCGCTGAGAAGCATTCTACCCTTACGTCTTCCAATGCAGATCGCTTTGTCCTTGCAGCAGTCCATGGTTAGTGGTCCAGGACCACGTGTCCAACTTTCACATGCAGAGGATGCAATGAGAATACCACGGTTTGGGTCATGTGCACCTTAGTCCTCAAAGCCACAGCCTTGCTCTTCAATACTCTGAAAGAGGTCTGGTACAGCAGATTTACCTAAGGCAATACATCCTTTGATCTCTTGACTGCTGCTTCCTGAGCTTTGATTGAGGATCCAAGTAAGACAAAGTCCTTGACAACATCAACTTTTTTTGCGATTTGTAGCTTTACTCAGCATTTATTGAGTGCATGCACAGAGCAGGCAATGTACTAAAGAATTTACTTGTGTTATCTCCCTGTCCTCACAAAAATCTTCTGAGAGCAGCCTAATGCTTATCTCTTTGTACAGATGAGGAATCTGAGGTTAAAAGTTAAAGACTTGCCCAAAGGTACACAGCTCTTAAGTGAAAGAACCAGAACTTGAATTCAAGTCTTCTGTCTTCAAATTCAGCCTTCTGATCATTATGTTAGTCTGCCTTTCTTCACTAATCTTCAATAGACTGTCTACTTGACTTTTAACAAATTTCAAGTTGGCATTACAAGGTAAGAAAAGGCTACCAATATACACCACAATCTGTGTAAACATCTGATGGGTCGAGCAATTTCACCCAGATTTAATGGAACAAGTCACCTATGCTGTTACTGTCACAGATCCTTTCATTTGTAATAGGAAAACACATGAAATATAATGACAAATGAATTTAACTAAATTCCCCACATACAAGGAAACACACTGTTATTCCCCATGGCTCATCAAAGTCACTTTGGTAACTGTCTTAGTCTGGGTACTTTAGAGAAACAAATCCACAGAAACTCATATATGAGAGAGTTTTATATAAAGGGTAAGTGTGCATCAAGAAAATATCCCAACCCAGTGCTGCCCAAGCCCACAAGTCCAACATTAACCCTTATGTCCAACACCAATCCACTAAGTCCTCCTCCATTTCACAAAACAGATGCAATGATGCCGACTGCAGGAGGAAAGCTGAATCAGTGAATGTGTAAGCATTTCAGCGCTGGCAGGGGTCTCCACACAGCTGCTCCAGCACCCAGGGCTGCATTGGAGTAGGTCCATGTGGCTTCTCCTCAGGGATGTCTTGCAGGAAGTGAGCCTTGCCAGCTGAAGCAGGGAACTGGCTAAGGCAGCTGCACCCTGGTCTGACCATCACAGGCAAGAGACCTGAGAACTAGAAAGGCGAGGCTCACTGAGCCATTTATCCCTCCACCCTTCAATTAACCCGACATGTGTTTATCGGCCAGGTTGGCACAATAAACTAACTACCTCAGTGACATTTCATTCAGAACCATGGAGAACTGATTTACTTATTTCTTGCTATTTTTGCTTGGTTTATTTGTAGACATCTGATTTTGGAACAAAAATAAATTCAATTTACAACACAATACCCTTTCCCCCCCCTTTTAACCTAGTAAGTTGCAAGATTGTCTATAGCAATAACAACAATAAAAGACATTGTTGGTGCTAGGTAATCTATGAATGTGAAAATTAACAGCCCCCAAATAGGTTTGGGTACACCATGAATTCTTTTTGATTGCAAATGACCATTTTATACTCACTCACTCACTGCCATCAGTCAATCTGACGCAGTGGCCATAACTACTCTGCTTCCACCAGGACCCTTCCCCTTTTACCCTTGGCCTGTCAAACACACTAGCTATGTTGCAACAGTTTTCATCATCTCTGAACACATGGTAATTTTCCACCTGTGATTAATCTCTGTGATTATTGATTGAATACTGTGTATTCACTCAGACAAGGAAACCCGGGACATTTAATGCAGGTATTTGCCAATAAACACTTGATTTGATTATTCATTTAAACACCAATAACTGAACATAATTAAGTGACAGATAAAAAGGAATGTCATTGTTAAAAGTTCACCATATTTCAAGGGATAACAATTGACATACATTGCAAATGTGCATTTAGAGAAGGTTCACATTCTATGTTTAGATGGGACTTACAATCTTTAAAGTGTCACCATCTACTGGCTGAAGGGATGTGTGAGGTATGATGGAATAGGATGGATTTCATCATTAAATCCTGATTTTTCTGAAATCAACAGGTCCGGAACTGCAATTTCTCCTTCATTTTTATTGCATTGCTCCCAAACACGTGTGTCTTGGGAAAGACAGCATGCCCTGACACCATTGCTGAAATTGCTGAGATGATCAACTTGTAACATGTGAAGGGAATCTAAGCTGGGTCTAGGCAAATCCCATCTCTGAAAGGAAGTTATTACATTAGAAAAATAATATTAGCTTTTATTGCAAGACATTTGATATTGCAAAGACATTTTCTTAAAGCAATGAAAAATATTTAATCATGCACGTGTTTATGTTCGGGGCTGCTAACTGCAAGGTCAGCTGTTTGTAACCAGCAGCAGCTCTGCCAAAGAAACTCAGGGCTTTCTACTCCCCTAAAAGAGTGACAGTCTCCCAGTGGGGCACTGTACCCCATTCTCCCCTGTTCTATCGAGTCACTAGGAGTCGGCATTGACATGACAGTGGTGAGTTTGTACACCAAAGAGGATTACTTTTAGGTTATTTTTCTTCATATATCATTAGAAATATAATATAGTATAATAAGGGTCCAGCAGCACAGGCTAGACTCTAGCCACTAGAGAAATACAACCAAAGCTCAACCTCTCATCACATGGCTCCAACTGTTCTGACAACTCTGCTGATTTGATTTTGTGAGAAAAATTTTTTTAACAGATTTGGGGGTTACCATGAGAACTAGAGGACAAACAACCAAGCTAGTTTTCTAGAAGGAAAAAGAAAACAAAACAAAAAAAACCATGCAGCCGTCTGTTTTTAAATTGTAGCCAAAAATTCCCTGGTTTCTCATGTATTGATTCCAGAAAATCTGTATTTTAATGATGAAAATCTCCATGGTGCGTCTTCCCTTACAGGTTCCTTAAAGTCCTTCTTAAGCCAGGATTCCACAAGCTCCCAAAGCAGGAGGAAGTCAGAAGTCCCAACTCCCCTCCTTCCGTGGACAAACCAGAACGTCGGAATTCCTCTCAAAGGCCTTTCCTCCAACGTTCCTCGATTCATAGAGCCAGTTACCAGCGTGGTCGTGTCTTCCTGGCGATGTGTGGAAGTAAAGTCTACCTGTTGCTTGTGTTCATTAAGAGGGTCACCAGGGCCAAAAATCAATGAGGGCACTGACAATATCAGAGCCTGTTCGATTTCATGAATGAAGAGATAGAAGCATAGGCAAAAGGCGTTATGGCCAGTCAACCAGGAGCCCTCGTTTTACTGAGGCAGAGGAAGCCTGCTATCAGCTCCATGGTTTTTAGTCCTGGGAAGCAAAAAGGGGCCCAACCCTCCTGAAAAATCACTATGCCTCAATGTTTTCCCCTGGATGTTGGGAGAAACAAATAGCTGAGGAGCTAATTTTCCTCCTATGAAGTCTCAGTGTCATTGTATTCCACTTTTGAAATTCAATAGGCCAAAAAAGTTGCCATTCAATTGATTCTGACTCATTGATTTCCCGCCGATGAGCACAAAACTGCCCCCCAGTGGCTGACTTTTCACCAAGCCTTTCTTCTGTGGTGCTTCTGGGCAGATCAGCCCTTCAAACTGGACTTCAGATCCTGACTCTGCTAATCTGTATGCTCATGAGCAATGTGCTTCCTTCGCTTTGGGGGCCGTCATTCCCTCACCTATAAAGTGGAGGAGATAATAGTGCTTATCTCATGGTGTGTTAGTCTGGGTAGACTAGAGAATCAAATCCACAGACACTCGTATGTATATAAGACAATTTTATATCAAAGGTAAGTGCACATTCAGAAAGCATCCCAACCCAGTTTAGTCCAAGCCCGTAAGTCCAACATTAGCCCATACGTTTGACACTGATCTACCAGTCCTTCTCACATTTGAAAAAACACACAATGACGCCGATGGAGGAGGAAAGCCAAATCAGTGAACGTGTAAGCAACTCAGCACTGCCAGGGGTTTCCACATGGTTGCTCCAGCACACGGGGCTGTATCTGGGTAGGTCC
>NW_022103907.1:14238543-14250235 GCF_000313985.2 Echinops telfairi | reverse complement strand
CCCTTGTGCTGGCCCCTGTCCAGACACGGGTGTCACTCTGAGATAATCCAATCATCACGCTGAATGGAGAGCATACACTAAGACCTTTGCTTCTGAAATGTTCTCTTCTGATCGCCTTGCGAAGATTTTAGGGTGTTTCTATATTAATAGTTTTACATGAATATAGTCATCAATAACAATCTCTTACTCTGTGAATGTCTTAACTATTCATTAATTTCTCACTAATGTTATTGCATGTATACTAAAAGCAGTGCTTTCCTGAAATTTGAATAATTATAAAACTAGTTCACTGCTATGGACAGAATTCAAAGTAATCTTATTTCTAAAATGCCTGACATGTAGAAATATTATAAATATTGTCTGTCAAGTCTGTTACACCAAAAAAAAACTGTGAAACTCAGAGAGATCGTTCCATTACTGCAAACATTTGTATTTGATAAACTACAATTCAGAAATTGAAATACATATTTCTATTAGCTGAAATTCATAAAGCTTTCTAAAATGCACATGCATTTTTTTTCATAAGAGAACCAACTACTTCATTGCAGGAATTACCTTGACTGCACTGCATCATAACACACTTGGCAAAAGTTATTGTGATTTTTTTTCATAGTTCTGTCCATATTTTTACTGCAATAATACAGTGCAGTGATCATAAAATTCAGGAAGTGTGTTTTAGGGGAATTTTTATAAAAATATTTGACAAGCCCCTGGGACATTACTAGTTTAGGGAAAATTGTTTACTGCTTTCTTCATTCTATCTTAATGATATTGCAGTCCAATATTCATAGTAGGCACGAGAGACTGAGCAGTTGTTCGAATTTAAGATTAGCTCCCTCCAACTGCCAGATGATAAATGATATTTTATATACTGTATATGATGATACATGATACTTTATACACTGTATAGGAGGCTTCTCTTAGTAGAAATGTGGGTCTCATTGGCAAAATGCTTCAAGGATAATTAATTTGCATCAAAGATGGCTATAATAGTTTACGACTAAATCTACTATGGCCAGTTCCAATGGAAATACTTACAGTTGGAAATCTTTGATGAACTATTGCCTTGATGTGATTGATTAAAGGGAATTAAAGATTAATTAGAAGGCTTTAGAAACATGACTTACTTTCTCTTCTCCTCTTCCTCCTCCTCGTTTTTCATCTCTTCATCTCTCACATATAAAAGCATTCCTGACTTCTTCTGGGATATATTTTTGATAAATGATCATTTCTCCTTATTTAAAATATGTTCAGAAATGTAATCCAAATCCTCACTAGCCACATATTTGATGCCATGTATTGAATGGATGAATGGGAAGATTGATAGTTGGATGGATGGAGGGAGGGATGGAAAGTCCAGGGATAGTCAGAGATAGGAGCTAAGTACCAGATGAGAACACTGGACTAGCTTCCTGGGGAGATTTCAGTCCTACAAAATTAAGAGCCATAGTTTTCAATGCCGACCACACATTAACAGCACCTAGGGAACTTTTAATATAAATACTTGGCTCAAGACCCACTACAAATCAATTAAAGCAAAATGTCTGTTGAAGAAGAAGTGCAGATATTTTCCAAAAATGTCCAAGTAGTATTGCCAGATTCTGAAAATAAAAACGCAAATTTGAATTTCAGATACAAAACTGTGTTTTTAGTTAGAATATCCCAAATATTAATTGGACATACTTATATTTAAAAATTGGGGACTTGGTGGCATCGGACTTGACTGCTAACTGCAAGGTCAGCAGTTTGAAATTACTGACCACTCACTGGGAGAAAGAGGAGCTTTTTGCTTCAGTAAAGAGTTACGATCTCAGAAACGCAAAGGGGCAGTTCTCCCCTGTCCCGCAGGGGCACTGTCAGTCAGAATTCAGTGGATGTCAGAGAATGAGCACGTTGAAAAGAAGTGAGTTGTATATCTGAAATTAAATTTTCATTAGGAGCTGAGAGAAGATGGGGCGTAGGGTAAGAAGAAGAAAGACACAACAAAATATCGTCAAGTAGATTTCAATTCATAGTGACCCTATAACAGGGTAAAACTGCCCCGTAGGGAATCCAAGACTGTAATCTTTATATAAGTTGACTGAGGTAGTTAGTTTATTGTGCCAACCTGGCTGATAAGCACATGTGGGGTTAATTGAAAGGCAGAGGCTCAGTGAGCTTCGCCTTTCTAGTTCTCGGGTCTCTTGCTTTGTGATGGTCGCACCAGGGTGCAGCTGCCTTAGCAGTTTCCTGTTGAAGCTGGCAAAACTGACTTCCTGCAAGACATCCCCAAAGAGAAGCCACATGGACCTACCCCGATGCAGCCCTGGGTGCTGGAGCACCCGTGTGGAGACCCCTGCCAGCGCTGAGATGCTTACACACTCACTGACTCGGCTTTCCTCCTGCAGTTGGTGTCATTGCGTGTGTTTTGTGAGATGGAGGAGGACTTTGTGGATTGGTGTTGGACATATGGGTTAACGTTGGATTTGTGGGCTTGGGCAGCACTAGGCTGGGATGTTTTCTTGATGCGCACTTAACCTTTATATAAAACTCTCTCTTATGCATGAGTCTCTGTGGATTTGTTTCTCTAACGTTCCCAGACAAACACACTGACTGACACAGCTTTCTGTCCACGGAGAGACGGTGGTTTCAAGTGCAGCCCTTTCAATTAGCAGCCAATTCTGAACCACTGTGCCCCAAAGCACTCATGAAGTAAGATAAGGAGCCTAGGCAGAAAGTCAAGAGAACATGAGAGGAAATCAACTGCTTACCGTGGTAAAATGTGAGTTTCGATGATCGGACACTCTGGAGTAAGAAGGTTAAAACAGAATTCACAATTAGACAAAATCCTTCATTCTGAAACAAATTATGGAT
This sequence comes from Echinops telfairi, assembly GCF_000313985.2. Lineage (NCBI taxonomy): Eukaryota > Metazoa > Chordata > Mammalia > Afrosoricida > Tenrecidae > Echinops > Echinops telfairi. The sequence goes on along the minus strand of NW_022103907.1, from coordinate 14,247,382 downwards.
CCCGGGACCCTCGGGACTTTCTCTGCCAGGAGAGGAATTCATCCCCAAGCCTAGAGTGTGCAATTTCAAAACAGGTCTGAGTGGCCTCAGTGCTATCAGTGGGTGGACAGCAAGACAGTTTATTGTGGCAGAGGAAGCTACAAAGCCAGCATTTGTATCGATCACTCTTAAAAGTGTCCTTACTGGCCAGTATTTATGTCAATGCAACAGGCCATGTACAAACTAGTTCTGTGTTGAGAGGTTAAGCTTGGAGCAGCTAAGTGCCCATTATGACCTGTAAGTCTCCTTTTGTGAACTGAAAATGACAGAGTGAAAGTCGATTTTGACAGAAGTAGCAAAGGAAAAAAAATACCTTTAAAGAGTCTTCTACCCCACAGAAAAAATAAAAAATGCTCTGCCAAGAAAGAAAACTGAACCAGAAGATACAGGCTTCAAATATTGAATTCACCCCATTTCAAGTGACCTTTAAAAATATGTGCATAATCTTAATAAGCATATAATACATATTTTAAAACTCAATAATTTCTATACATAAATAAGAAAAGGAAAGAGATGTTTAAAAAACTTTAAGAATACTTACAAAAGAGGCTATCCAAATTGCCAAAAATATCACTAAGTGCTCAGCTACTTTAGTAATCAGCAAAAAAGAAATATTAAAACCACAATCTTATAATTCTACCCAGTCACCATAATGGCTACAATTAAGAAGAAAAACAATGCCCAGACTGGTGATAAATGTGAGTTATTGGGATTCATACACAATTGGCTGAAGTGTAAATTAGTTCACTCACTTTGGGAAACCGTTCAGCATGACATACTACTAGATTTAGATGACCCAGCATTTACCCTTCCAAGTATTTCAAAGACATAACTGCATCCACGCGCCTATGCGCTTGTGTTAATAACCTTAACTGGGGAAACAGGTCAAAAGAAGGGCGCAATAAAGCTGTGGCGTGTTGATGCACTAGAATGCACCATGCTGAATGGTTTACCAGAGTGAGAGAATATACCAGAATAAACCAGGCTGAAACGAAGAGAAACAAACAGGCTAGTCCTGATCACTTGACAAATCTCGCAAACATACTATTGAATATGGTTTTGTTTATATAAAATTCAAAAGCAAGAAAATAATATTGTTATGCTGAAAATCAGAATAATGGTTGCATTTGGAGGAAGATGAGGAGTGAAATTTTCAAGAGATAGGATGGAAATAGCTGGATGTTGGAAATGTCCCTTTTTTTTTTCACCAGGTGGGAGATAAATCGGTATGCTAATATTGTGATACTTTATTTAACTGTAGATTCTTGATTTTTGTATTTTTCCATCTCTGTGCTATATTTCAATTACAAGTGTTTAAGAACCCTAGGAGTTACTGAAAGACCTAAAAGAAGGCTTGCATACATTTAAATGATCTGTTCTTGGACAGAAAAACCCAATAAAAATTCCAATTCTTCTAAACTGATACTGTTGGTTAGTCTACTCCTAATCAACATACCAATAGCTGTTGAGGGCACATGAAGATGTAGATGACAGTTAAATTCTTATGAAAATTATGTACGATCAAGTAGTATATAAACCCCAGATCAAACTGCCTGCCATGGAGTTAATGCTGACTCAGCGAAAAGCAGAGAATATGAAATTTCTTCAGCATAATGATAGCGAGACACAGAGGTCTTTCCAGATAGCAGGAAAGCATCCAGCCAGTCAGCAGGAACGCATAAAAGCAACCACAGAGGGCATCTTGTCAAATTAAACTAAATGATAAAACACTTCAGGATTTGCCTACAAATAGAGCTATGCATCATGTAAGCATAATTGAGGACATAAATAGGTAAAATTACATATAAATCTTCTGATTGGAGAAAATTATTGTATAAACAGAGTGAAATAACTCCATATCATCTGGAAAATGGTATTAGATTCTTGTCCTCTACAACAAAATATTTTAGCAGGGTTAGAGATTTAAGTGACAATAAAATTAAACCCCTTCCAAAAGGTCCCTCTTCAAATAGTCACAAAGGGTAGAGAAACTTTAAGAGAAAAATTTCAAATGTTTTGAAATAATAAATTAGTATTTTAAATAACACAAACAAAAATTTTGAAATCTGTGTGGAAAAAATACTATAAACCATGTAAAAACTGGAAAATATTTGCTCTCACAATCCAGTAAGGAAAATGTAAAAAAATATGTGAAAATTGAGAGAGACAAGCAAACAAAACAAATAAGATTTAATTATTTTAAAATATGTAAGATTATACTGATTCTTAACACATGTGATATAAATGAAAACTGTAACATTTCATCATAATCAGATGTAAAATCAGTCATGATCACAAGTTTTCTAACACATGGCTCTCACAAGGGAAGCAGGGACTCTCCGTGGTCACTGGGATACAACTGAGTTCACTATCTTGGAAGGGCAAATTTCAATGCAATTCAACTCTTTGATATAGCAGTTACATTTCTAGGCATTTATTCTCTGGTGCTCAACCCACACATATCCACACATTTACAAAGAATATTTGGTCCACATTTTTTATGGTTTAGAAACTGGCAGCAGTCTATTGTCAGGGAACTGCCAGAAATTCGAGTTAGATTCAGAAAAGACCATGAAATAAAGGATATTATTGTGAATGCCAGCTGGTGCTTGGCTGAAAGCAGAGCGTACCAGAAATCTTTGTTTTATTGACTAAGCAAAAGCATTCAACGTGGATCATAGCCAATTGCAGATAGCATTGTCAAACGGGGCTCCAGAACAGTCCATTGTATGCCTTTATGCAGAACCTGCACATGGACCAGGAGAGAGCCATTTGAACAAGGCCAGGCAGTGGCTTAAAATGAGGAAAGGTCTTGTTCAGGTTGTAACCTTTCATCATACTTATTAAATCTGTATACTGAGCAAGTAATATGAAAAGCTAGACAAGACGAAGAACATGCATCTGGAAGGGGAGGGGAGAAGGACAGAAAAATAGAAATATGTGAAGAATGAGGCGAACAACTTTCAAGTGGCTTTGACCTAACATATTATGATAAGACAATGCATAATATAGTTAATCTTTGTAAATTAGCTTTGGGTCTTAGCCTCTTTACTCTTTAACCTTGAAGAAAAGAGGTGTCATTTCACTGATTTCTAAGCCTAAAGAAAAGATCTAACATAATGGTCTTCGATGTCACAACGGACCTCGTCATGGGAAACAAAGGAGACAAAGTGACACAAAAACTCTAAATTTCTGTTCACTCACTGAGAGAAGATACAGATAAGACCACACAGAAAGTCTGCTGAGAATCTGCCCATTGATATTGACCGCAAGGCCTAGTGCCCCAAGGTATCTCTGCCAGTTTCAAGCAGTGGGCAAGGTTCAGGTGAAAGGCTAAAGTTAAAAGATTGGGATGTGAACCACTAAAGTAAAATTGTGATTGTAAATGTCAATTCTGATCCTCTGGCTAGTGAACCCTGTTGGTTTAATGGTTATGAGTTGGGCCGTGATCCACACGGTTGGCTGTTTGAAACCACCAGCAGCTCCGTGGGAGAAAGACTGGGCTTTCTACTCCCATAAACAGTTACAGTCTCGGAAACCCACAGGGGCCACTCTGAGTCAGCAATGACTGGATGGCAGTGGGCTTCATTTGGGGTTTGGGGGCTCTAAATGAACACCGTGAGGTTTTACTTTTGTGTTTTTCCATGGCTACCTTGCAATAAACCAAAGGAGTGTGTGCAATGTCAAATAAGAGCATCTGTCTATTCGTTTCTATTATGTCAAAACCCTGAAAATTATTATCACATCAGTACTGGCAACTTCACATCTGTCAGAGTATATCATTTGCTCTACAAAGTTTTCACCAACAGATTTTTTTCAGCAGTGGAAAGCCAGGGTTTTCTCCCAAAATTCCACTGGGAGCACCTAAACCTCCAACCTTTTGTGTAACAGGGGAATGCTTTAATCATTTGCACTACTGAGAGATTCCCCACATTGGTTAGACTCCCAGAAACCTCACGTTGTTGCTGTTAGGTGCAATCGAGTTGGTTTTGTCTGATAGCCACCAAAATACTGCCCGGCCCCGTGCCATCCTCACAATTGTTGAGTTTGAGCCCATTATTCACACAGACACTTAGTCTCTGGCAAAACACTATCCCTGAGGGGAGGGCATTGTTACAGAGTACAGAGCACTGCTTTAAAATGGTGGCGCTAAGCAATAAAAGGGAGGTTGGCAAAAAATGGTGAGACAGTGGAAGACACTAGGAAGTTTTCAAGAGTTAGAAGAAATAGAGGTGAATACTGCTATATAAACAGCCCTACAATAACCGTGATCTATTGTTTATATAACAGTATTTACTTCCCTCTGTTGCCTTTAACTCCTGCAACCCTCCCAATGTCTTTACCCAGCCTCATTATTTTTTTTGCCAACCTCCCTCTTACTGTTTATTGTGTTCCCTTCCACCCAAGTTAACACCTGTCTACCTTGACTAGAGGACAAGCTCAACCTTTAAGGATTCCTACCTGATACTAGATTTGGCACAGTGTTTTTTGGAACAAGTAATCAGTGATTCCCTGTATCAACCTTTTAGCACCTCTCACCTTTGGGAGACAATTCGTCCTGGGACTTCACTTTTCTGATGGGTCCAAGAAGAATGATTGATGCTGATTTTTTTTTTCTTCTTTGGATGATGGAAGAGACAGCTTCCAAACTCTTTAAATGCCAGATAGGACTGGGTCCCACTTTGCATCGCACGAATGAAGAAGAGAAGAAGGGGTGCACATTTGCTGTGCTTTAATACACCTGGTCTACAGGTCATCACCTGTGCTAAAAGGTGAGATGTTCCTAAACACTAATGGCTCCCTGGGGAAGGTGGGAAGAGAACCAGTATTTCTTAGTGACCTTTAAGTGTCCAGTCATTCTTCTTGGCCTTTATGAGTATCATGATATGTCATCTTTATATAACCTCTCAGTTTGTAAAATATGATTACCGGTGCTTGCCATGAAGACATTATATTCCAGAAGGGTCACTCCCTCAATGGTGCATGGTAAGTGGAAGAACTAGGATTAAAGCCTGGCTCTGTGACTCTGGCCAGATTCGACTAGAACTTTAATTCAGAGGTTTCTTAGAGGAAAGCAGAAAACAGAGAACAGGATTGTGATTCTCTCCGAGTGGTGAGTCATTTGGTTCTTGAGTAAGTCTTGTTACCTTCCTAATACTGGTCTATTGTGAAGTATGGCATCTTGATTTGGTCCTAGTAGGTTTAATTTCATAACTGGGAAAAGGGCCAGTTTGTAGTCTGTAAGGAATAATGGAGAGGTTTTCTAGCAGAAGATAACATCGTTTTCCTCTGCATTCTCGTTTCTTGGCTGATGCTGATGATCATAATGCCCTCTCATCTCTCTGCCTCCTCATGATGCCCTTCATTTTAGCTCACTAAGATTGTTAGCAGTAGCCAATTATGAAGTGTTCCTGAAGCCTGAAGTATTTCTTTCATCACATTCTTCTTCTCATTCCTGGGAATAAAGAGAAAATACATGCTACTATTGAGTGGAAACTATTGATCTGACGAGTAATATAAGATACAACAGGAGGAGAAAGTTAAAATTTTCTTGAAAATGGAGTTCTTAAAATAGTAAATTTAGGGGGGAGCAGGGAGGGAGGGGAAAATGAGGACCTAATGCTGGGGGTTTAAGTGGAGAGAAAATGTTTTGAGAATGATGAGGGCAATGAATGTACAAATGCGCTTTACACAATTGATGTGTGTATGGATTGGGATAAGAGTTGTATGAGTCCCTAATAAAATGATTTTTTTTTTAAATAGTAAATTTAGAAGAAACTGCCTAGGGCCGATTTTGAAAACATTAGGGGAAAAAAGTAAGCAGAATTATAAAACAATTTAATCATAAAAGTGAGGATAGCCTCAAATGCTGAATCAATTAAACCAAATAAGGGTAAGACCGAAGTAAGGGTGCACACTAGGCCCAGCTGTCCTGGAAATAATATCTTCATCTTCCTGAAAGAACTTAAATGACAAAAACTGTTTGCAAATCAAGAAAGCAGCAATAAGAAGTGACCATAAGCCACTACCAGTAAGTCAATTCCAATTTATAAACGTACACACATGGAATGAGATCTGACTCAGAAACCCACCACCAAGGAGGCTATCCCAACTCAGACAGGTAGATCTATCCCCTAGGGTTTGCCGTGGGGGTTCATCTTTAAAGGAGCCCACAGCCTCATCTCTCTACTGCAGGGAGCCTGGAGGGCTCGCAAGTCAACCCTCACACCACAGCACCACCAACGCTCCCCGTGACAAGTGAAGGAGCACCTAATTCGTGCCTGTCCCATCGTGGAGGCGTCTGGAGGAGGCAGTGGTTGGAGGAGCTTGCAGCGCAAAGCAGGGCTATCTAAAGGGGTTACTTGCTCAAGAAAAATCTGAAAGATTGTATTACACTGACAGTGAAAAAGAAACAGGCCCTCAAGTAGACGGTGTGACGTTGGAGCTGCAGCAATGGACTCAAGTGGACGAACACTTGTGAGGATGGCACTGGACCACAGGGTTTCCTTCCATGATTGTGCCGAAGGCCTTAAGGGTTGGAACAGACCCAAAGGCACCTAACAACGACAACAACAATAGCTCTCTGTAGAATAAAAAAGACCGGCCTCTGTAACTAGAGCTCTGTTGTTTCTTGCTGTTTCTGGTAGATGTCCTGATAACAATAAATTATATTTCTACATTTTGTCGAGTTTAATTGCTCCTAACAGGGCCTTGTGGGTAGAATGCAGAAGGCCAGCACGTGGAGAGTGCAGGTACTCACACTTTAGAACCCTCTTGTCTCTCAATTGTTGTCCGGCCCTTCTTTTCATCCTGGAAATCTGGGCTTCATCTGAGTTCCTCTGGCAGGAAGTCTCTTCTCAAAGAGCAGGCCCTTGACATTTCAGGACCTTTTGTGTGTGTGCTTGTTGATTGGTTTTCCTGCCACTTTGTGAATGCTGCATACACCAGTTCATAACTACTCCAGACACTAAACTCCCCTTCCTCGCGCTTCGTTATATGAGGGAGTACAGAAACCCACAGCTTGGAAATGTATTTGATAAAATGGACATAATGTTGTAAAATATGAGTGCACTATAACTGTAAGCAGAGTGGGGAAAATTACAGATGAACACTTAGCTACAAAAGTAATCTTCTTATAAAAAGCTTTGATGAAGTCATTTGATGTTCATACGTGTTTAATTTTCAGTGGGTCCCAGTCATCTAGCTTGTGCTTCTTTTCGTACATTGGGGAGTGTGTATGGGAGCTTCAATAGGGCCCCTCAGTTCACCTCAATTTTCTCATTGATGATCCTTCCAGCTCTGGGATTTCGTTAGTCTCCAATCCATTTTGAGTTCATTTTTGTGCATGGGGAGAGGTATGGGTTCTGTTTTATTCTTCTGCAGATGCAGATCCAGTTTCCTAGCACCATTTGTTAAACATGGCGCCCTTTCCTATTTAATGTTTTTGGTCCTTTGCCTGTAAGGAGATACAGTTATTTCTCAGTTTTTGATTTTGTTCCATTGGTCTAAGTATCTATCTTTATACGAGTATTAGGCTATTCTGACTGCTATGGCTGTGTAAAAGTTTTGAGGGCAAGTAGTGGAGGCCTCCTCCTTTATTGTTCTTTGTACGGAATTCTTTGTTTATCCTGGTCTGTCTGTCCTCTATATGAAAGTGACAATGAGTTTTTTCATTTATTTAAATAACAAAGGGATTTGGATCAGAATTGCATTGTATTTATAGATTGCTTTAGGAAGTATTGACATTTTCACAATATTAAGAACATGGATATTTTTCTACTTATGTAGGTCTGTTTTGGTTTCCTGCAATAATATTCTGTAGCTTTCTTTATACAGGTCTTTTAGTTCTTTGGTTAGGTTTATTTCGAAGTGTTATTCTCAATTTCTTGAACAGTATTTTCTCCTCCTTTGTGATGTTGGGAGCTTCCTACCATGATTTATCTTGCTATTTTCTGTAGATTTGTTTGTTTCATCTTGTTCTGGGATCCTGATGAGACATAGGCTGTTTCTGTTGATAGTGCCCCACATCATTCTCAGGCTTTCTTTAGATTGCTTTTCTTTTTTTGTTGTTGTTGATTACTTTTCTCATCATTTGTAGTCAGAGTGATTGTCTTCAAGCTCATTGATTCGATTTTTCTTTTCTTCCATTCGATTTCCCAGGTCTTTTATTGTGTTGTCTAAATCTGTAACTTCATTATTTATCTTCTGGAATTCCTTTTGTTGTAAGGATTTTAATTTTTCAACTTCTTCTGTTGCTCTCATGAGGGTTTCCCACATGTCTTGAGGGAACCTAAACACCATTCTTCTGAATACTATTTCTGGTAATTCTAAGGAATCTATTTCAGACTTCCCCACTGGGTTTGAGGGATTTTCAGTTGTTTGAGTTTATCTTTCTTGATTTTGGGGGGTGTACCTAGGTGCTCTTTCTGCATTTTAGCTGTTAGTGGTGTGTATGCTGATGAGTTATGTACGGGTAGCTGTCACTTTTGAGTTGTGACGGTGAGATTTAATATGAGCTCCAAAACACAGTAGATAAATGAAGAAAAAAATGAAAGAAATGGCTAAGTCAGAAAGATGTGGGGTGGGGAGGAGAAGAGAGAAAAGAGAATAAAAGTAATGGTAGCAGTAGTACAGGACTGTATGAACGTAGAGACCAAAAGGTTTGTAAAAGTAATGCAAACTGTGTTTTTAAAGGAGAGAACTTAATAGGTAGTATAGAAGTACATTTCATTAGGAGAGGGAGAGAGCAGAAATACATTGTGATAGTTAAGGTTTATTGTGCCAAGCTGGCCAATGAACA
>NW_022103907.1:14235087-14237130 GCF_000313985.2 Echinops telfairi | reverse complement strand
GGAGATACACATGGATTAAGCCTCTGGTGATTCCCTTCTGACCAGAGACCAAAGGATGTGAATAGCCTTGCTATCATGCAGAATACATTGGAAACTGGATTACTGCAGATATAATTAGGTTAATTTAACACCTTATCATTTTATCTCCCCTTTGATTCATTTTTAGTTGTTCTAGTTTTCAATGTTGTTTGCTTTCTATTTTATTGAGATTTTGGCCTGTTTTACTTTGTTGTTGTTATTAGAAAACTAACAGCTTCTGTGTTTTCTTTTTAAAATGCTTTTCTGTATATGGAATCCAGGATTAGTAAATCTAGATTAATGGTTTCTTGATCTCCCTTTTGGCCCATTCTTGAGGGTAAGGCAGGGATGGTTGGTGGGAAATGAGGAGCTAAGAATGATGGGTGGAAGAACAAAGAAAATGTTCTAAGATGAATTCTGGTGGTGATTGTACAACTCTTCTTAATATGATTAAACTATTGAATTGTATACTTTGTGAATTAAATGTCAATAAAACTGTTAATTAAAAAATAGAGAGAAGAAAGTGGCTTGGGTGTGGATGTGGAGTTCTGCCGCTATGACAGAATGGACGTGGGTGACTCTGTGACCTTGAGGGCCAGGGAGAAAAGGCCTGGTTTTAAAATAAACAAAAAAAACACAAAAAACAAAACTACGTTTGAGATGGTGTGGTTTGCCTGTGTCTGCCTGGAAGGTGTGCATATCTACAAAGAGGTAGGGCCATGCAGAAAGAGGATGTGAATGTCAATAGGGAATATATATTAAATTTAAATGAAAGAAACTTTAAAAAAGAAAAAGAAAAGAGTAAAACATAAACCCAAGTTGGGGTGGGAATTCCTGCTTTTGGGGTTGGCTTGGTAGGTGCATGTGTTTGCTGCCCTGGGGAAAGAGGTGTGCACATGAGGGGGGCCAGGTATGCTGAGAAAGGAGGAAGGAAAGGAAAACTAAACAAAACAAGTGAGTGGCTAAAAGCTTTGCTTTTGTGATGAGGATGCTCAGGAAGTCAGCTAGCCCTGCAGGGCTCCCAAGGGCCAGCCAGCTGCCTGGGGGTTTGGGCTGAGTGAATTGAGACGGGAGAGCTGGGAAGGATTGACTGGTGCAGGGGGAGGGGGAGTGCACTGAAGCAGCTCTGGCCCCTCATCAATGGTGAAGGGGAGTCAGAAGCAATCAGCCATCATTGCTGACTTCTGAACTTATGAAGAGGTATATGCTGTTCTGCTGGCCTCTCTGGTATAAGCTGAGGGAGACCACCCTGTGCTTGTTGTTTGGCGTCATCTTCGTGTCTCCCCTGGGTTCATTCTTGTGAAGAGTCGGGGTTCCACATGACATGCTTCCTCTTTTAGAACAAACCTCCTCCATGTCTTTCCTTTTGCATTATTTAGTTATTCCATTTTCCCCAGAATCGCAGATGCTATTTGAAAAGATAGTCATAGCTGAACCTGTTCGTACTGGTTCAGTCACGCTCTGTGACACAAAACTGGAATAGATATGAATTTGTATTGAGAGTTCCTGACAATTGGAATGTAAATGTTAGACACAAAGAAGCAGGAGTGGTAGCTGGAAAATATGGCCTTGGTGATAAAAATGAAGCTGAAGATCACAGGAGAGAAATTTATGGTGACTTTTTCATTGTAAATACCCCTTTTAAACAACATACACAGACGCTAATCAGTGAATCAAATCAGTGAATTCAAATTTACTACATCTTGGGCAGAGATTATGGAAAACTTCAATATCATTAATCAAAACAAGGGCACACACCCACTGTGGAATGCATCATCAATGGTGCATATGGAACTTCAAGCTGAAACTGAATAAAATTAAAATAAGTCTATAAGACCCAAAATATACTCCTGAGCACATGCATCTGAATTTATATACTGTCTGAAGAACAGATTCTGTGCATTAAACACGACTGACTGAAGATCACAGCAGTCATGGGGGATTTTAAGAACATTACACAAAAACAGCAAAAAAATCATTTAAAAGACAGAAAAGAAAGGCATGAACACAGTGTATATCAAAAAA
>NW_022103907.1:14230131-14234002 GCF_000313985.2 Echinops telfairi | reverse complement strand
GCTGAAGTGAGGCCATTTTGGAGGGCTAACTCATGTCCCTACAACATAGAAAGGGAGTGGCCACAAGTTTAAGCCAGATTCAGAAGATGATGTGGAATGAAAGATAGATCACAGATTCTGGCTGAAAGCAGAGAATACCAGAAGATGTTCACTTGTATTTTATTGACATTATAAAACATTTGACTAACCCCCTCCCCAACCACCTGATGGTTACAAACAATAGAACAGTGAGTGGGTGAAGAGAGACAGCCAATGGTGTAATATATGAAAATAACAATAATTTATAATTTATTAAGAGTTCATGAGGATGGGGGAGGGAAGGGAGAAAAAAGTAGCTGATACCAAGGGCTCAAGTAGAACGAAAATGCTTTAAAAATGATGATGGAAACATATGCACAAATGAGATGGATACAATTGATGTATGGATTGTTATAAGAGTTGCAAGAGCCCCCAATAAAATGATAAACAAATACAGCAAAATAAAATAAGTAAACAAAATATTTGAGTTTGTGGAGAATAACAGATTGTGAATAACACTGGGAAGGATGCAAAGTCTAGAACACGATCCCGCTCCTGCAGAACCTGTATATGGACCAAGAGACAGTTGTTTGAACAGAACAAGGGATTCTCTATGTTTTAAAACCAGGTGTCTGTCACAGTTATATCCTTTAAACAAATTCATTTAATCTGTACTCTGGGCACATAAGCTAAGAAAGCGTATGAAGAAGAATGTGGCTTCGAGATTTGCGGAAAGTTCATTAACAATCTGTGGTGCACCCATGACACACCCTTGCTCACTGGAAGCATAAAAGACTCGTTGGTAAACAGCCAAGGTTACAGCCTTCAATATGGATGAGAACTCAGTGTGGAAAAAAAAAAGAGAAAAAACAACCTCTTACAACTGGGTCAATGGACAACATCGTGATAAATGAAGAAAATATTGCAGTTGTCGAGAATTCATTTTCCTTGGATCCACAGTCCATGGTCATGAAAGCAGCAGTGGAATCAATGGGTCTATTGCATTAGCAAATCTGTCACCCAAGATCTTGTTAAAGTCTTAAGAAGCAAAGCAGTCACTTTGAGGACCAAGGTACCTCTGCCCCAAGTCGTGATCACTTCAATCACTTTATATGGATGGGAAAGCTGGACAGTGACTATGGCTGCATAAACTATAAATTATGGCGTTGGTGAAGAATGGGGAATATGACCTGGATCACTAGAAGAACAAGTAAAGCTGTCTCAGAAGGAAGGCATACAGATGCTCCTTGAGAGGATGGAAAGACTTCATCTCACCCGCTGAGGCAAGTTCTCAGGAGAGGTCAGTTTGTGGGAAAGAATATCATTAGTAAAGCAGAGACACACACCACCACCACCACCACCACCACTAAAGAGGGAGCTCCTCCACCAGGGGGATTAATCCTGTGGCCATACAATGCACTGTAATAGAACAAACAGGAAGAGAGTGCGGGGCCAGGCAGGTGTTTAGTTTTTATTTTCTTTTTTACATAGGATTGTTAAGAGTTGGAGCTGGCTCAAGGGCACCTAACTATAATTCCAGGTGATGGCCTCTAGGAATTTCACTATAATTTTGCTTCCCTATGAAATTCTAGACCCACTTGACTGAGGCAGCCATTTCTCAGTACCACGCGGCCAGCCTGAGGCTGCAGAAGAGCTGATAGAAGCTTCCCAAGCCAATATTTTCTCCCTCTCCTTCCTGGAAAGAACCACTCCCTAGTACTACTTTTTCCTCATTTGCCAGCTGCTTTCCAAGCTATAAGAAATGGCTGATAATGAATTCTGACAGGTAGGGTCATAAATGGTAGGCATGAATGTCTAACTAGTCCTTAATGGAAAGGACAGAGGGATATATCCTTGGACTTTGGAATCCTGTGTTTAAATATAGGCCCTGATACGGGGTTGCAATGTGACTCTGGGGAAGTTGTTAAAATGTTTCTTAGAACATGGTTTAATTTATCTCTTTATTTTCAAATAGCAGTAGGATTTACTTTGTGTTTTGTGATGATAAAATAGTTCATGTAAGATAATAAGGTACTTTATACTACTTTGGTGATAATTAGTTAAAGCTAGCTTGCCTGGGCCACAGGATTCCTCGTGGCACAGTGAGATATGTGTTGGGCTGCTAACCACAAGGTCAGCAGTTTGAAACCCCAGCTGCTCCACTGGGAGAAAGTGCGGCTTTCTACTCCTGTAAAGATCTTCAGTCCTGGAAACCCACAGGAGAAGTTCTGTTCTCCCTGATAGGGTCTTTATGAGTCAGAATTGACGCCATGGCAGTGAGTTTTCAATTTGGATCCTTGACCGTAGCTGGTGCAGTCACCTCAGTTGTGGCAAGGTAGCCCTTGTCTTATTACCTGCAATAGGACTAGGCCATTAGCCTACAGTTAGGGTCCTAGGTGCTGTAAAGACCCTTACTCCCAAGTCTGCAGCAGGCAGAGCAAAGCAAAACTGCTCTTTGCCTTGAGAGATATCACTGACCTTCACAATTGCAACCCCTCTCTTTCTCTGAAGGGCATTTCTAAAGGACCTTCAAATAAAAAGGCTGCCCCCGACCACACAATCATTCATCAAGTTTATCTCTGGAATCCTGGTCAACCACCGACTGTGAGAAGAGCCAGACCTCCAGGGTAAAGACAAGGGCAGGGAGAAGAAGTTGAGTGGCAAGAGGGTACCACAAGGACCAGTATTCACATTCTCCTGTGTTGGGTTTCTAATTTCTAGCCATGAACCCCTGTTAGGCTAAGCAAACTACATGAGCTATCATGTAGAGTCATTCAAGAGTTGACAATCACTTCAGTCTGATGCTTTATGCGTATTTCCCAAAGGACTTTCACTACTCCTCACCTCCTCTGGTCTTGACTCCACGCTTTCCTTCTACTGATGCTGCTGCTGGTCACGTGCCACTTCCCCACCTTAAGGATGTGGGGTTGGCTATCAGGCTTGTTCTTTCGCGTGAGGACCACAGCAGAGATTCCAGTCTTTGTATTTGAATGCTATCGAAGCTTGTTCCACATCTCACTTAGAAATTTAATGTCGCCCTTAAAATCTTATTTAGATTGCTTGCCATTCCTGAATCTTTTATTTTCCCTGTTTTTTTTTGTTGTTCTTTTTGCATGGAAGGCTCTGATTACTTCAAAATTCTCAGAATGGTTCTGGTTCCATTTGATTGACACTGTCCACTGAGTCAGTGGCTTTCCCACAGGCGGTACACCATAATCCACTACAGAGTTGAGTGAAGTATAGGTTGCTAGGCTCCAGCCCTAGAGTTTTTGATTCAATAGGCCCAGGGGGAATCAAGAGGCAAAACTTACTCCTCTGAGTAAACTCCAACTCAGAGCAACCATATATTACAGAGTAAAACTGCCCAGAGATGTTTCCAAGGGTATACATCCTTCATGAAGCAGATGCCTATCTTTTTCCTGTGGATTTGAACCACTACTTTAGAGTTAGCAGACAAGCACTTAACCACTATGCCAGCAGGACCCCTTAGATCTGGAGCAGAACTTGATAATTTGCATTTTAACAAGTCTTCAGCGATGCTGGTCTGAAGACCATACTTTCTGGAAACCACTGGGCTGAGACCCCCCTGTTCTGCGGGAGGGCTACTCCCTAGCCTTCACTTACCTGAGTGAAATTGCATGAGAGTTTGAAGGATAAATCAATTCTGGCTGCTGAAAACCCAACTACTTTAGCATTTCAGGGAACCGTTTGATTATCTGTCTCCCACCTTGAAAGTCTCAGGAGAGATTCTTGAAATAGGTAGATTTATACTGGGATACAATATTTTTAAGAACAAAGAGGAAAGAATTTCTAATGTGTCCACACCAGATGAAAGGGTAGTAATTCCTCCTAC
>NW_022103907.1:14222994-14230031 GCF_000313985.2 Echinops telfairi | reverse complement strand
TTGTTGTTCTTTTTGCATGGAAGGCTCTGATTACTTCAAAATTCTCAGAATGGTTCTGGTTCCATTTGATTGACACTGTCCACTGAGTCAGTGGCTTTCCCACAGGCGGTACACCATAATCCACTACAGAGTTGAGTGAAGTATAGGTTGCTAGGCTCCAGCCCTAGAGTTTTTGATTCAATAGGCCCAGGGGGAATCAAGAGGCAAAACTTACTCCTCTGAGTAAACTCCAACTCAGAGCAACCATATATTACAGAGTAAAACTGCCCAGAGATGTTTCCAAGGGTATACATCCTTCATGAAGCAGATGCCTATCTTTTTCCTGTGGATTTGAACCACTACTTTAGAGTTAGCAGACAAGCACTTAACCACTATGCCAGCAGGACCCCTTAGATCTGGAGCAGAACTTGATAATTTGCATTTTAACAAGTCTTCAGCGATGCTGGTCTGAAGACCATACTTTCTGGAAACCACTGGGCTGAGACCCCCCTGTTCTGCGGGAGGGCTACTCCCTAGCCTTCACTTACCTGAGTGAAATTGCATGAGAGTTTGAAGGATAAATCAATTCTGGCTGCTGAAAACCCAACTACTTTAGCATTTCAGGGAACCGTTTGATTATCTGTCTCCCACCTTGAAAGTCTCAGGAGAGATTCTTGAAATAGGTAGATTTATACTGGGATACAATATTTTTAAGAACAAAGAGGAAAGAATTTCTAATGTGTCCACACCAGATGAAAGGGTAGTAATTCCTCCTACGATGGCTATTTTTTTCTGTCAATTTGAGCAGACCAGAGATTCCTGTGTTTTCACCAAATACTAGTCTAGTGGCTGTCATGGGGGCAGTTAACTGTGATTAAATCCGTTGGCCTTGGATACAGATTACCTTCCTTAACATAATGGCCCGTAATGTGCAATGCACATCCCATGGAATTTCAGAGAGAACAAATCCATATCTGAGGAAATACAGGCAGAACATTCCTTAGAAGGGGATGGCAAGACTTCGTCTGGCTTACTCTGGGCATGTCATCAGGGCAAACCAATTTCTAGAAAAGACTACTCCGTTTGTAGAAGGTCAGCGAGACCCGACATGGAATAGCACATTAGCTGCAGCAATGCACTCAAAGCTACCAGCAAGGGAGAGTGGTGCAGGACCGTGCAATGTTTTCCTTCTATTGTGTGAGAGTAAGTAAAACCACTACTGCCAAGGTTTCAGTTTAGACACACATGGGCTTAGTCCAAACAAAATATGTCTAGACTTGTCTCCGGGATCGTTTGATGGCTGCAGACAAGTTCTCCCAGTAATACACACATCTTCGTCTCAGTGTGCCTTCAAAAAAAATAAAATGAAAACGAGACTTTTTGTGCCATGTGGTAGGGAAAAAAATCCTGAGGTCAGGGCTATTAGCAAAATTTTAACAAAATTGAAACGTATGCCTTCCCAAATCATTGAAGTTTTGCAACGAGTTTACAAGAATATACCCCTCCCCGCAAAGGGAGCATATTTTAGATGAATCCAGAATTTGAAGGGTGGTCAGAAAGTCCTCAAACATAAATTCAAGGAAGAGAAGTCAGCTCAAAAGGGGAAATCATGATAGATTCTCTCAACGAGCTCAGACTGAGCATTAGGGCTTCTTGTGAGTAAATGCGAAGAAATTTGAAAATTGCTTGGCGAGAAAAGACCTGGGATAGAATTTATCTTACCCCACCACAAAAATGCACCTGTTCATTTTTCAAGAGTAGAAAGTGCTGTCGTATGAGAATGTCCTTGGGAAACCTCAGCCCATCCACTCTACAGCCATGATCTGACTGCTTTAGATACCTTTCACTTTCCAAACCTCAAAGAACACTGAAAAGCAGCACAACTGGGGGGACTTGAGGATGCTAAAGCACCGTTCAAAGTGGCATAAATCAAAGGACCCAGAATTCTTTAAAGAAGAGGTAGAGCCATGTAAGCACCACTAATGTGTAGACCTAGATAAAGGATATGTCAAGGCACAATAGCTTCATGTTTTTATATTTGTGTTCAGCAAAAGTGTCTAATATTTGCAGCAATAGAAATATTAGACAAAGTTTTGACTTATTCTTGTGCATAAGGTCACCATAAGATGGAGCCAACTTGATAGAAACTAACAATATGATGTCATATAAAATGTAATACAGTTGATCCTTAAGCAATATAGGGCTTGGGGCGCCATCTTCCCAGACAGTTGAAAATCTGTAATTAATTTACAAGTTGACCTTGAACAACACAAGTTTGGAGTTATATGCCGACTTCTCAGTGAATATCTTTTTTGTGCTATTGCAGTGAGCTTGCTAATCAGAGATGATTATCATCACATGATGTTTTTAGCGGACACATTCAACACTTGAGCTCACCACAATGGCAATAGGGGGAAAATCCAGGAATAAATGGGCTTGTGCAGTTCAAACCTATGCTATTTAGGGGTCCACTGTTTAATCACTTTCCAAAAAGCAACCTATGCAACATGATCAATCAAACAATTGAAGTCACACCAGGGTCAGGTGACTTTGAAACTCTGAGTTATAAAACAATGAGAACACACACACACACATGGAAAGACATACATGTGAGGGGCAGCTACAAGCAAAGGAACACCAAGGGTTTCTGGAAATTTCAGAACCAGGAGGAGGCTCAAAGGAGGACTTGGCACGGCCAAGACCCTGATGAAGACTTTTAGCCACCAGATCGAAGAACTCTCTTTTCTTTAAAACCACCTCCTAGTGGTATTTCTATTCTGGGAGTGCTGCTTTATGAAGCCATCTTTCCACCACAAACCTTTAAGGTCTCACAGTGCTAAGGGGGTTTTCTGTAGCTCCTTATCCAACCTCCTCTTGCAATAATGAAATGATCCTTGTAATGGTGATTTGTTCCTCTGTTCACCCATCAGTCATTCTTTAAGGTGCATGCACCCAGAAATTACTGCTTAATTTGTGGACATTTTCAGGTGGTGGTAAAGCTACAAAAGTCAGGGAGGGTGGTGGTGATGACACTGGTCTTGGAGTCAGACGGTCTGAATTTCCAAGCAGTACAAGTGCAGGGAACGTCACTCATGGAACCTCTCTGTGCTTGTTTGATTTTTCAAATGAAGATGAAAATGCTCTCTTCTTCTCAGAGTGCTTATGGGGATAGAATGAGCGAACGCAGTTGCAGGCATCTACAAACAGTAAAGGTTAGTAATCGTTAGCTCATTTTCTATGAACATCTTAGGATGGATTCCTTTATCAGACAAACAGCCCGACAATGAGAAAAACCAAGAGTTACAAAAAACGTCAGGGTGGTAGTAGGGAGACTGTGGTGACATCATATGTACAAGAAGCACTCACAAGAAAGGATGCCCCCCCCCAAAAAAAAAAGGTGGGGAAGGGTGAAGTAGGAGATGCAGGATTATAAAGGGTGAGATGTTTATGTCGCAAGTTTGCTTATGGCTGAAAGAAAATCTTCCTGTGTTTTGAATCAGATGAAACAATCCTGGTATTTGTTTATGCTTCTTTTTCCTCCTGGCATTTGTTTAAGCTTTTGTTCTCTGGAATAAAAGAAGAATCCATATTAACTAAATTTTTAAAAAGGAGTTCTTGGATTTCATTCCCTCCAAATAACATTTATATGAGTCAAGTGTAAACGAAAACAAAACAGACGGATTAAATTGCCATTTAAGTGCATAGGTGGTTGAGAACATTCTGTATGCAATAAACCAAAAACTCTTTAAAAGGTGGTTTTGAGGGGGAACATGCGCAGGAGGCTGCTGCTCTTCTCCTGACCCTGAGCGCTTTGTCCTCTCTGTCACTAGGTTCCCAGCATCCCCATCGTCTACCCACCCCCTTCTGTTTTCAGCAAAAGATACATAAGCATCCACTTAGGAGCTATTTTGATTATGTGAATATATTCCAATTATGTTTGTATCCTTTTTACAAAGAAATTGATTTTGAAGCTGGGTTTCAAGGTTAACTTGCATGCTTTGCCCTTGAAAAGCGCAGAAACAGGTAAACAGGGATGACTATATCAATTTGAAATTCCAGTTGCTGCATCTATTCATGTCATTGGCAAGTAAATATCAAGCGCTTGTAATGTATATGGCACACATGAATGAAGGAAGGTGCAGTTGAAATTTTGCTCTAAGGAAGGCATCAAGACAAGTGATGCTATCCTCTCAGTATACTTTAGAACAGGAGATAGGGCACATACACAAATATGAGGATGCAATAAATGAGATCTTCCCACATTAGTAATCACACAGCAGGCTCGGGAATATAGCAAGCCAGGGCACTAGACAGCAACAAACGAAACTTTAACCATCCTTTGGTTAGATTAGGTTGTCTTTCCAGCAGCAGCAGCACCATTTTTTGTAAATTAAATAATAACAACATTGAAGTCTAATGCATTAAATAGGGACAAAACAGAGTCTTTATAGAAAAACTTGGGATGGGCCCCTATTGGCCCCGTGTTAAAGTTTGAATTGTGTCCTCAAACTATATCTGCTGAAAGGACACCAAAAGAAAGAAGACAAGGGTAAAGTAGGAGATTCAAGGTTACCGAAGGTAGGATGCTCATGTCAAAAGTGTGCCTGTGACCAGAAGACCAACCTTTTATGATATTAATCAGATTTATTTTCTCCTGTACTTATTGAGCCGGGAGTCCTAGGGGTGCTGTTAGATAAACGTTGGCCTGCTAACCACAAAGTCATCTGTTCAAATCCACCAACAGCT
The DNA here is from genome assembly GCF_000313985.2 of Echinops telfairi. Taxonomy (NCBI): domain Eukaryota; kingdom Metazoa; phylum Chordata; class Mammalia; order Afrosoricida; family Tenrecidae; genus Echinops; species Echinops telfairi. The sequence continues at coordinate 14,225,306 of NW_022103907.1, read as the reverse complement.
CCACAGGAGGAAGATGGGACAGTCTGTTACTGTGAAGATTTATAGCTTTGGGAATCTTACATATAAGTTGGAGTTGACTCAATGGCAGTGGGTTTCATTGGGTTTTAGGGTGCCTGGAGATATGATCCTGTTTGGGAAGAGTTTCTTTGTTATCCTAATTAGGTTGTAAAAAAAATCGGGTGGGTTCTAAATCTAATCACTTCTGAGTTACAAATACAGCAGAACAGATATAGACACATACTACACACTCAGAAGAAGAAAAATACATAAACCAAAGAACATCGTAGAGCCAAAGAATGTCCAGAGCTACTGGCAGGGAAGGATTATACCTAGCCAAGATCCTGATTTAGAATTTATTTTTCCAGGATTTGAGAAAATACCTTCTGTTTGTTACAAAGCTATTCATTTGTGATATTTCTCTTAAAACAACATCATATCACTAGATCAGCTGAGCTACCCAGCCACCTAAGTCTGAAGAAAGAGAAGCAGACATCTCTGAACTAGATACTCAAAGTACCATCAAGTGCATAACATAACAAGATCACCCTCAAGGTGAAATGAACAAAGATATTGTCAAAGGAGAAACAGAAAACTGTCAAGCAGAAAAGGATTTCAAGAAAGAGCTACCTCCTCATGATGCAGGGCCCTCCGTGCAGTAATGAGTTCATTCATTCCCATGGTGGAACAAAGTTAATAGAAAAGTTAAACTGAGTTTCAGCTTCAATTTTGCTAGTAGCATGGCTGGGTGAGTTTGGACAAATAACTGTTGTCAGATGACTTAAATTTTCACATGTTTAAAGTGATTTAAATTAGTGGCTCTCGGTTTGCCATACTGTGGTAGCTTGTGTGTTGCTATGATGCTGGAGGTTAACGTCACTGGTATTTTAAATACCAGCAGGGTCACCCAAAGTGAATGGGTTTCAGCAAAGCTTCCAGAACACAAACAGACTAGAAAGAAGGAATCGTCTGTCCACTTCTGAGGGATTAGCCACCGAAAATATTATGGATAGCTTTGGAACATTGTTAGATGCCCAAATCATCATGAAGAGAAGCAGAACATTGTCAGAGATAGTGCCAAGAGATGAGCCACCCAGGTCAGCAGGCACTCAATGTGTGACTGAGGAAGAGCTGCCTTCTCAAAGCCAAGTCAATCATATTGACAAGGGAGGGAGCAAAGACCAAGAGACGAACACCTTTGGAACCTTCGTTTGCTGATGGGTCCTGACTCAGAATGAGCCTCAAACTGCTGTGAACAAATAATAATCAGATCTTGGAATATACGATTACTGAATCTAGGAAATTTGGAGGCTGTCAAAGAAGACATGGAACACATAAAAATCAACATTCTAGGCATTAGTGAGCTGAAACAGATTGGCCATTTTGTATCAGAATATCATACGTCTTTTTTTTTATGCCAGGAAAGACAGTTTAAAAATGAAGGACATCATATACCTAGTCAGAAAGAATATTTCAAGATAGGACTTGAAGTATAATACTATCTGTGATAGGATACTATCTATGAGCATACAAGGAAATCCAGTTACTATCATTATTCTTGAAATGTATGCACCAATCCCTAAAGCTAGTGATGTAGAAATTGAAGAATTCTACAAACACCTTCGGTCTGAAAATGATCAAACTCAAGACGCATTGATAATTATTGATGGTGGGAATGCAAGAGTTACAAACAAAGGAAGGAACAGAAGTTGGAAAATACAGTCTTGGTGACAGAAACAAAGCTGGAGATCTCATGACAGAATTTTTCAAGAAACGGGTTTCTTCACAAATAACTTCTTTAAACAGCAAAAATGGTAACTCTACATGTGGACTTCTCTAGCTAGAAGGCACAGCAATGAACTTGACTTCAGCCGAGGAAGGAAACAAAGGAGAAGCTCAATATCAACAACTAAACCCAGGCTGGAACAGGCCCTCAATTGCTCAGAGGTAAGTTCAGGTTGAAGATGAAAATTAAAACAAGTCCGGGAGAGCCAGAAGATGACCTTGAGTATTTCCCACCTGACCCATGCCATGTTATTGGTGATGGTCTCCTATGCATGTGCGAGTTGGACATGGAATAAAGAAGAATGAAAAAGAACTAATGTATTTTAATTATGGTGCTGGAGAAGAATACTGAAAGTACCATGGATTGCCAAAGGAACAAACAAATCTATCTTGAAAGAAGAACGGCCAGAATGTTCCTTAGAGGCAAGGTTAAAGAGACTTTGTCGGACATACTTTGGACTTGTTGTCAGGAGAGACCAATCCCCGGAGAAAGACATCATGCTTGGTAACGGAGAAGGACAGTGAAAAAA
>NW_022103907.1:14220988-14222097 GCF_000313985.2 Echinops telfairi | reverse complement strand
TGACACCAAGGGCTCAAGTGGAAAGTGGGTGTTGTGAGAATGATGAAGTCAACATATGTACTAATGTGCTGGACACAAATGACGTATGTACAGATTGTGAAGAGTTGTATGAGCCCCTAATAAAATGATTATTTTTTAAAAAAGCACATTTGTGTAGCTAGATATCAAACTCATAACAATAACAACAAGCCACAACGATTTTTGAGGTCAACAGTCATTACATCTTCTACAACAAAATTATCTTCTCCCAATCTAAAATAGTAGCAAATGAGAATTGAACAGAACATCCACTTTTCGTGAGAATACTATTTCTTGCTTTCTCCACTTCTCTGTCTCTCCTTCTTCACATCCCCCGAGCCTCCATACTCATGTTCCTAAGGAAAAGTCCAACTTAACTCGTGTATGTCTTGATATTGGCCAGATTGTTTCCTTGAACGCTTACCTCCTTAACTATTCTGATAAACATAGCAATAATCTATGAATGAATCTGAAATTACCTCACTTCTATTTTGTAAGTTAAACGCGTCTCAGAATAAAATGAAAGATACTTGTCCACAAGCAATACTACTACCTGCAGCAGCTAAGGCATAGCTGCTTGGCGTAGTGTTCATCTGTAAGTTATCTGCTTGGTACTCTTTGATTTTCCCCTCTGCACTTGTACTTGATCTGTAAGTTGCTATTTTTTCATGTCTGGAAGGTTTTGGCCATAATTAAAAAACATAATTGGTAGCTCCATATTGCTAAGAATTCTATTTATTATATGCTAAATCACTGTATAATAATCTACGGTTCATTGAGGTTCTGTTCATACTTATAACACTTTTAAAATCTCTGTTTGCTAATTTTATCACATCAGTCCTTTCTGGATCTGTTCCAATTAACTGATTTTTTTCAGATGAAGTCACATTTTCCTTCTTTACATAATTTCTTATTTGAACCAGAACATTGTGAGCATCTAAATTTTGGGTTCTTCCCTAAAATAGAGCTTGTCTTTGTTTTAAAAGGCAGTAATATTCTTTGGAAGTCAACCTTTGATTGTGTGATGTGTTGGGAAGCTTCATTAGCATGGGTTCATAGTTGTTAGGAGCTACTGAGTTGGTTCCAAGTCA
>NW_022103907.1:14219553-14220566 GCF_000313985.2 Echinops telfairi | reverse complement strand
AGTAAGCGAGGCAACTGCACTGCTTACGTTGTCTGCTTCCATTTTCTCAGAATTTACCATCCTGTGCTGCCAATTAGAAAATGTTTGGGAAGAACATTTCATATATGTAGTTTACTTTTCAAATTGTTTATGTGGAGGGTCTAGCCAGATACCAGTTACCCGAGCAGAAGACAATCAAACACAACTACTCTTGAGAACCTCTTCTGAATGATTTATTTTACCCTTATTCTTGCGATTCTTTATGCTGGAGGGTTGCTATTTCATTCTATTTTAAGGATAAAAGTCCTCTGAGAGGTAATGTTCCTTGCCCAGAATCATATAGCTATTACATGGTAGGGCAAGAATGGAAATGAAGACTATCTGATGTCAAAGACCATTAAAAGCAGTCCGTGGAAGGGTCTTTCCTTGTTCTTCTAATCACTCTAAGCTGTCCTAGTGGGGCATCAGTTAATCAAGATGAACCGTCAGAGTCCACCCAACATTTCCATCGGAGAGAGGACCTGACAGTTTTCACCTTAAAAGATGAAAACTAGACAACACGGTGGGGCAGTTCTGCTGTGTCACTGTGGGTCACTATGAGTCAGAATTGACCTCATGACAACTAAAAGCAACAACATAGTTAAACCTGGTGTTACAATTCTATTTCTCCTCCTACCATAATCCTTATCCACTGATGTCTGCAGATCCGTTGAAATGAAAACACATCAACCCAAACCGTTACAACCTTTGTAACTTAATTTATCCAATCATGTTTCATATACTTAAAAATATATATATATATGTAGAATTCATAAATAACATGCATATTTAAGATAAAATTGAAGAATGCAAAGAAACCATGTACTTTACCAAGAAGCTTCTTCGGGTCGTTGCTCCAGAATCAGAGAAGTTTAGCCTTCTTTATTATAAATGGGCCATTCATGGAAATTTTGAGAAGAATATAGGAGGCTTCTCAAGATATATACATAACATTAGGGCTTAAAGAAGGATAATAAAGCAGGTAATTGAATTTG
>NW_022103907.1:14216366-14217436 GCF_000313985.2 Echinops telfairi | reverse complement strand
CAGTAAGATGGTCTGAACTGATGTTTAGATGAGGGGTTGATAGACATACATGCTTCTCAGCAAAAGAAGGTGCACAGAAACCTGCTGTGCCTCTGCCTTGTCCATGACACGGTCACAGAGTCAGTGTGTGCGAGCCCTGGGAGGTGGCGAGAAAAGTCCATTGTGTCAAACAACATATGAGTTATGATTGACATAGAGAAGACATGGAGAGAGTGTAAGGGGGCAAAGAGTCAAAGGAAGTGGAATAAAGCGCAAGTGAGTTGCTGAAATGCACCCAAGGTGCAGCCTGGGGTCTCCTCGATGCCTCTCCAGAGCCAACGGGCGGTTTAAATGCCCAGAAAATTGTTCCCAGATGTTTTGACATGAGGCCCTTATTGCCCATGAAGTCAATTTGATGCATTTGTTGCATATACGAAGAACTCCGGTGTCTGCTAGATTACTGTGCACTCCAGGGGACATGTGTTCAGCCCTGTCATGTCTCCCCAGTGTAAGTGTCATGTATGTGTCTGGAGTTAATTGATTCTTTCTTGCTTTTTAATAATTAGTCAGGTGGTGGTAATAAAAACTGAGAGGGGGGCGGGGGAGCAACACCAAAATACGCTGGGCTGAGTCTTATTTAATGATGGTTTTGGTAATGAAAATTAACAGCAGAATATCCTAAGTACAGCTTACTCTGACTTCACATGTTGGAGCGGAGGAGGACTGAGGTGGCAGGTCTCCCCGTGATTCACATGCAAGGAGGGGGAGATGGTGCTGAGTGGACTCTGAGATGGTTTGAGTTTTGTGGAGAAAGATGCTGTAGTGAAATACGCATAGGCAGAATGTGTTTAGAGCCCTTTCTTTTTTTCCTTGCCCTTTTCCCACCCCTGGCACTTCTTCCCTTAAAGTATATTTATGCCACCCACCTTTTCAAGCTCCCCAGGGGAGGATTGCACCTAAGTCTATCTAACCAGATGATCCCCTAGGTACCACTTTAACCAATGGTGGCTAGTAGGAAAGGCTAATGGGGCATGAGATAAAGTTTATTGTGCCAACCTGGCTGATAAACACATGTGGGAGTAATTAAAGGG
>NW_022103907.1:14213960-14215395 GCF_000313985.2 Echinops telfairi | reverse complement strand
TGTTTTCATCATCTTTTTCAAAACATTTTCTTTCTACTTGAGCCCCTGACACCAGCTCCTCATTTTCCTTCCTCCATTCCCCATTATATCTTAATTTTAATGTGCTCAAAAATCAGACTCTTAATCTGTCCCTGTCCCCCTCAACCCACTCTTCCCCTAATCTTCTCCATTTGAATAAATGGCAACTTGCAACTTTCCATTTTCTCTGACCCCAAAGCATCATGTCAATAATTCCTTCTCTCTTTTTCTCATACCTCATATTTCATTATTGAGTTGGGACTCTACCTTCTATATAAATATGAAATCTGATTATTTTCATCACCTCCAATACAGTCTCCATGTCACCTACTGGTTTTCCTACTTCCATCCTTCACTACAGAGTCAATTCTCCACACAACACCCAGATGATTTTTTAAAAATTATACACACACACATATCTCTATCTATACACACATAGGTATCTATAATCATATTGTTCCTCCTAATCATGTTATGCTTTCATGTGATGGACTTTTCTCCTCCCATCTCATCACCCAGTCCTCTTCCACACTGAATTGATGACCATTCAAATAGCTTCTCAAAGCCTGAGAGCAAAAGTCAAAGTTCTCCCAAAGTCTCCCAAGATTGGAGCTCCCATTCACTATCGAACCCCACATCTATCACTCTCCTTCTGCTCCTCTTACCCAAGCAGCCTTCATCTTCTGTTTTTCCTTAAACAAGTCAAGCAAACTCCTGCCTCAGGGCTTTAGTATGTCTGGAACTTTCCCCCATATAGCCTTCTAGCTCCTTTCTCCCCTGCTTCCCTTCCAGACTCACAGAGACTCTTCACAGTGAAGACTTGTCTGACCACCCATGTAAATAACAAAACATATTTTGTCTCTAAACTGTAAGCTGCAGAGGATGGAGATTTTTGCCTCTTTTTAGAAACTGAAAACAATAAGTACTCAATTTCCTTTTTTTTAATTGATGCTTCAAAATTTTCTGTGAAAAAACTCCTTGCCTTTGAATGAACATTTTCCATGAGCTTTTTGAACTTTCCCCCATGCATCACAACCAACTGTTTCAGGGTGATTGCGGGGGATTTCAGGAAGAGCCTGTTAAAGAGGACAGACTTACTCTAATGTTAAGTGATTTGGGCCAGGGCTGAAGGAAGTGAGGCTTTGGTCTGGGTAGAATGCAATTTAGAAACAAGTAAGGACCCCTCGGTGGAACCAAAGGAGAGTGGTTAGGGTGGTGAGTTAAGCCCGGGACAGCTCAACACGTAGTCACATCCACCTGCTACTCTGTGGGAAGAACAGATCAGCTACTGCCACGGTTCTCAACCTGTGGGTTGCTACCCCTTTGGGGGTTGAGCTATCCTTTCACGGGGTCACCCGATTCATCACAGTAGCAAAATGACAGTGATGAAGTAGCAATGAAAATGTTAGGGTTGGGG
>NW_022103907.1:14210437-14212298 GCF_000313985.2 Echinops telfairi | reverse complement strand
ACTGTACCCATGTTTATGGTCTTTTCCCTGGCATTACCTCCCCAAGCTTCTCCATTGATGCCTGAAGCATCAACGAGCAGCACAATTTTTCCCCCTAAAAGCCCATCTACTAGTAATAATCTATATTTTAAAGTGGATTTAGAATACTACATTAAGATATTTGGCAAAGTAATAAAAATATAAATAGAAAAACCTCATTCTCCTCCCACACTGTCATTTTGCTCTCTCTCAGAGAATAAGAGGACATTGGAATCCCATATAATAGACTCAAGAGATGTGTTCTGGCTCCTAGTCTCTGCAATACTCCGAAAGCAACACTGCGGATGCAGATTAAGTTGAGATGTTGATTTGTTAAATGTGGCCAATAATTTCCTCTCAATAAAGTGATATCTTTAAAAAGAGTCTCTGGAGGCAATCCTTTCAGAAATGCTTTTACATAGTTCACTATAAAGATAACTTTGCCAGTGTAACGATCAGTAAAAATAAATCCTGAGGGAATGATATAATCTAAACCACATTCCAAATGGATGCACTTATCAAGTAGACTTTAGAAAAGCTGACCTTTACTCTGCCACATACAGACAGAGAGATAAAGGTATCTTGGGCTGCAAATTAATTTACATATTTCAGGATCTTCTGAATCTGATGGTGCCAGTCCCAGCAAAAAACTTAAAAGACATCAAAACGACCTTGATTTTTACCATAAAACAGATATCTCCGACTCCCACATCATACTCCAAAGACTGGCAAAATGAGAATTTAGAAACTAAATATAGATGGAGATAAGCAAAAGAAACACATAGTAAACTTATTAAAGGGGTGGGAAGTTATAAACTATGTACATTGGTGATTTTTTTAAAGTATTTCATCCAAAAAGATATATACTATAGGAGGGATACCAAAAAAACAGAAACAAAACAGAATTGTGTTGGGGAGAGTGGAGCTTTCGAAGTTATGCATTTTTCTCACTAGGCAGGCATCAACCCACTCTCTTTGAGTTAATTCACCTGGAATTAATTTGCCTGGAAAGTTTCTGTATGGTCACTGTGAATTTTTTTTCTCCATAAAAGCAGTTTTGCTTAAACTTGTATTTTGTGATGACCAATTTAACAGTGTGTGACTGTGAAATTTTTTTCCTGCTCAGGAAAAATGCTGCAGAAACTGCTGTGATGTGGAACACAGCTTACAAGGACAGCGTTATGGGGAAAACTCAAATGTACAAGTGTTTTTCTCATTTCAAAAATGAATTGGTATGGTCGAATGCTTTTTCTGCATCTATTGATATTTCCATGTGGTTCTTATATTTCTTCGTTTCAATATGACGAATAATACTAATGGTCTTTCATATGTTGAACCATCCCTGCATCCCTGGTATGAATCCACTTGGTCATGGTGAATTATTTGTTTTATATACTTTTGTATTCTCTTGGCTAGTATTTTGTTAAGGATTTTTGCATCGATATTCATTAGGGAAATTGGTCTGTAGTTCTCAATTCTTGTGGGATCCTTGCCAGGTGTAGGTATCAGAGTTATACCAACTTCATAGAAGGAATTTTGGAGTTTGCCATCTTTTTCTATGGTCTGGAAGAGTTTGTGTAGGATTGGTGTCAGTTCTTCCATGAATGCTTGATAGAATTCTCCTGTGAATCCATCTGGTCCCGGTGTCTTCTTGGTTGGTAATTCTTTGATAGCCTTGATGGCCATTGGGGATAATCTAGGGAGGGATTGTTTTTCCAAGAATTCATCCATGTATTCCAAGTTTTTTAATTCATTGGAGTACAGTCCTTCATAGTACTGTGTAATTATCCTTTTGATTTCACTATGGTCCGTTGTAATATTCCCTCTTTCATCCCTCATCCTT
>NW_022103907.1:14200668-14209304 GCF_000313985.2 Echinops telfairi | reverse complement strand
GGAATGACATCAACACAGAGGAGGCACAAATTGACCAGTGGGACACACTAAAGATAAAACACTTATGTACATCGAAAGAATTCACCGAGAGTAATAAGAGAGACCATAGAATGGGAAAACATCTTTAGCAATGACACATCAGACAAAGGCCTTATTACTAAAATCTACTATACACTGCTAAACTACAACAAGAAAAATAAACAATTGTCCACCCAGGAGGTGGGCAAAGGACCTGAGCAGGAGTTTCTCACAGGCAGAAATCCAAATGGCCAATAAATATATAAGAAAATGTTCCAGATCTCTAACCATAAGATAAATGCAAATTAAAACAGCTATGAGATACCACCTAACACCCTCAAAAATAGCCCAATTCAAGAAATCAGGAAGTAACTTTCTTAACAAAAATTGTGAAATGTCAATTGATGACAAACCTTGTTCTGGACATCCATCAACTTCCTGAATGGATGACAATGTTGACTCTTAGTGCATTTAGAGTTTGTTCCAGCAGATCAGACTGTTAATCAAGCTTCTATTTAAAGGTTCTGAAAAGATTGTGTAACAGTGTGTGACAAAAAAAGGCCTGATTTGTGGCAGATGGGGAACAGGTTTTGCCACCACAAAGATGCACCTGCTCATGCAGCCATCTCAGTGAACCAGTTTTTGGCAAAAAGCAGCATGACTCTCTGCCCCACACACCTGACTCGCCTGACCTTGTTCCATCAGACTTCTGTTTCCTTAAATGAAGAGACACAAGAAAAGACAGTGATTTGATGATGTACAAGAGATAAAGAAAAAAATGAGGGAGGTACTGTCAGCCATCCAAACAGATGAGTTTGAAAAATGTTTCCAAGAAAGGAATCGCAGATTTGACAAATGTATTAAGTCATTATACTTAGTGACACTTAATTATGAGTACTTTGAAGGTTATAAGGTTGTTTTATTTAAAAAATTAAATACCAAGCTTTAGGGAAAAATGTCCGGTTTGGTGGGTGGTACCCATCATATACTGAAAACTATGATTCCAGCTAGCATGGAATTTAAATACTACATACATAATTTTATTGTGAAATGTGCTGTGAAATATAAACCATATTAGGGAAAACATAAACTTGGAAGCAGAGTAGGCACATCAGAGAAAGTGACAACTTGTATAAAGATAAAATAAAAGTTAGATAAGTAAAAAAGTATGAGGAAAAATGTTGTAGGGAAGAATTTTTTTAAAGGCCTGCAGTTATGAGAGAGAGTAGCCTGAAATAACTGAAAGATCCCTAGTCAAGGGACTGAAGAGAAACCGGGTTGAAGGAAGTTGGACTAGTGGGCAGAGGCAAAGGACTGCTGGAGTAAGTCTTGGACTTAACATTTTAGGAGCAAGCATGGGACCCTGGTGGTACTACTAGGTAAACATGGGATTGCTGATTTCAAAGTCCATAGTTCGAACCCACAAGTTGTTCCATGGAAGAAAAATGAAATCAATTGCTCTTTGTAATAGATAGATATATCCTGCCAACCTGGCCAATAAGAACATGTGGGATTACTAAGGTTGCAGTTTGATTGGAGGGCAAAGAGATAATGGCTCGGTGAGCCCGGCCTCTCTCTCTCTTGCTCTCTGGTGATCAGTCCAGTGTGAAGCTCTCTTAGCTAGCTCTCTGCCTCAACTTGCGACCTACAATACCTGTGGGACACCCAACCCCAACCCGTGGGGTCACTATAGTTTGAGGTTCCTTCAAGACCTGCTTTGCCACACTGCTGATGTATACATTGCTTGAGCTCGGCACTGTCAGATCCTGTCATCTGGCTGACTGTTGGTGATCCACCCTGCTGTTTGCTGCCTGTGACTGGACTGCCTGCATTGCTCTTTGGAAGACTCAGCTGTCTGCTTTCTTGACCTTGGACCCAGCAGCCATCTTGAGTTGAAGGACTTCCAGTATATTAACTGTTTCACAGAAGTGAGTTGAACTGAGCCCTCTCTACTACTGTGTGGATAATTAGCTGTTATATGCCTTTGTACTCTATCTATCTATCTATCTATCTATCTATCTATCTATCTATCTATCTATCTATCATCTATCTATCTAAAATCATAGGTGTCCTGGTTTTGTTTCTTTAGGGAACCCTGTCTAACACATTCCTGTGAAGATGTACAGCCTCATAAAGCAGATGATAGCTATATAAACAGTAGTCCTATGAGTTGAACAACCACTCATCCATCAGTTTGTCATAGTGTGGTGGTTTGTGTGTTGCTATGATGCTGAAAGCTATGTTACTGGTATTTCAAATGCCAGTAGGGTTACTGAACAAGTTTCAATGGAACTTCCAGACAAAGAACAGACAACAAAAAGGACTAGGCTCCCCACTTCAGAGGAAGTATGAGAGATTTATAAGTGAGCCTGTATGAGATTTAGTAGGATTTTGGCAAGAGAGGTAGATTGGGGGGGAGGGAGGAAGGAGAGTCATGTACCAGGTCCCCTCTCTATCTTCAGCTATTTATAGGAATACATTTAAAAACATGAAAGATGAGCAGTTTGTGGGAGGTGATGATGTATTCAGTCTTGGGCATATTTCCAAAATGTTTTAAGGAGTGTGGAAGAATATAAGTAGAAAAACCAATTTAGAACTTGAATACAGTGCCTGGAGCTTAGTTGGGGTTATGGTGTTTGGTTAGTCAGTGGAACCATGAAAGTAGATGGAATGGATTAAGAAGACAGAAAAAAGGGAAAATTTGAGCTCCAAGAAATGCCAACATTTACAGGCTACATAGAAGAGGAGCAACATAAGGAGAAAAAGAAGGGAAAACCATAGATGTAGGGGAGGGGGGGATAGGAAGTTTTGAGGAAGAAGGTGTAAATGTGAGATCAGCCGCCAAACTTGTTGCTGACTCATAGCGACCCAGCTGTGGGTTTCCAAGACTCCAACTGCTTATGGGAGTAGAAAGACCAGTCTTTCTCCCGTGAAACTGCTGGTGGTTCCACACTGACAACCGTGGGGATCAAAGCCCAAGAGATAACCACTACACCAAGGACTCCAGTGCCCTTTTAAATGGTGGTAACTGTTTGCATCTGACAGCAGCAGAATTCTATTCTGGATCTGGCTTGAATATCTGACAATTTCCTGCTGCAACCAATTTTTAAAATATCTTCAGCAAAATTTTACTTGCCTATGAGCTTAATGATAATTTCACAGTCAATATTTTCACATTCTGTTAGGTCACCTTTATTTGCAATGGGCACAAATTTAAATCATTTCCAATAAGTTGGCCAAGTGACTTGTCTTCCAAATTTCTTGACATAGACAAATGAGTGCTTCCAGAATTGTATAAGTTGTTGAAATATTTCAGTTGGTATTCTATCAGTTCTTGGAGGCTTGGTTTTTACTAATGCCTTCAGTGAAGCTTTGGATTTTTTCTTCAATCCCTTTGGTTATTAACCATATACAACTTCTTTAAATGGTGAATGGAGACATTTTTTTTTTGTACAGTGACTGTGTATTTCTTTCTCCTCCTCCTTCTTTTTCTTATTTTTATTCTTCTTCACCTCTTCTATTTTATTACTTTTTCCAAAGCATTTTATTAGGAGCTAATTCAGACATCATACCATTCCATAGTTGAATCAGATCAAGCAATATTGTACAATCACTACCAAAATCAGTTTCAAAACATTTTCCTCCTTCTTGAACTCCTTGATATCAACTCCCTCTTACCTGCCCCACCCCCTGCTCCCACCATGCCCTCCAAGAACTCTTATTCTAGTTGAACCTGATCCCAGTTGACTTGAGGATCCCTCAGCAAGGTGACCTTGGAGATGCACACATAGGGAAGATAGTGCATGTTTATTGGCACCAGGCTGTCTGGCCCGCAGACTGGATGGCCTGCAAATGTGAGTCTGTGCCTCCCCTGGTGCCCTTCCTTATAGCAGTGAACTCATAAAGTGTTTGTCCTTTTGTGATTGGCTAACTTCCCTCAGCATAATGGTTTCCAGATGTATTCATAATGTGTTTCATCACTACTTTTTTAGGGATATTTGTATTCCATTTTGTGTATATACCAAAGTTTGTTGTTGTTTTTAATGCATACTTCTGCTGGGGATTTAGGTGGTTTCCAACTTACTTCTTGCTATTGTGAACTTCTGCAATGACTATGCCAATAAATACAAGCCGTCCAGCAGTTTATAAGATTTCAATTCTCTGTTCACACTCTCTAGTATTTATTGCTCGCAGTTGTTGTTATAGTTGTTTAATTAGGCTACAGATATGGGTGTTAGAGGGCATCTCATTGTTGTTTTGACCTGCATTTCCCAGATGATTGGTGAAAAAGAGCATTTCCTCATGGGTATGTTAGCCATTCAGGTGTCATGCTTTGTAAATAGTCTATTCAGATCCTTTGCCCACCTGTTAAGAGGGTTGTTTTTGTTGTTGTTGTAGGCTTTCAGTGTTCTGTAAATTTTAGTAATTAATCCTTTGTCTATTATGTCAGTGCTAAATATTTTTTCTCAGTCTGTGGGCTCTTATTTTACTATTTTGATGAAATCTTTTGATGTCCTCAAGAGTTTTATTTTTAAAAGGTCCTGTTCATTTATTTTGTCTTCCACTGTGTGTACTTCCTTTTTTATACCAGGTAGCCTGTGTATGCCCTTACCTAAGGTCCTTAGAGTTGTCCCAATTTTCTCATTAATCATCCTTATAATTGTTGGGTTTTTTATTTAGATTTATGATCCACCTTGAGTTTTTGTGTGTGTGTGCATGGAGTCAGGTATGAATGTTGTTTCATTCTTCTGCAGATAGATATCCAGTTTTCCAGCACAATTTATTGAAGGGGCATCCCCTTCCCATTTAATGTTTATGGGCCTTAGTTGAAAATCAGTTATAGGTGGGTGGATGCTTTTATTTCAGGGTTTTCTATCCTATTCCATGGATCTATCATTAAACCAGTACCAGGTTGTCTGAGCAACTGTGAAGGCTTTTGAGATCAGGTCGTGGAAGACCACCTACTTTGTTCTTCTTTTTGAGAAGTTCTGTTCTTATCCTGGGCTACTTCCCTCTCCAAATGAGGTTGGTAATAAGTGTGTCCATTTCTTTAAAGAATGATAATGGGATTTAGATAGGGATTGCATTAATTTATAAATTGATTTAGGCAATATTGAACAGTTCACAATATTGTGTCTTCCTATACATGAACATACTGTATTTTTCCATTTGTGTAGGTCTCTTTTAATTTCTTGTAATAATGTTCTGTAGTTTTCCTTGTACAGGTCTTTTGTTCCTTTGGTTAGCTTTATTGCTAGGTATTTCAACTTTTGTTGGCTATTGTGAATGGTATTGTTTTCCGGGTGCCTTTTTTTGAATTCTCAACTAGTATATAGTAGTCCAGTTGATTTCTACTTGTTAACCGTGTATCCTGCTACTTTACTAAATCCCTCAATTTTTCCTAACAAACCTATTGTGGAAACCTTGGAGTTCTCACTATAAAAATCATATCGTCTGCAAATAATAAGAGTTTCACTTCTGCTTTGCCCAATTATACTTCCTTAATTTCTTGTTGTCATCTGATGGTTCTGGATCTGACTTCCAGCACAATGCTGAATAAGAGTGGGACAAAGGACATCCTTGTTGGGTTTCCATTTTCAGTTGGAATGTTTTCAGCTTTTTCCCATTGAGTGTGATATTGGCTCTTGGTTTCTCGCATATGGCCTTCATTGTGTTGAGGAATTTCCCCAACTACTCCTATCTCATTAACTGCTTTTATTAGGAATGGGTGTTGGATGTTGTCAAATGCTTTTACGGCATCAAGTTATATGATCATATGGTTCTTATCCTTTTTATTGTTTATGTGGCAGATCACATTAACTGCTTTTTGAATGTTGAGCCCTCCTTGCATTCCTGGTATACATTCCACTTGGTGATGATGTATTATTTCTATTGATTTCTTGTTGGATTCTATTGGCGAGAATCTTGTTGAGAAGTTTTACTTCTATGTCCATGGGGGATATTGCTCTGTAGTTTTCTATCTTTGTGGAGTCTTTGCCTGGTTTTGGTATGAGAGTCATGCTGGTTTCATAGAATGAGTTTGGGAGTTTGCTGTCCTTTTCTGTAATCTGGAATAGTTTATGTAGAATTGGTGACAGCTCTTCTCTGAATACTTGGTAGAATCACCTGCGAAACAATCTAGTCCTGGGCATCTTTGGTTGGGAGTTTCTAGATGACCTTGCCTATTGCTTCTTTTGCTATGGGTCTGTTAATGTTCTTAATGTCCATCTGTGTTAATTTGGAAATAGGGTGTATTTCTAGGTATTTGTCCATGTCAGCTAGGTTATTGAATTTGTTAGAATACAGTATTTTTTATGATTGTGTTTTGATGCTTTTAATTTCATTTGGATCTTTTGTGATGTCACTTGTTTCATCTCTAATTCTAAATATTTTCATCTGATTTATCTTTGCCTTTGTTAAGTGTGCTATGGGATTGTCAACTTTGTTAATCCTTTAAAGGACTAACTTCTTGCTTTGTTGATTTCTTACATTGTTTTTTGTTTTCTAACTCTAATTTATTTCTTCTCTAATTTTTATTATTTATTTTCTTCTGTTGTTGATATGCTGTTAACTCTGTTCTAATTGTTGGAGGTGTTTTGTTGAACATAATTTTCTCCTTTTTTAAAATGTGTGCATTAATTGCTATAAACTAACCTCAGATAAATGCTTTTGCTGTGTCTCATAGGTTTTGGTATGTTGTGTTCCCATTCTCATTGTTTATTTCATATTTTATTTAGTGAGTAGTGTATTGTTGTTTTTCCATGTGTTTTTTTTTTATGTTTTTATTCTTTCAATTGTTGATTTTCAGTTTTATGGCACTGGAGTCTGAGAAGATGATTTGAACTCTCTCTATGTGTGTGAATTTGTTAAGGCTTGTTTTATGGCCTACCAGATGGTCTATTTTAGAATATGAGCATGTGTGTCGGAAAAGGGAGTCGACTTTTTTGCTGTTGGTTGGTGTGTTAGTCTGGGTAGACTAGGAAAACAAATTCTTAGAGACACTCATATGTGTATAAAAAAGAGCTTTATATACAAGAGCAATTGAATACTAAGAATACGTTGCCAGCCCAGTCCAGATCAAGTCCATAAGTCCAACATTAACCCATATGTCTGATACCAATCTAAAAAGGCCTTTTCAGACTCACAAATTACAGTCAATGATGCCAAATGGAGGAAGATCACAGGCCAGTGGGTGGGCAGTCTTGTGGATCCAGTGGCATTGTAAGCACCGCAGCACTGGCAGGGGTCTCCACAAGGCTTCTCCATCTCTAGAGGTCTGGCTCTATCAGCCTCTCTCCATGTGTCTTCTCCACAGAGATGTCTCACAGGGAGTCAGTAGAAAGTCTCACAGGGATTGAGCCTAGAGAGAGTGTCTCCTGCCTCCAAGAAGGAATACCAGAATTCCCAGAATCCTCAGGAGAAGGCCATGCCTACACAGAGGCTTCAGTGGCAGGCTAGACTCCACCCCTTCACTCTTAATCCTCTTAAATTGACAAATGGTCATAGAACTACTACAGTTGGAGAACTCTGTGCATACTTAGAGAGTCCATACGTTTGATGGTGTTGCTGCGCTCTTCACTGTAATTGGGTTGCTGCTCTGCTGATCTATCTTTCCTTGAGAGTGGGCTATTGTTGGTCTGGTGCGTTCTCCTTTCATCTCTTTGAGTGATTGGGTTGATGTATTTCAAGGGACTTTAATTGAATGTTTATATGTTTATGGTGGTTTTATGTTTTTGGTCTATTGAGCCTTTGATTATTATGTAATGCCTATTCTTATCTTTCATAATGTCATTTACTTTGAAGTCTATTTTGTAGGAGATTAATATTGCTACTCCTGACCTTTTAAAAAAATATTTTTTATTGCCATTAGCTTGGTAAATTTTTCACCATCCTTTGACTTTGTCTGGTTTTGTCTGTCAATTTGAGGTGTGTCTCTTGAACCAGCAGATTAATAGACATCATTTCCTAATCTGCTATTTTTTGTTATTTGATTGGCGACTTTAGTCCAAATACATTCAGTGTTATTAATCCTAAATGTAGATTAGTTGCTGTCATCTCATATTATTTGTGGTTGGTATGTGCATGGGGAGGGGGGCATTGTGGTGGGGCTTTATGAATATTTTAATTTCCCCTCTACATCTGTATTGTTTTGGGTACTGTTTTCAGTGTGTTGACTTTTCTGTGAACTACCCTCTGGTAGTTTCAAGTGTGTGTGCTGCAGTTGATTTTCTGACCATAAAGAACCAGATAATACAATGCTGATTTTGTTTTATGAATTCCCCCAAATTTCCTTGTTTGAGAATACTTCTATTTCTCCTTCATATTTATTTGATGGATAACTTTGTTGGGTATAGGATTCTTGGATGGCAATCTTTGTCTTTCAAAGTTTGGAGTATGTTGCTCCATTTACTTCTTTCCAGCATAGTTTCTGCAGACATGTCTGATCTTATTTTTTTCTGTTTACCTTTGTAGGTGACTTATTTTCTCTCTCTAGTTTCTCTCAGGATTCTCTCCTTTTCATTTAAGTTGGATAATTTGAATAATATATGTCTTGATGTGTTTGCTTGTTTGTTTGCAAGGAAGGAGGTAACAATCCTGGTTTACTCTATGCTTTCTGG
>NW_022103907.1:14192027-14200568 GCF_000313985.2 Echinops telfairi | reverse complement strand
TGTAGACCTATTTGTTTCTTCCTGTTCTGGTATTCCAATGAGACATATTATTTCTCTTCATGGCATCCCACATCAGCCTCAGGCTTTTTGGTTTGCTAAAGTCTTGTTGTCTTAGAGTTCACTGATTCAATTTTCTTTTTCATGGATTCTTGTAATCAGTTCTTCTACCCCCTTTTTCAAATCTCTGTTATCTCATTTCTCAGTTCTGGGATTCTTTGGGGTGTGAAGTTATTACTCTTTCAATTTTTCCTTTGTTTTCAAAATTAATCCCCAGATCTCTTGTATGGCCCTAAACATCATTCTCCTGTGTTTTCTTTCTGGAAGTTCAGGGCTTCTATATCTCTGAATTCCATTGGGTTTGGATACTCTTCAGTTGTTGTCATTTGTTTTTCTTGATTATTTTATGATAACTGGTGTTGGCTGTTGTTTGTGTGGGATAGTGGTACAGCTGTAGATGGTGTTCAAGGTTCTGGATTGTGTGTGGTGGTGGTGGGGTGGTGGGGTGGTGGGGTGGTGGTTAGCTCTTTGGATCTGCAGAGGAAGTTCAGCTAGGAGCTGAAAATTATACTGTATGGAGATGTGTAGCTTGAGAGTAAGGTTTAAGTGATGATATTAATCATAGGTAGACTTCTGGCTAAATATAGTGATTTTTGATAAATGGGAAGAGGTCTCTGGCTTGGACATCGAGAGATCTAGGCAGAAAATTCTATCTGGGTGCCATCTTCCAGGGATCACTCTTTTCCATTCTCTTTTGCTGCATATTTTGATGTATCATTCAATATTTTGCCCATAGGATCCCTTCAATATTTCATCTAAAGATTTCACATTTTTCTTCAGTTTTCCAGCTGAGTGTTATGTTAAGTGTGTTCTTCCTACTTGATTTTCTAATTATAGATCATTTCACATTTCATCAGAATGGTTTTTTTTTTGTTTGTTTTCTTTAGCTAAGATATCACTTTCAGGACTAAAGTGTTCCTGACCCAAACTATGGTATTTTCAATTGGATCATATATGTGTGAATGTTGGAAAGTGAACAAGGAAGGCTGAAGGATTGATGCACTTGAATTATGGTGCTGGCAAAGAATATTGGCAGTACTGTGGACTGCCCAAAGAACAAACAGCTCTATTTTGGAAGAAGCACAGCCATAATGCCCCTTTAAAGTAAGGATGGAGAGACTTCATCCCATATATCTCGGACATGCTATCCAGAGAGAGCAACTCCTAGAAAAATGCATGATACTTGGAAAAGTAGAGGGGCAGTAAAAAGAAGAACACCCTCGACAAGATGAATTG
Organism: Echinops telfairi; assembly: GCF_000313985.2. NCBI lineage: Eukaryota > Metazoa > Chordata > Mammalia > Afrosoricida > Tenrecidae > Echinops > Echinops telfairi. The sequence continues at coordinate 14,199,275 of NW_022103907.1, read as the reverse complement.
TCACAGTGGCTATCACCATGGGCTCCAACTTAACAATTGTGAGGATGGCATGGGACCAGGGCATTTTATCCTGTTGGATGTTGCTATGAGTTGGAACAAATTTAAGGGCATCTAACACCATAACAACACTTCATTTCAGCTTGCTATGTCTAAGGTAGTGATCTTTCTGTTTTCCACTTTATTTTTCATGACTTCCAAGATTCCTAGATTCACGCTTTGTACATTCCACCTTCTGTTTATTAGTGGATTTGGCAGCAGCGTCTTCTCATTTTGAATCATGTCTCATCAGCGAATGAAGGTCTCCAAGGCTTTTTTCATCCACATGATTAAGATAAATTCTACTTTGTGAAGGCAGCCCAGTTGTATTTTAAGATCTTGCCAGACAAGGTTAGCAGTTCAGAATCATCCCCCACTCTTCAGGAAAAAGACAAGGCTAACTGCTCCTGTAAAGAGTTACTGTCTCAGAAACCCACAGGGGCAGGTCGACTCTGTCTCATAGGATTGCAATGAGTTTGGCATCAGCTCAATGGCCATGAGTTGTTTGTTTGTTTGTTTGTTTGTTTGTTTTTTCCAACATTAGACAGATCTTTTAACATTACAGTGGACAATGCTCCACTGGTACTTACAATGTTTTCCCTGACTTTTCCCCGGTTCTTCCTGGTCTATTATTCTGGTAGTTCTACTGAAACCCATTCACTGTGGGTGACCTCAGTGGTATTGGAAATACTGGTGGCATAGCTTCCAGCATCACAGCAAGTGTCAGTCACATAAGTATGACAAATAGAGACACGTAGGGATTGCAGCAGGAGAAAACTAGGAAAGCAGGATCAAAACAAGTGCACATGTGAATTTAGAAGCACACAGTTGAGGAGTTTTCATATAGCACCTTCTATTTTCTCTGTAGAAGAGGAGTCAGATCCGTCATCTTGACTGATGAAGGAGATAGATGATTTGGAAATCTGAAGACCATTGAATGGTTTGAAATAAGGGAGCAAAAGATTTCTGAACATCACTGTACATTCAGCTGAAAGCAAGACCACAGATTTAAAGCAATTTCAATCTGCATAAAAGTGTGTTTATTATCGAATAACACACATTAGATACAATATAAGCACATGAGAGCATAAGTCATTGTATTTATCCAATACTTGGAGGTTCTTCGTGTGGGTGTGATAAATATAAGGTATAGGAAATTTAATTATCATTAATTTTTAATACCTTATCATTTGATCTCCCTTATGATATATTTTTAATTTATTCAACTTTTTAATATTTTCTACTTTATTTTCAATTGAGGTGTTTATCTATTATACTATGTTATTGTTAGTTTTCTTTCTAATGTTTTTCTGTATATGAAATCTAGGACAGGTAAATCTATAAGGACAGTAACTGGATTAATGGTTCCTTGGAAGTATATAACAGGGGGTTGGGAGGAATGGGGAGCTAATAATTATAAGTACAAAAATGAAAAAAGTGTTCTAAAACTAATTGTGATTATAATAGTACAATTCTTCTTGATGTGGTTGAACTATTGAATCATATGATACATGACTTATATGCCAATAAGTGAGAGAGAGTAGTGGAGTCAATGGATGAGAAGCCTTGATTTGGTGTAAGAAAATCTGAAGGACAAATGAGCCAGCAAGTCTCCAAGTGATGGATGTAATGACAATTATGAGGTACAGTAATTTGGGCTGATGACAGGCTCCTGAGTGTGGCTATGCATAAGTGACAGAGAATAGGGGTAGAAATTCTTAAATAGAAATAAACTGTATTGGAAAGTACATCACAACCTGTTTTCCTAACAGCAATGTACCATGTCCGATAAGTACAACAGAAAGGGAATATTGTAGAGCACCTCATTTGTAAAGTAGTCGTTTCTAAATGAAGCTTTAAAATAGTAGTAGTTTTGCTAATACTCCCCAACTGATATTTCTGCCCAAGAAATGAGAATATTTGTATGCTTCTAAAACATGAAATATAATAAAATACAATAACGTGGTTGCTCTTGCTAAAAATATATATTCAGAAGAATAATAGAAAACCCAAACTCCAAACTCACTGTCATCTAGTGAGAGCCCTAAGTGTCTAGCTATTCTCCCCAAGAACATAAAAACCACTCTTGATGATGATTGGACTTTGAAGGTGGCACAGATCAGTGATGAAGCTTGAACACCCAGTGTGGTGATCAGTAGATAATAACAAGGCGAGATTGGAGGTACATGAAACCAAAGCTTGTGTGCCTCAAGCAAGCAGAGTGGCTGAAGCATGATCTGGGAACCAAGAAGTCACTATGCAAACTCTGCTCTTGATGTAAGTGGTCAGATATTGCTAAACTAGCAACAAGGCAAGTGGTATCCTCAGGAGGGTCGCAGTCCTCTGCTATAAGCAGGAGGTATAAACCAGCCAATCATCTACTATTGGGTCAACTTCCACTCATAGAGACCCCATGTGTGGCCTTGTAAACCTGCTTTCCATGGCTGTGATCTTTCCAAAGCAGATTGACAACCTGTTTTCCAAAATGTCTCTGGCTGCATTTGAACCACCAACCTATCTATCAGTAGGCCAGTAGTTAACAGTTTGTGAGACCCAGAGACTCCAAGCAGATCCTAAAACAAAAAGAAAAATCCACTATAATTGATTCACTTCTGACTCACCACAACCCTATAGACAAAGGTAGAACTGTCATACAAGATTTCCGGGGCTGGAGTCAGACTGCCTTAATTCCTCTCACAGAGCTGCCGGTGGGGTCAAATTATTGACCTTTAGTTAGCACTCTGATGCTTAACCCACTGCATCACTGGGGCTCCTTAACAGGAGCCATACCCAATCCACTGCTTTTCAGTCAACTTTGAGTCATAGTCGCCCTCTATAGGATTTTAAAGGCTGTAGAATTTTATAAGAGCAAATAACCTCATCATTCTCCCCCCAGGACATCTGGGGGTTTAGGGTCACTGCCCTTGTGGTTAGCAGGCTAAGCTTTCCCTCCAGCACCACTGAGGCATAGGGGACATGGAATGAATAACTTAAAGAGAGAGAGAGAAGTTGGTTTACCTTTAAGCAAAAGAGAGAAGATAAAACGAAGGTGAGGCAGGGAAAGCTATTGGGAGGTTTCATAAATAACTTATATTGTTGAATATAAGATTGATATTTGAAATGTAAACCCTCACCTCAGAAACACACGGCTCTGGACTCGATTCCCTCTCACAGAGACACACTAGGGTGGGGAGAACTGCCCTGCGGGTTTCCAAGATGGTCACTCTTCACAGGAGCAGAAAGCTGCCTCATTTTCCTGGGAGTGGCTGGTGGTTTCAAACTGCTGACCTTGTGGTTAGCAGCCAAAGGTGTGTAACTACTATGCCACTCAGGCTCCCAACCCCCATCGAATTCATTGAATAAAATGTAAGAAAAAAGCCCTGAAGGGCAAATAGAAAGGGGACCAAGGGAGAAAGTCAGGTAGAGGGTTCCATTAGGAGAGAATAGCCACAAGTCAATGGGAAGTGGAGGTGGAAAAGCAGGGACCAACAGAAGCATGCAGTGTGCAGGGAGGAAGACTGATGTTTTCATGTCCTTTCCACCAAACTCAACATGTGTTTAAAGAGGTTGGAGAGAATTTGATGTCTTATCACTTAAAAGTATATGTTGTATGTTCAAAGTTGAGATTTTTCTAATTAGCTTCAGAAGTATGGAAAGGACGTCTTTTGAGATCAAAGATTCTCCCGCTGTCCCTTCTCCTCGCAATGAAGGCAAGGAGCAGCCATTAGAGGAGGAGCATTCTCCCTGGCCCCCTGGCCCTTCTTGAAACACTTCTGCTAGCAAACACTGTCAGTATTCTAGGCACCCTTACTCTCTCCTCCCCGAAAGAGAGTGACAAAGCTGATTGATGAACCCAGGAGAAGCTACAGCTTGTGCTTGGCTTGGTGTCCTCTGACTTTTCTCCCTCTCGGGTCCCGTCTGCTGTCTGGATGCAGGCGTTCTCTGCTCTCCGCCAGCAGAAACCTGGGCTCCTTGGACACTAAGTTAGTTGAACTCTGTCAGAGGCTAGATGCATGAGACTGTCTAATTCAGACTTTCTAATTCTAATATCAAGAAGTCAATTGTGGTAGCAAATGTATAATTCTACTTGACGTGACTGAAATATGGAATACATATATGTATTCAACCCCAATTAATTTTAATAAAAGGGAAAAAAAGAAAGTAAATGTATTAGCAGTTTCTTAGGGCCCTGGCAGGGGTAGATGAAAGGAAATGGGGAACTATTGATAATGAGTGCAAGAAAGAAGAAAATGTTTTAAAATTTGTTGTAGTGATGATTGCACAACTCTTTATTATACATTTAAACCATGGAAATGCATGATATGTAAATTATATGTCAGTAAAACTGTTGAAATTTTAAAAATTAAAAAAAAATTGTTAAGAAATCAATGTGAACACACATATTAAAAGCCACTTCCTCAATTGCTGTCATCAGTAACAAAGCTCACTTTTTTATCTCTACTATTTTCTCTATCTCAGTTTTCAGAAGGTTGCAAATTGGGTAAGGAAGTATGTGATTATTGCTGCTGCAACAAATTGCCACAAATGTAGTGGCTTAAAACAGCATAGTTTGATATTTTACCATTCTCTAGCTTACTGCTTCCAGTAACTTTTTGTGATCATTTTACAAGTTGCCGTAAAGTCAATTGCAAATCACAGTGACCTCACATATGTCAGATGGAGCCTGGTGGTGTAGTGATTAAGGTTTAGGCTGTAATCCACAGGTTGGCAGTTCAAAACTACCAGCAGCTCTGGGAGAAAGACAGGGCTTTGTACTCCAGTTAAAAGTTACAGTCTGGGAAACCCAAAGCATGTCACTATGAGTCAGCATTGACTCAATGGCACATGTGTCAGAGTAGAATGGGACACCATGTTTATCTGCTGAGTGCTCCATCTAAGGACTCTATGAACATATTAATGTGGGGGCGGGGAGGGGAGGCAAGGTCCTCCTTCTGTCTACCATGTTTTGCAGACTGTCTAGTAGCTGCCCTGCAGGCTCAGTGCTTCATACCTGGAGAGAGTTCTAAAGCTTGAGAGATCAAAAGCAGTGCAAGCAGCACAAATGGACTCTTCCCAGCTTTTACTTCCGAAAGACTAAATCCATTGTAGAGGATTTTGCTATGTGACTCACAGGCCTGAAGGAGACAGACGTATGAAGAATATCAGGAAGAACAAAACGATTTCCTCCAAACTAAAAGGTGGTTTTTCAGAATTGGGGAGCCAGAGAGAAGAATATGAATCCACCAGGCAATGGGGTCCTCGCATCCATTTGTTGACAGGGCAAAGCTAGGGCTTGTGTACCCCAGGAGGCAAGGTTCTCTGCCTGGGATAAGATTTGCATTCCCCAGGGGAGTGGCTTAGAAACAGCCTTTCTAATTCTAAAAGCTGCCACAGTGACCGAGATAGACCTGAGATCAGAGGTCTTTCTCCCATGTTCTGATCAGGTAGAGAAACCTGCTCAAAATAAGGCACATCTGTTTTTTCCTTCTCCTGCTTCTTCATTCACCTCCTTCTCCTTCTTCTTCTTAATTCTCCTCTTCCTCCTTCTCCTCTTTATTATGCTAGAAAATGTTTCTGTCCTTTTTTTCTCCTTCTTCTTTAGTGTTTTCCCTCTCATAATGTTCTAATCCAGATAATTTCTTGGAGCACATATTAAAATGTTTGATTTTTAAAAATAATAAATTACTCATTCTCAGTAAATGGAAAAATAACATGCATTGTTCAGTTCCTTTAGCCAACGGAGACACTGTGTGCTAGCTGGCTTTTTTTTAAGGCTGATGAATGTAATGTGTAGGCACGGCAATTGGAAGTGGTACAAAAATAATAATAATAACAAAAATAATAATTATAATAACAATTTCCACTGAAGATTACTATCTGGAGTTCCCACTTTAAGTGCAGCATATTCATATTTACTATAAGGAAATTTGAGTTGCCTAGACTCACATGTCCACATTTTGCATAGTTTTGGCTAGTCCCTTAATCTGGTTCTGCTGTAGAGCAAAGAATTCCAGCAGGGAGTGTCTTTTGAAGGAAGCTGAGATGAATAGGAATAAGAAGTGAGACATTGATGATGGTGGGAACTTAGGCTTTGAAGAGCTTGGCTGCTGCTCACTGAAGAGCTTGGGACTATAAAATGGAACTAGGATCTCCTTTGCCTCCTGGTCCAATCCAGAGAAGCTTCAAAGGAATGGTTCAAAGGAAGTGGTTCAAAGGAATCTTGATCTCCTGCCTATGTGAGTGGGCAAGGTTCCCCTTGCTTTCCTTGAATAAAACTCAGACTCATCTCTGTACTTGGGTGAGTCCGACCTACAAGAGCAATCTTTGCTGAGCTACTGGCTGCCAGGCTCACTAAGCTAAGAGTTTGGGTTTTTCCTCCTCAAGTAGCATTTGACAGACTTTTGCTCCTGAAGATAATTCTCTCCTTACTCATAGTTAAGGTGTTGTTGTTGCTGTTTGCTGTTAAGAAGGTTCGGACTCATGGAAGACCCATGTACAACAGACAAAAACATTGTGCAGGCTTTCACCACCTTCACCATCCTTGGGATACCCTAGGCCATGGTTTTTGGTCAATATGTGAGAAGGGGGTGTCCCCCAAAATAACCAGAATTTTTCTTTTAAAGCTATGAATTTAAATTATTTTTACAAAGCAACCTTAACATCATCAAAATACTCTCTATTACACTTAATACATTTGTCAAACCTGTGATTCCACTCTTAAAAACATTTTTTCAAACTCATCTGTTTGGATGGCTACAGCATCTCCCTCATTTTTTCTTCACCTCTTCTTCATCATCAAATTACTGTCCTTTCACATCCCTCTGTATTCACAGAAACAAAAAGAAGTCACACAGAGCAAGGTCAGGTGAGTTAGGTGCATGGGGAAAGAAAGGCATGCTGGTTTTTTTGCCCAAAACTGGTACACTGAGATGATGGCATGAACAGGTGTATTATCTTGGAGGCAAAACCAGTCCCCCATCTGCCACAAATCAGTCCTTTTCTGGGCATTTATAAAGGTCTAAATAAAGGCATGTACATATGTAAACATATTTATATATGACGATGGGGAAATAGATCTATGTGCATATATTTATAGATTTAGTATTAAGGTAGCAGATGGACATTGGGTCTCCACTCAAGTACTCTCTCAATGCAAGAACACTTTGTTATATTAAACTGGCATTCTATGATGCACACCTTCCCAAAACAATC
>NW_022103907.1:14189290-14190528 GCF_000313985.2 Echinops telfairi | reverse complement strand
CCAGCACAATTCCATTTGGGGGGTACCCCTCGTCTTTTGAGTGGCGTCCATTGTACGGTCTTATATTCAAGCACTATATTTGACAATATCCAAAAGGGTTTTCATTGGCTACATTCCAGAAGTAGAGCAAGAGGTCTTTTTTTTCTGGGTGCTTTTAGCCTGGTGCCTCTGCTGAAGCCTATCCACCATAGATAACCCAACTGGTTATTAGAAACAGTCAAAGCAACACCCAACCTACCATGGTAAAACAGAATAATAATCAGGTAGTAATTAGTTTACGTAGTGATTATTTATCAAATATTAATTTGTTCCCTGACTTGTGGTTATCTATATTCTCATCTCTATCCCTTCCAATTAGCACTAGATCTTTGTTCTGGAAGAACACTCCAGTATGTAGCACCTTGCTGAAGTGTAATTTCTAACAACTACTTCCTCATTCCAATTTCTTTTATGGAAGTTCATTTAACCTATGCTCAGTCAGTCAGATGCTTGCCCCCAAAGACAGAAAAAAAATTGAGCAACTAAAATAAAACAGAAGAAACTTTAGTAGTAAATTAGAGTAGAAGTGGTAGAGCAGTGGCACTTGCATGACAGCCTAACTTTGACTTTTTTCTGATTTCTGGGTCTCTGCACCCCTGGGGTGCCTGTCACTTTCCCATCCTTGCATCTCCCATCTCCTATTGATTCAGGGAAGCTTTACTTGTATCTTCTGGAAGTGTCCATTTTGCTTAAGACATTTTGCTTACAGCCAGGAAATGGAATAGTATATTTTCAAAATCTTTTAGTCTAACGGTCAAGATATTTAAGAAACAATACCCCCCCCCCAAAAAAATATTGAATTGAGATGAGGGTGATAACAGATGGAAGATGATTATATATCATCAGAACTTGGGCTTGCTTTTTAAATTAGTCCTGAGAATAGTGTAGTTCTCTCCCAGCCTACTGACAGACGGTGGACATACTGAGTGGACGTGAAGAGAGGGGAGCAGCAAGCTGTTTCCTAGCATTTGCCTGAATTGCTGACATTGTTTTTTGTGCTCAAACACTTAGAATTCCATGGGATCCAGATATGGAACTTTACATTTAATGACAAAATGACATTACAATGCCAAATATATTATTTCTACCATATTAATCACTTGCTATTCCTATAGATAATAATACACAAAGCCAACCTTATTGTATCAGAATTCATAGAGACTACCAATGGTACAGAAAGCTGGAAATGAAAGTTCAGT
>NW_022103907.1:14186428-14187815 GCF_000313985.2 Echinops telfairi | reverse complement strand
CTCTGGTTGGCATCTCAGATGACCCATACAGAAAGCAATCCAACATAAAGCAAGGTAGATATGCAGTATCTGCTATCAAAGGAAAATGCACAGCCTATCTTGATTTCTATAACCCATCTTCCCTGCTGTCTGTGTCTGAGATTAAAGTAAAAACCAAGCCAATAAGAGCAGTGTCCTGCTTAGAGAGCTCCTGGTTACAGCTAAGATTCACACTCCCACCTAATAGCTCCATTCTTCCTTTCCTGTCTCCATTTAATTCACGACTGATAAATACCACTTTGTGTCTTGCTGCTGAAGGAACCAAAAGGGTTCAGAAAGAGAAGGTGGGTCTCAGCAGCTAAGTGTATGGCAGCCTGGGTTAAAGATGAATTGCTTCTAGCCAGGAAGACGCCCTTTAGTCATTGTCCCGGCTCCAGCTGCCATCTATGAGCAACAGTGGATGGAAATGGATGAGCCTACAGGCTCGGTTGGAGGCCAAGCAATCATTTTTTAAGTCAAAGGAAAGGCAGGAGAAGTAACTTGTAAAGTGAGGAAATAAGAGATTTTGTACAGGCAGAAACCTAAAGAAACACAAATCCCACCTTCGTTATCAAAGTAGGAAAATTATCAAGCTCTTAAATAGCAATCACATCTCCCTGGTTCCACCAGAAATGTTCTTTCTGGAGAAATCTAACTGCCTGTACAGAAGTGACTGAAGTACCGCACTAATCTCAACATGACCTAAGTGTAGTCCCTGGCTTAATTCTTTCATTGGAATAGATATTACATTTTATGAGTGAAAATTTTCTGTATTTATAATGATTGTTATCTAGCTATAGTTAGATACAGCTTCTGTCCAACAATATGCTTACTCAGAACTTTAACATACACTTCCTTTTAGAAATCTGGTGACATAATAAAAATAAATATTTTATCTTTTTCAAATCATGCTAAATTAAACATGCTTAGGAAAAATCTATGCTTTATTCAAATATCTCTATGGTGCCCCAGCTGCAAGTCCACTTTGTTCCAAAATTAGTTCAAGCAACAAGGTAACATAAGTTAAAACTAAGTGAAGGGGAAAATAAACAAAATGGGAGTAAATTTAGCAAATAACTATTAAAGAACCCAAGGAGAGAGAGAGAGAGTGAGCCTGAAATGAGACTAATCTAATTTGCATTCTTCTTGAACTAACTGCTTGAGGTAGTTAGTTTATTGTGCCAACCTGGCCAATAAACACATGTGGGGTTAATTGAAGGGCAGAGAGATAAGAGAGAGAAATGGCTCAGTGACCCTCACCTTTCTAGTTCTCCGGTCTCTTGCTTTGTGATGGTCGGACCAGGATGCAGCTGCCTTAGCCAGTTCCTGCTTCAGCTGGCAAGGCTCACTTCCTGCAAGACATCCCCAA
>NW_022103907.1:14183950-14185080 GCF_000313985.2 Echinops telfairi | reverse complement strand
CTCCTCCTCCTGCTGCTCCTCCTCCTGCTCCTCTTCCTCCTCCTGCTCCTCCTGTTCCTCCTCCTGCTGCTCCTGCTCCTCTTGCTCCTCCTCTTCCTCATTTTGCTCTTCCTCCTGCTCCTTCTCCTCCAGCGCCATGGTGACTCTGTCCCCTGTCACATGTCAGGTCTGTGTCTCAGCCTCCAGACTGAGGGGAGCCTCCAGACTGAGCCAGCCCTGGGGGCAGGTGGCACAAGCAGGAGCATGGAGGGGGTGGAGACAGGTGTCACATTGGCCTCCCTAGCAGGGGTTGGGTCGGGAACCACAGCATTCCTAGGGGTGTCCACCAAAAAAAAAGAAAGAAAGAAAGAAAGAAAAAGAAAGTACTGTGAGCAACCGCGTGGTAATGGACGTAAGAAAGTAAGACTCATGCCTTCAGTACAAAAACATACATAGACTCATTGAGTGACTTTCCCTTTGTTATGACTTTAGCTGGATAATTTATCTTAAATAGAAACAAAAGTATGGACTGTAAAATTGCTTGGGAGGACTCAATGGGAAGATTAAGCATTTTGTTTAGATATTAGTCATCCTTGTGTGTTTCTGATCATCATGATCAAAAACTAATGCTACGGAGAAGAGCACAGGGAATCTAGGATAGATAACCCCTCAGGGCCAACAAGGAGAGTAGAGGTACCAGGAGGATTAGGGGAGAGTGCGGAGAGAAAGGGGGAATTGATCACAAGGATCAACCTAGAACCCTTCCCAGGGGGACAAACAATGAAGTGGGTGAGGGATGAAGGAGGACGATGTAAGATATGGAAATAATAACCTACAACTTATCAAGGGTTCATGAGGGAGGATGCTGGGGGAGGGAGTGGGAAGAAATGGGGAGCTGAAATCAGGGGCTCAAGTGGGAAGAGAATGCTTTAAAAATGATGATGGTAGCATATGTGCAAATGTGCTTGACGCCCTGGATGAACATATGGATTGTGATAAGTGATGTAAGAGTTCCCAATAAAAGTATTTATTTATTTTTATTCTTTTTCATATTGTTTTATTAGGGGCTCATACAACTCTTATCACAATGCACACATCTATCCATTGTGTGCATTTGTACATTCATTGCCCTCATCATTCTCAAAACATTT
>NW_022103907.1:14180726-14182976 GCF_000313985.2 Echinops telfairi | reverse complement strand
CATATGTACATGCCTTTATTTAGACCTCTATAAATGCCCTTTGCCTCCTAGCAATTTCCTCTATTTCTTTTGACTTTCCTCTTGTCCCACTATCATGCTCAGTCTGCATTTGGGTTCCAATAATTCCTCTTGGTTACATTACTCTTGATCACCCCCTACCAGGCCTCCCACAGACTCCTCACCACCGATTTGGATCACTTGTTCCCTTGTCCCTGGGTTTGCAATAAAAGTATTTAACAAAAACAAACAAACAAAAATAACAACAACAACAAAAAAGAAAGTGGATCTGTGGTCCAGCTACTTCTGTTTTATAGCTATAACCCAAATGCAAAAGAATTGAGAATGGTGACTCCTCTTCCTTGTCTACACAGGACGAGGAAAATGAAATGGAATTTGGTGGAGCCATCACAGTGTTCACCACCACTCAATCTGGAAATTGTTGATGAGGCTACATTGCAGATGATACAACCCTTATTTAACAGGACAGGCACTATCTCTATCAGGAGAAAATATTTCTTCAAAATTGCCACAGAATACAGCATCCTCGAGGGCATTGCCAAGCTACGAAAATGACCGTGGATTTGGAGTAAAATGAACATGTAAGCAAGTTGTTTTGCTTCTTCTAAGGATGATCAAGCACCAAAAATATAAAATAAAACTATTTAACGCCAACCAGATCAGAAAAAGCACCAGCCTACATAAACATTCAGTGTGACCATTAAAATCTCTTCTTGTAGAAAAAAGAGGGGAGTCATTGAAGGAGGAAAAGGAGTAGATTCAGGTACAGGGAATGAGATGAATGAGTGCTATAACTTCTCATGAACTCAAGTCTCCAGTAAAGTGAAGAAAACGAAATATTTAGATTCAGTGGTGTCGGTGCGAGTGTGTATGTGTAGAATTGGTACAAGGCTCACACATCCTGGTTAATACGAGACTAATCAGAGGCAGTAAGAGGCACTTCGTGGAAGTTAGGACCCCAGGAAGTCATGAGAAAGTAAGTGCTGCACCCCCATCCCCCAAATAACAGAAAACTAGACTTTAAATCTTCACTTTGATTCATTTAAGTGAAATAAAAGCTAATCATGAGTCCCCATCCAAAGAGGTGGTGGGGTATTTTCATCCGTTATCTCTGGGGTTCCCCTTCTTAAGGTTATGGAAGTCCAGGAGCATGATGGAGAGTCGAACTCTAGCATCCCCTGAGCTTGGACGTCATCATGACTAGTCTACATTGCTCAGTTTTCTGCCCTCAATGCCGCTGCTCAGCAGGCTCTCCACTTCCTGGAACGATCTATCTGCTTTCTCTGCATCTCATGTGGGTCCTTGAAAGCACTGAGCAGTCTGAGAGCTTGGTGCTTCAGCTCTCGACTTTCTCAGGGCACCAAGAAGTCACCATTGTGAATGCTGGTTATATCCTCAGGACACACTCAGACTGGGGAACCTCCAATGCCCCTGGAGGTAGTTAGTTTATTGTGCCGACCTGGCTGATAAACACATGTGGGTTAATTGAAGGGCGCAGGGGTAAATGGCTCAGTGAGCCATTTATTTCTGGATATCAGGTCTCTTGCTTTGTGATGTTCGGACCAGGGTGCAACTGCCTTAGCCAGTTCCCTGCTTCAACTGTCAAGGCTCACTTCCTGCAGGACATCCCCAAGGAGAAGCTGCATGGACCTACCCTGATGCAACCCTAGGTGCTGGAGCAGCCCTGTGGAGACCCCTGCCAGTGCTGAAATGCTTACACATTCACTGACTCGGCTTTCCTCCTGCAGTCGGCGTCATACTGTGTGTTTTGTGAGATGGAGGAGGACTTTGTGGATTGGTGTTGTATATATGGGTTAATGGGTTAATGTTGGACTTGTGGGCTCAGGCAGCACTGGGTTGGGATGTTTTCTTGATGTGCATTTAACCTTTATGTAAAACTCTCTTTTACACATGAGTTTCTGTGGATTTGTTTCTTTAAAGTACCCAGGCTAACACACCCCTAAAAATCCAATCCCTCCCGCATCTTTCCAAACTTTGTTAAAATGTATTTTCTGTTCAGCACTTTGAGGAATTTCTCTAATTTTCTCTTTCACTCCAGTGCATCCACAATAAGATCTGCAACGTCCTTAGACAAGAAGGTGTGCTCGCCTCAAGCCCTGTCGGCCACCTGTCGTTCTTCAACCCCGGAGGCAAGTACATACGGAGGGCCCAGCCGGTCCCCACAGCGAAAATAGTCATACAAATGAGGCAAAAACTCAAAGAAAACAAACC
>NW_022103907.1:14164095-14180438 GCF_000313985.2 Echinops telfairi | reverse complement strand
TCACTCATTTCTACCAAAGAGACTTCTCAAGCCACCAGGGAGCCTACTAGCCTGGGGGATCCTGGGAAGTTTGGTGAAGCTGAAGAACCCTGAGCAGCCCCCCTTTGATGGGAACTGGGAGTCAGTAGATGCATGTCTCTGATAGAACAAATCTGACATGTGTATCACAAGGTGCCTTAGAGAGACCCCAGTGGGATTCAGCCCCCATCGCCCATTTGAGACCTGCTCTTCAACACAGCCCATTTTGACATTCCTGTTGCCCTTGCCGCGTCTTCCTCAATTACATAGCCATGCTTCCTGGGATCACTTCTCAAGCAAACTCCTCCTGGAAGTCCTGCTTTGGGAAGAATCTAAATCAAACAGAGGGAAGGGAACTATCTTCGGGGCACAAGCATGTCCCATCTCTAATCTTTTGGGCTCTGCTAAGAGTTTGCACTGATCTAAGGGGTTTACTCTAGCTAATAACCTCTGGGTTACTAAGCTTTGCCTTCATTTTTATCTCAGTGCCTCTATATTACCTAGCTTAGTGCTTTGCCCACATTAGCACACTATTAAATGGCTGTGGAATTCAATTAGATTTTAATGCACCACAGCTATAATGGAGACTCAAAATATTTCCTTAAATAAGTCAGCCCCAGCGCAGATTCAACATCAGGTCCTTGAATTACAATTTGCAGCACAACCGAAATATGCACTTTAGAAGGACATTGCATGGTGATAATGGATCTTCTTTAGATAACAGCATGGATGACTGAGGTCAATGTCGTTAGCCAATTTACAAATTAGTTAAAATGGACACTATTGGAATGATGGTAGATGGCTTTGCTTCCCCTGCCCATCCCTTCTAGAACAATCGAATCCTTTGTGACCACGAGCATCTTGTAATGATTAGTTACCCTCAGAGAGTAAATACAGGCTCATTGACATTCTCTCAGTCTGAGCTCTCCATGAGCCATTAATTCCACGATTTGCTGGTACAGTGGGAATTTATATTCATAATGGTGAGACAGACGCACTAATTGCATGATCCTGAAGTGCTTTCATCAAAGAAAAATTGAATTAAGTTTGTTTAATTGTAGTATCATTCTTCAAAACGTGAAAGCTCCTCTAGAAGCGACTCGTGCTCTCTGTGGAGCAGAGCGCTTCATTAACAGCACGCCCGGAAGGTGCTGGTGATCTGAAGCACACAAGGCTGGTCTTCTTCATCACCCGAGGCGCAGACTTCCACGCTTAGCGCCTATTCCTCTGCCCTCTGCCTAGTGTGTAATTCAAGTCTGTTAGTCTAGCCTTCTGAAAACAAGGAAGGAAGGGGTATGGGGAAGCACGGTCCAGAATAGCTTGGATTTTAGAGTCAGACACAAGTCTGTAATCATTGTTCCCCTACTTAAACCAGTTCATCGTTACCTGTTAGATTTTTTCTTAACAACAGCAACAACAAAAAAGTTGACTACAACTCCTGGCAACCCATGTGGGCCTAGGTACGACGATGGACCCTCTCCGCGGGGTTTGAAGATGGTGCTGTTTCAGAAGTGCATCGCTGGGCCTTTCTTTCTGGCTAAGTAGGAACCGTCAGCCATTCAGTTAGGGGTTGGGGAACTTACCTGTTTCTGTAACTTAGGGCTTCCTCTTGACCAAAAAAGGTGAGTATTATTATCATGGCCTTTTAAAATTTCTAGAAAAAATGTCAAGAAATGTCCTATGTTAAGCCTGGTTGACTAGAGAAACAAATCCCCTGACACTCATAGATGTATAAGAGAGAGTTTTATATCAAGAGGTAAATTATATATCAAACAAACATCCCATCCGAGTCCACAACAAGTCCATAAATCTGATACCAGTCCCTAAGTCCCTCTTCAGACTCACACAGCCACATGCAATGGTGCAAAATGCAGAAAGATCACAGGCTGGTGGGTGCAGAGTTGTATGGCTCCAATGGCTGTGTCTCAGGCAGTTCTCTGAGTGACTCAACAGCAGGAAGTTGAAGCAGAGAGGGGGTGTGGAGGGGAAGTTCCCAGGATCTTCTTTATGAGAAGGCCATGCCCACCAGGAGATACCATCAAGCTG
Organism: Echinops telfairi; assembly: GCF_000313985.2. NCBI lineage: Eukaryota > Metazoa > Chordata > Mammalia > Afrosoricida > Tenrecidae > Echinops > Echinops telfairi. The sequence goes on along the minus strand of NW_022103907.1, from coordinate 14,178,374 downwards.
TGATCTGATTGGCAGGCTAGACTCCATCCCTACACCATTTTTCAAGTTAACATGAAATTATGTAACTACCACAGCACTTACAACTCCCTGAAAATTCCCATCTCTCACTTAATTTGAAGCATGGCAGTAATTGAAGACTGATGTTGATGAAGTTAAAAAGTCAACAAAGCTCTTTCTCCTGGTCCCTGTTCACGTGGGATCTAATCCATGAATGGAGTACAGATTCTGTTCTACATCCACTCCCCCCTTTGGATCACAATTGTATCTAGCTGTCAACCTTCTTTTCTAGGTGAAATGGGGCTTCACACAGCATGTTTATAGCATTGCCAAGAGTCTTGGACTTAAGACGGTGGTTGAGGTGGGAGTGGGTGCAGGAGTGACAGAGAAAGGGCACCTGCAGTTTAGGAGCCCCGCCCCCACCCCCTTCTCCCAAATGATGAATGGAATCCACTTGAGGAAGCCAGACATTTTAGATGTATCTTCTTGATTCGACAACTCTCTTCTTCTGCCTTCTGAATTCTATCATGACTTCTACCTTCTCCTGGTCTTAGTTCCCAGCTAGACTCCTTTCAAGACATGGTGGACTGCAGAAGAGAATGCAGGTTGATGTTGTTTGGTTTTCTTCGTAAAACTTAGAGCATTCAATGGATGATGGTTTCTTGGAGTTATGATGCACCAGGCACCATGATAGGTGTTTCAGCTGTAATAATTATCACTGCCTCTGTGTGCCTGCAAACCCAGTTCCCTTTCCTCTAAAGTGAGAAGTTCATTAAGAAGACAATAGTCAAAGTACCTAGTGAGCACGCATTTGTAATTCTCTATCCCAGTCACCGATCTTTATGCCAAACCCAGTGGTAACTCTGAATGAAAAAGAGACAAAAAATATCCAAGGTCACTCTCCTCAAGAAGGACCAGGAAGTGCGTTCAAGGACAGCTACAACTGAGCCCTGGTTTGTATTCAGGTAGAGAAGAGAGGCGCAACCGCGCCGTGGCTCCAATTTGGGGCTTAGCTGGTTCCGTCACTCACATCTTAACTTTTCTAAACCCCAGTTTCCTTACCAATTGAAATAATGTAAGGATAATCCTGTCCCGTTAGGTCAGTATAGCATTTAAATGAGAAAATACAGGTAAAACATTTATAACAGAGCTTAATGAAAAAACAAAACTGTTGTTGTCCAGCGGACTCCAATTCATGGCAATGCTTGCTTGCCAGAGGGGACCTGTGCTCCTGATGATTTCAGTGGCTGGTTTTTCAGAAGTAGATCTCCAACTTCTTTTCCCAAGGCATCTGTGACAGTTATACAATTCCATGTCAACTTGTGAAGGTATATAAAAGTGTAGTGGGGGAGTCAAACCTATCAATCAGGCCACAACAAGATGGTACCTGCTTGTGGGCATGGCCTTCTTATAGGGAGGGCTCTGGGGACCTCCCTCCACTCTCTGTCTTCACCTTCCTGTGGCAGGCCACTCTAAAATCTGCCAAAGCCCTGGGATGCTTCCACCACCACTGGATTCACAAGCTTTGCACTCACCAGCCTTTGATGTTCTGGCATGCTGCATCATGGCATGTGGCTGTGTGGGTCTGAAGAGGGGCTTATGGACAAGTATTAGACTTACAGACTTGTTCTGGACTGGGCTGGGTTGTTTGCTTGATATATAATTACTTCTTGACATAAAGCTCTCTCTTACATATATGTGAGTGTCAGTGGTTTTGTTTCTCTATTCAACCCTCCCTAATACAGCACCTCTGGGTAGACTCAAACCTCCAACCTTCTGATTGTCAGCCAAAGATAGGATGTCATCTTCTACATCGAGGGACTCCTAAAACATAGTAAATTATCAGTAAAAGAGAGGCGCTGATTCTGAGCAAAAATGTATTAATTCCTTTTAATACTCATTTCTTTTTCCTTCATTTTCATTTAATCTTGTTTGTTCTTAAAATTAACAGCCATCTTGCTTGTGTTCTCTGTGTGTTATCAATTAGAACCGTGGCTATTCTGGGAAATGAGACCTGATGCACCAGGGGGGTTACCACTTACACCGATAGTAATTACGCCAACAGCAGTGGCCTCCCTTGAACCTTAACTTGAAATGTCTTTAAAGGCTCTGACTGGATAGCTTCCTTTAGCCAGTGGCATCCCAATTATGTGCTTCCTGCCTACTTCAGCCTTGCTCTGCTTGGGGCATTTAGAAGCCATTGCCCTGGAGCTGGAGCTGCCTGCCTCAGTTAACCCAGCCTGAAAGGCTGTCCAGCGTCAGCTCATTTTGAGAAATGAGGGTACAATGAGGAAATAGGGAGTGAGCTGGTAAGCAACCAAGGACAATGGAAAGTCTAACACAGTGGTTCTCAATCTTCCTAATGCCGCAAACCTTTAATACAGTTCCTCATGTTGTGGGGACCCTCCAACCATAACATTATTTTCATTGCTACTTCATAACTGTTATGAATTGGGCGACCCCTGTAAAAGGGTCATTTGAACCCCAAAGGGTTACTCACACATAAAGATCAACGAAGAAGGCAAATGGATAGAAGAAAGAGGAATGTTACCTGGAGATAGGGAAGACTAGCAAAGTTCAGTGTTAGGAAGTGTAAGACCTAGCTTTGTAACCTCAAAGGGAAACAATGAATCCTGCCAATGAGTTCATGATCAAATCAAGTTTGACCCGTGCTTTTACATTCATTCAATAAATATGTATTGATTGTCTTCTATGTATACATGATGAGGTGTCTGGGTAGTGAAATGGAGGCTCTGATTAGATGCTCTGCTCCTAACCAAGAAGTCAGAGGTTCAAGGGTACCAAGAGGTGCCCCAGAAGAAAGGCCTGATGATATACTTCTGAGAGATCAGACACAGATGACCACATGGACCACAAATCCAGCTAGCTGACCCTTGGTACTATTTACAAGGTGTTTTTCAAGATCCCGAATTATGTCGCTGAGCAAACCAAACAAAACTATCTATCAGGAGACACCGGAAGTGGGCTGCCTGCTGGCATTTAGCCAATTTAACATTTCTAATCCTGTGGGGCTGAAAAATAACACACTTCACGGATTTGCTTCTTTTCTTCCTTTCTCCTTTCAATCAGGGATCTCTTGAAAGAGCCAAGCTTGTTTTTATAAACAAGGGTTTGAAAGCAGTGAGGGAAGGAAACAGAGAGAAGAGTAAGACAAAGAACTTTTGTAAGAAAACATACACCCAAAGGCTAGCCTAGAAAAAAACAAAACAAAGTATGTGCCAATAAGATTAAATGAAGGAATTATGTGCTAAGGTTGTTCAAGGTGAAAGGATGGTAAAGTCCCACTTTGTCCAGTAAAAGCCAACGAGCTTTCTAGAATCAATGAGGTGCTACGGATAGGACTTCCCTGAAAGGGACTTCACAGCCTGGAAGCAGCTGCCCTTGACTGACAGTTCACATCCTTTTTCATGTTAGAATCTAGAAAGAAGAGCAGTACAAGTCTGTCCTCTGATTTTGCATAAGAAAGAGACACAACATAAACACATGTTGCCTATGACTCTGTTCCTACTGCCCACTGGTTTTACTCAAAAAAGTTTATGGAATAATTAAAAGGTGGCATGCCATCACAAGCAGTTGTCAAGAGAACAGCATTTAGCGACTAGCTGTTCCTTCTATTCATCAACAGAGAAGATAGTAGCTGATATAAAAAAACTATACCACAACCAAACATATTGAAGCTATTGACTGTTTTCTAACTGCCCCTCTCTCTTTAGCTCCTAGCAAACCATTCCAAGGCTCTATCAAGTGCCATCATATTGACTTTCCTAATAACAAGTAGCTCTCTTTATAGCCATTACTGTCATTAAAAAAATTACTGGGATGGCTATTTGATAGGTTCTGTCCCTCTACCAGGCTAGACATGCCACCGGAGCAGAAGCCAAGTGGTTTTCTCTTGACACTGTGCCACCAGCACCGAGGACACAGTAAACCCAAACCCGAACTCACTGCCATCGAGTCGATGCCAGTAGGACAGGGTAGAACTGCCCATGGGTTTCAGAGTTTGCAACACTTTACAGAAATAGAAAGTCCCCTCTTTCTTCCTAGTAGGACATCCATAAATTGTCAGATAAGTCAACTCCCTAACTATAAGACTGTAGAATTGGTTCCATTCAAAGAGAACATTGTGGTGGGCAAAACTGGGGTAAAAGGAAAATGAGAGGGAATGGGGAAATATGATTATTTATGATAAGTAAAGTGTGCTTGTAGGAAAACCCAATTTAAATTTCCGATCATGCACCTCGAGATCCACAGGAGCGGGTGAGGCTTCCTCCACGGTTGTCAGCTTCATCTCATCATTTTTCATCAGCACTATCAGTGTCAGCATCATGTGGCCATCATCATCATCATCACGCGAGGTCTCTTCCATGCCAGGCATTTTCCATACATCAGCCTCATCCAACAACCTCTTGAGAACTGTCTTATTGTCCTCTTTAATAGAAAAAGAAAGCGAGGGCCACAAGCAACAGAACCAGAAATTGATGTGTTCCAAGTGCATGCGAATCCATAGGGAATTGCTTCCTCCACTCCAAGTATGCCTACTCAGAAATCCACGGTCAGATTTCTCATCCCCACACATTTGCCTCACCATCTCCCACGGTCAGATTCCTCAGGCGACCATTGTATTCATTTTATTTTATCCAAGGAAGACATTCCTTCTGCTGGGTTCTACTGGTATCCCAGGAAATGACAGACAGCTTGGGCCCTCGGGGGAGGAATCTCCTAAGGGAAAGTGCTGAGATAATGAATCCCCTTTCTTGTAAAGATGCGAGTGTCATCCGCTTCTCAGAGGCAGGCCTTGGAGCGTGTGGGAAGGGACTCTTTGTTAAGGAAACTCAAGACAGCATGAGCTGTCCTTTCTCTTCTGTTTTCATAGCATGGGAAGTTCAGTGGCTGAATGAAGAAGCTGCCGTGTCTTCAGCACACTTATGGGGTACTTCCCATCTCTAGGTATAATTAGTTATATCATAAAAACTTTATAAATGCTTATTGGATCTGTTTGGTTTTTTTCTCTATCAGTTGATCAGCTACTTTAGGGAGAAAGAAAGCTACAACTTGCAGAATGCTTAAGGGACAGGCCTTCTCAGACTTGGAAACTAGCGGAAGCAATTGATGGAACTGAGTTCTGTACAAAGGTGCTAGATGTGTGACTCTTCCCAGTCCATGCCAGGTCTGTGCACAAGCCTGCAATGCCAAAGCCTGAAGGATCAGCAGAACAGATGGGGAGGTGAGGATTGAATTTAATATGTTTGGTCTTTCCGCTCACTAATATCCAGCCTTAGGATATTGAATGTTTCTTATTGGCCTGCACATACATGAAACTTCAGTTGCCATGTGGGTGTCTGTGTTAGTCTGGGTGGACTAGAGAAACAAATTCATAGACACTCTTCTGTGTATAAGACAAAACTTTATATAATAGAACAATGTGTATTGAGAAAACATCCCAGCCCAGATCAAGCCCATAAATCCAATATTAGCCCATATGTCTGATACCAATCTCTAAATTCCTCTTCAGACTCACGCTACACATGCAATGATGCTGAATGCAGGAAAACCACAGGCCAGTGGGTGGAAAGTCTTGTGGACCCAGTGGCAGTGGAAACATCTCAACACTGGCAGGGGTCTTCACGTGGCTCCTCCAGCTCAGGGCTCTAGCGTAGCTCCATGTGTCTTATCAGGAACACCAAGCAGAGAGTTTGTCTGTATCTGGCCTCTACTGAGCTATTTATCTCCATGGTGTCTCCATATGAGGTCATCAAGCTGCAACTTGATTGACAGGCTAGACTTCACCCTTATGCAAGTTGACCCAGATTATGTAACTACCACAATGTTTAAGACAGAAAATTTGAGAGATGATTCTGGGTTCATTACAGATAGCATGTGTCAAATATTTTTTCCCTCACTGCTGTCAAAGATAATTTCCTCTTTATTGGATCTCTGGTTCTAGCATGTGGAAAAAACTAGCTATACAGTATTCACTTCCCATCCAATTAAAAAAATGCATGATCCTTTGCCAAAATATTGATAAATTTAATAAGTAGGTGACCTAAAGGAGAAGGGCATCTCTTGAGCAATATTTCAAGTAAAAAGTCTTCCTCATTTTAGGGAAATCCAATTTATGATTCACCTCAGAATATGTGTATTGAATTGATGAGTTAGAGGCTAGTTCTGTTGTATTATAAAAAATTTTCTGGAGGATTCTGTTACATGGTGAATTGGTCCATTAAAAATTGATACAGGATTTAGCGGGAACCGATTACAAGGATTTACATATAACCTCCTTCCTGGGGGACGGACAACAGAAAAGTGGGTGAAGGGAGACATTGGGCATTGTAAGATACGACAAAATAATAATTTATAAATTATCAACGGTTCATGAGGGAGGGGGAGTGGGGAGGGAGGGAGAAAAATGAGGAGCTGATACTAGGGGCTTAAGTGGAGAGCAAATGTTTTGAGAATGATAAGGGTAATGAACGAATGTATAGATGTGCTTTACACAATTGATGTATGTATGGATTGTGATAAGAGTTGCATGAGCCCCAATAAAATGATTTTAAAAACTGATATGACTTAATGGGATATATGAAATTAATATAGTATCCCAGGGTTCCTTCCTATAGATACTTGACTTTTGAATTCAATTCAACAAATTCACAAGGAAGGCTTGTGCTTCAATAAATATTGAATATATAATGAGTCTTGATGACGTCCGAGTCCCTACTTTTGGACTGCTAACCGTGAGGTCAGTAGTTTGAAACTACCAGCTACTCCTTGGGAAAAGATGAGGCTTGAATTAGTAAGAATTAATCTTGAAAACGCACAAGGGCAATTTTACCATCCTATAGGGTTGCTATGAGCTAGAACTAACTCGTGAGTTTGTTTGTTTGTTGTTGTTGTTATTTATTTATTTAGTTTGTTTCAAGGAGGTAACACTGAACCACCCTTCCCAGCAAACATATGTGATTTCCCGGATAATGGATCATATGAATTATAGCCTCTTCTAGCCTGAAACAAGAAGAGTTAACTGGTGCTGGGCTACCACAATTGACAGTTCTGACTGAGGTGGAGTGAAATTTCTTTCTTTCTTTTCTTATTTTAATAAATCATTTTATTGTGGGCTCTTACAGCTCTTACAACGATCTATACATCAATTATATCAAGCACTTTTGTGCATATGTTACCATCATCATTTCCAAAACAGTTTCTTTCTACTTGAGCCCTTGGTATTAGCTCCTCTTTTTTCCCCTCCCTCCCCCAGCCTCCCATCCTCTTGAACCCTTGACAATTAATAAATTATTTTCATTTTCATATTTCACACCATCCACTGTCTCCCTTCATCCTAACTCTTCTACCAAGTCTCTGCAACTTCAACCAAAACATTGGGTGGGACTATGGAAACCGGGTGTGTGTAACACTAGTAAAGGGGATTGTCAGTTTTCATTATCATCTCTCCAGGCTATAAGGATCTTTGAAGCAGAAGTAGAGAATGAAAGCTTAAGGGTCTTGTTGTTGTTGTTAGGTGCCATTGAGGAGGTCCTGACACATAGTGACCATCTACACAATAGAACAAAACACTGCCCAGGCCTGTACCATCTTCACAATTGTTCCTAGGCTTGCCCCCACTGTTTAAGCCACTGTAATCAAGTCCTTAAGTCTGATATTAGCCCATATGTCCGATACCAATCTGTAACTTCCTCTCCAGACTTATGAAACACATGCAATGACATTGAATGCAGGAAGATCGCGGACAAGTGGGTGGAAAGTCTTGTGAATCCAGTGGTGGTAGAGGCATCTCAGTGCTGGCAGGTTCTCCACGTGTTGTCTCCTTCAGCTCCAGCAAGCATGTGTTGCAGGGAGTGAGCATGTGTACTGCCTCCAGTGAGCTATTTATCTCCTTAGCGCCTCCAAAAGAGGTCATCAAGCTGCAACCCGGACAGGCTAAACTCCACCCCTTCACACTTGTGTCAAATTGACACCAGTTTATGTAACTACCACAGGGGCCTTCTTTTTTTGCTGCCCCGCCACTTTACCAAGCATGTTGTGTTTCTCCGGGGACTGGTCTCTCCTGACAACCTGTCCAAAGTATGTAAGATGAAGTATTGCTATCTTTGCCTCTAAGGAACACTCTGGCTATACTTCTTCCAAAACAGATTTATTTTTAGCAATCCATGGTATTTTAATATTCTTCTCTAGCACCACAATTCAAATGCACTACGAAGCTTGGAAGTGCACCTTTAAGATCCCTGTCCAAAGTGATGGAGACCACCGAGGCCAGATGCATGAGAGACTGGTACATAGACTCAAAGGACAAGCACTGAGAACATGATAGGTAACTTTTCCCCGACTGGCTTTCTGGCCAATGTAGGGGAAGGCCAAGGACCCACATGATGAGGGACTGACAACCTGAGACAGACTTGGCTACCACATAACTGAGTGGCCATGACCCAAAGAGAGACTTGGCTACTGGCTGAGGAGACCAATGGCCATATCCTACCATTCGCTTATCCTCACTTGACTTCCCTAGCAAACACCTTTCACTGTGAATATTGGCAGTGAGTTTTTGTGTATCCATTATAACAAATTATCGAGCCCAACGTAGATGTAGAGTGGTGTGGGAGGAACGGTGGGTGTCATAATAGATAAAGAAGCATGGAGCATGGAGGAGTGGCTATCCTGCCTTGTGGTGACAGGAAAACCAGAGGATGTCAGGTATGTCTACTCTCCGTTGCCCTTTATGACACTGACCATGCACACCAGAGAAAGTTTCCCTTAGAATGGGAGGAAAATGTATTTTAAAATTTAAATGATTAAGAATGGCCAGCCTTACTGAAATGAAAGTGACTGAAGGAACTTTCAAGATCGAAACCCCTTCAGATACAGCCCTAAGATCCCCCTGAACTTGGACCAGAAGTCTCTCCTGGAGGCTGCCTTTCAGCCCTATTAATACATTGACCTATACAATCAACAACACGTGAAGAATGTGCTCTTTTAGGCAATCAACTACAGGAGACCAAGTGGTCCCCATTTACATAGGTGCAAAGATGAGACAGTAAGGAGGCTCAGGGAAAAGAGAGGCATGAAAATGGGGCAGCAGGGTGAAGATAGGGTCCTGACACGTTACAGGGATTGACACTAATGTCACACAATAAATAATTTGTGTATGAAGTATTGATCGGGAATCAACACCATGTATACAGAGAAAATATCAGCTATGTATAATTCCCTTTTGTTTCAAGGGATCTTGGATTCCAAGGCCAGAAATCACTGTTTAAAAGAATCTCCAAGTAAATGAACTTTATTGTTTTACTATGTTAGATTCAGTGATCATGGCATGAAAGCAGACTTCATTAAAACTGAAGTGTAGATGAGCTAGAACTGGGGGTGGGGGGAGAATAAGCACTATTAAAACCAAAGCTACCGTTCCTCTCCTGGCTTCCATATTCCAGCACGTAACACAGGCAGTCGTGAGCAGGAGGACACCAACACGTATTTGAATAAAAGTCATCAGGCTAATAATAGTGCCATTATTATCATGATTATCATGATTATAAAACATTAACTAGATCAAACTATTGCTGATGATATCATAGGAATGATTATTTTACTGAGGTGAATCTCAAAGGCCAGTTTTAATTATTAATACTATGGTAAGGCAGTTTAAATTGCCGCAATACATCAAGAAATTCTGGGAAACACCAGAAATTCAAGCCGGATTCAAAAGAGGACTGGGTCCAAGGAGCATCAATATGTTTCTGATGTCCGATGGACTTTGTTGGAAGACAGAGCATACCAAGCTGGTTATCTGCATTTTATTCCTTAGACGATGGCGTGAGACTGTGGACCATCACAGATACGGGAATTTCAAACCACTGTGTTCATGCAGTAGTAGTACAAGAAACGACTATTTGGACAGAACAAGGGGATATTGTGGAGTTTTAAATCAAGAAAGGTGTGTGTCAGGTTGTATCTTCTCACCATACTCATTCAATCCGGTTGCTGAGGAAATCATCAGAGAGGCTAGGCAGCATCAGGATTGGAAGACGTTTCCTTAGCAATCTGTGCTAGGCAATAATAAAACCTTTCTTATTGAAGCCAAGGGAACTAGACACACTTTTTTTCATGATGAATTATGTTTACTTAGCAGAGCATCCATTATACCTTCAACAATTCATACGTGATTTGTTTCAATGTATCCATTGTAATCCCTTCAGTGTTCCAGCCTCTATTGCTCTTTCTCCCTGTGTTTCCCGTTTCCCCTTCCTTCATCTTTGGGTAGATGGACTTTTTCTTCCGGTGGATGCTGCATCTTTAATCTCAAACATGTATTCTACCACACAGGTGGGTTCATTTCTTGATCTCATGGGTGATTGAGAGTCATAGTCTCAGGGGTCCCACTTGCATCTCTCCCTCTGGTAAACCTGTCCTTCTTTATGAGTGTGAGTTTTGTTTTACATTTGTCTCCCACTCTGAGCAAGACCTGCAAATACGATCTTTTTCAGGGCAGTTGGTGGTAGCTGGGCACCAGCTACTTCTGCTCTTAGGGTTGTGGAGACTGAAGTTTTCCTGGCCCATTAGTCCATGGAGCTCATGGTTTCCATTTGTTTTTTGTTAGGTGCCATCAAGTCAGCTCTGACCAATAGTTACCCCATGCACAATAGAATGAACCCTGCCCACGCTGGCACCACCCTCATAATTGTTCCTGTTTGAGCCCATTGTTGCAGCCACTATGTCAATCCATCTTGTAGAGGGCCTTCCTCTTTTTAGCTGCCCTTCCACTTTACCGATCATGATGTCTTTCTCCAGGGACTGCTCTCTCCTTACAACATGTCTGAAGTGCAACTTGCCATCTGGCATCTAAGGAGCACTCTGGCATTAATTCTTCCCAGAGACTTTGGTTTGGCCTTTTAGTAATCCATTATACTTTAATGCTCTTCTACAGCACCACAATTCAAGTGCATGGATTCTTCTTTAGTCTTCATTCTTCATTGTCCAGCTTTCACATGCATATGAGGTCTATGAAAATACTATGCCTTGGGTTAAATACACTTTAGTCCTCAAACTAGCATCCTGGCTTTTCAATAATCTAAAGCAGGGGTCTTCAAACTTTTTAAACAGGGGGCCAGTTCACTGTCCCTCAGACCCGTTGGCGGGCTGGACTATAGTTTCAAAAAAAACTATGAACAAATTCCTGTGCACACTGCACATATCTTATTTTGAAGTGAAAAAACAAATGGGGCAAAAACACTCGGCAGGCCAGATAAATGTCCTTGGCAGGCCGCATGTGGCCTGCAGGCCATAGTTTGAGGACGCCTGCTCTAAAGAGTACATGGGCAGCAGATTTACCCAATATAACACATCTTTTGATCTCTTGACGGATGCTTCCATTACACTGATTGTGCATCCAAGCAAGACAAAATTCTTGACAGCTTCCATCTTTTCTCCATTTAGCATTATGTTTACTCTCGGTCCAGTCGTGAGGGTTTTGGTTTTCTTTCCATGGAGTTATAATCCATACTGAAGGTTACAATCCTTGTTCTTCATTAGCAAGTGTTTTGGGTCGTCCTCACTTTCAGAAAATCAGGTTGTATCATCTGTGTATCACAGGTTGTTAATGTCTTCCTCCAATCCTGATGCCACATTCTTCTTCCTATAATCCAGCTTCTCTGATGTTTTGTTCCATCTACAGATTGAATAAGTATGGCGAGATGATACAACTTGATGCACACTCTTCCTGATTCGAAGCCATGCAGTGTTCCCTTGTTACATTTGAACAACTGCCTCTCAACCCATGCACAAGTTGTGAATGAGCACAATGGAGTGTTCAGGAATTCCCATTCTTATCAAGGCTATCCATAATTTTTTATTGTCCACACAGTCGAATACCTTTGCATAGTTAATAAAACACAAACATCTTTTCATTGTTTCCACCTGTCTCTCAATTGCCGTTACTCTTCTTTCCTGAAATGGTTGCATCTTAGATGAGTGCTCGTGAACTTTAAGACCCCACTCACTAGTCACAAGAATGGGACGTAGAGATTGTCCTTGTGAACTATGTTGCCAATAGGCCTTGGTGAACTTGAAGCTATGATCCTAATCCCTCAAGACTCATTACCCAGAAGGCTTTGGTCATGTCGTAGAAGTGTTCATAACTTTGGCTTCTATATGCCCTACCATATTGATGGATGTATTTTTAGCAAATACCTAGATAGACATTCAAAGGCAACGGGATGAATGGGAAAATGGAAATCTACCCACGAATATATGTATATCTGGCAGGGAATATTTGTATGTTTCTATGGAAACGCTTATTGCTGAAGATCCAAGACAACAGCTATCACCATGGACTACATCTCAACATAAAGTAGACAACCATCCTCCCACCTGGACCAACAGACAGCATTGTGCTAAGTGGAGAAAAGATTGAAGTTGTCAAGGCTTTCATTTTGCTTAGGTCCACGGTCAACATTCATGGAGGCAGCAGTCAATAAATCAAACAATGTGGTCATTGCACTGGGCAAATCTGTTGTAGAAGAGCTCTTTACACTGTTGAACAACAAAGAAGTCACTTCGAGGCCTACAGTGTGCCTGACTGAAATGGTGGTATTTTCTGTGGTCACATATGCATGTGAAAGATAAACAATGAAAAAGGAAGTGGGTGAAGGGAGTCATCGGACAGTGTAACACATGAAAAAATAATAATAATTTCTAAATTATTAAAGGTTCACGAGGGAGGGAAGGACTGTGGAATGGGGAGCTGATACCAAGGGCTCAAGTAGAAAGCAAATGTTTTGAAAATGATGCTGGCAACAAATGTACAAATGTGATTGACATAGTGGATTGTGATAAGAGGTATATGAGCCCCCAATAAAATGATTTAAAAAAAAGAAAATGGAAGACAGAAAATGCATTTGAGTCACAGTGTTGGTGATGAATATTGAATGTGCCATGGGCTGCCAGAAAAAGAGACAAATCTTTCTGGAAAGAAATATGACAATTCTTTTTTTTTTTTAACAATTCTTTTTAAAATGGAGACTTCGTCTCACTTACTTTGGACAAGTTTTCAGGAGGAATCAGTTCCTCCTGAAAAAGTAGTAGGTTAGGAAAAAAGGCATCCGCAAGATGGATGGACGGACACAGTGGCTCAACCATAGGCTTAGACAGAAGCATCACTGTGAAGATGAGTGTTCAGTCCCATGACGCACAAGGTCATTCAAAGTTAGAGCTGACTGGATGCACCTGACAGTGACATCCCGCACCGCCCAGAGGTTCCCTCCGTGAGTTGCGTCAAGAACATGCAGATCACAAAGTCTGGCAAAAGACTTCTGAAGAGAAAATAAGATGACTCCTTCTGCAGCTCGAGTGGCACAGAAGAGAGCCCACTTCTCTGAGACTCGTTCCCGTGATGGCCCGTGTTCGCTCACTTCCGGTAATCGCCTTCCAATACACCGTCTGCATCAAAAGTTGCCCAGACATTTCATCATCTCTTGTAATTGGAGAAAAGCACTCACTTCTGGTTGATTCCAGGTCAGCTTTCCCACTCTATCTTGCACGGCTTTAGGAAACTCTAGGCGAAGGAAACACTGCACGCCCAGTCTTGCCGATGATCTAATATGAGCCTTCAAAGAAACGAAAACAAACCCCAATTGAAAGCTACATCTCACACGAACAGATTAGACATCCTCAACCTGTATGACCTGCTAAATTTATCATACGGTCGGTCGGAGGGCAAACTGCCCAGTCAGTTAGCTGCAGAAAGCTGAGGAGACAACGCTGCCGCAGTAACTCGGGCATCTTCAGTAACATTTCCTCCTCCGACGCATTGCCTTTCTTAGCCCTCTGCTGTTGTCAGCTGCCGGGGAATCAGTCCTCAACTCACGGATGCACCCTGAGCGACAAACCATTGTCTGGTGCAGTTGCAGATCATCATGCTCTTTCCCAATATGTGACTTTTCTCAAGTGGATCGCCAGGTTTTTCTCTCTGGTTTCTCTGAGTCTGGGAGCTCTGCTGAAACCTCTTGAGCACCATTGCAGCACATAAGCCTTCCGTTACAGACAGGTGGCTGTACACGAGTGGCGCTGACCAGAGACCAAAGCCTGCTCTCCACAGGGAAGGCATGATTTCCACCAAGGAACTCACTTCTTTTTTAAAAATCATTTTATTAGGGGCTCATACAACTCTATTGTAGTCCATCCATACATCAATTGTGTAAAGCACATTTGTACATTCATTGCCTTCATCATTCTCAAAACATTTGCTCTCCACC
>NW_022103907.1:14161692-14163785 GCF_000313985.2 Echinops telfairi | reverse complement strand
GTGAAGAACGGCTTCGCGGAGAGCTGGAAAGGATGTGCCACCTTGGTGACACTGTGGAGCCAGTTGGCTCAGAGAATGTTATTCGTGGTAACCACAATTTTCAAGAAGGAATGTAAAGAACAAGAGGGCTAAGAAGAACAAAGACACATAGGTGAAAGGAAAACTCTGGCGAACACCGGATGGAGTGGCTTTCTAATACCCTTGAATATTTTAAGATAAAGAAAACAGGATGAGAACAAAGAAATCTGTCTTGGAAGAAGTACCTCTAGAGTGTTCCTGGGAGGCAACGATGGGGAGACTTTGTCTTACCTAATTTGGACATGTTGTCAGGAGAGATGGGGAGACTTTGTCTTACCTAATTTGGACATGTTGTCAGGGGAGACCAGCCCCTGGAGGAGGACATCCTTCGTGGGCAAGTGGAGGGGCAGCCAAAGGGAGGTAGGCCCTCAATGAGACTGATGGACACAGGGGCTGCAACAATGGGCTCAAGCACAGGAACCATTGTGAGGATTGCACAGGCTATTGTGATTCTGCACCCATGGTCACTTAATCACTCAAGGCTGATCAAAGACATTATCTAGATTTCCCTAGGGCTCTGGTTCCTTTGTCTCCTCTTTCTCTTATTTTACAATAAAAAGATTGTGCCTCAGAGGATATGAAATACAGAGAAATGGTGAGGCTTGGCATTATTGTATCTGTCTCCTAAAGACAAACAACAGCAACAAGAACACCCTCACTACCATCGAGTTGAATCTGAGCCATAGAGACCCCATGGGACGGCGTAGACCTAACTGCCTCTTTCGGATTCTGAGGCTGTAACTCTTTATAGGTGCAGAAAGCCTTGTCCTTCTCCCTAGAAGGGGTTGGTGGTTTTGAACTGTTGACCACGTGGTTAGCAACCCAACGCATAACCATTGTGCTACCTGAGCTCCCATTCCTTCTAATAGAGCTTTACATTTGTTTCTACATCTAGGCTAGAGATCCTTGCAGTTCCAGTGCCTGTCAGTTCAATCAAGGCTCAACATAATCCAAACTCTGTGGGTTTCCACTTTGCCCTTAGAGCCAGAAAGCACTCCTTTGGGACCCTGTGGTATTTCCGTAACTTCATGTTCACTTAATAAATAAAATGTAGGGGTGGAGTCTAGCCTGTCAATCGGGTCACAGCCTGATGGTGCTTCCTTGTGGGTGTGGCCTTCTCATATGGAGGGTCCTGGGAAAACCCCTCCCACTCTCTCTGACCTCACCCTCCTGTGGGCAAGCCACTTGGAGACCTGTGTGAACCCTGTGATGTGGCCACTGCTATCAGATCCACATAACTCTGCACACACCACTGTGATCTTCCTGCGTTCTGCACCATTGCATGTGACTACATGAGTCTGAAGAGGGATTTACGGACTAGTGTAGGACTTGACCTGGACTGGGCTGGGAGGGTTTATTGATGTACAATTCATTCTTGATGTCAAGTTCAAACGCCAAACTGAGAGGATGCACAGCTCCTTCCTTGGTGAGCCCTGAATGCCACTGCTTGTATCAGGAGTCCTTGGAGCCTATGCAAATCTCAGTTTAGCATCCTTTAACTTTCTCTTTCAGAAGAAGCTTCTGAGGGCGCATCAGCCAATGTCAGGCTGACCTGTTTGAGTTTCCCTCTCCCAGATCTCTCATTCATAAGTTCTCATTGTCTTGCTATGTTTTATGCCTTAGAATACATGTATTTCACTTTTTATTCAACTTTCCATTATTTCCCATGCGATGATTGGCCCAAATTGCCCAGTTTGCCATTACCAGAAATGAAACTTGCAGAGCCATCAATCTAGCTATAAAAGAATTGCCTAATAAATAAATAAACAAACAAACAGAATTGCCTTTGACTGAAGACTTAGTCTCTTATTTAAAATCCAAACTTCAGTGAGAGGCCATTACATCTCATCATGCGTACAAATTTTCAAGGAATGAAATGGGTGTTTTCTCTGCTGGGTGGTGAAATAAAAATGCTGGTTGCCTTTGTTTATACATTAGCTGGCTGGAAAGATTTCCCAGATAGATAGATAGATGATAGATAGATAGATAGATAGATAGATAGATAGATAGATAGA
>NW_022103907.1:14155951-14161499 GCF_000313985.2 Echinops telfairi | reverse complement strand
TGGCTCTTCATTGCAGAGAGACAGTCACTCAGAGATCAGTGCAAGGAGACAGTCCATCCACCTGTGACTGCCAATGGCAAGGTCACTCGTCTTTCTGCTCTAAGCCCTTAGTGTGAGAAAAGCTGCTCGCCCTTAGCCTGACGAGCAGCTCTGGTGATTTTCCTCAGGGAAACACTGGCTCCTAAGTGTGAAATGATTATCTCAGTATTTCATACTGTGTCTGCTCTTATTTATTAAAGGTCATTTATTTAAGTATTTATTCTTGGACTTTTACATTTTCATGGTGTTAAACATATAAGAAGTTAAGCATTTGCCTCATCTAGGTGTTTCATATACAAGAAACCATAAAGTATTTGTCCTTCTCTGTCTGATTCATTTTTACTCGGAATAATCCATGTAGAGTAGCATGTATCAGAAATCCATTTATCTCTAAAGCTGAGTCATATTCTATTGTGTGCATGTACCACATTTGGTTTGTTCATTCACCTATTTAAGGTCCTTCATTTTTTCATGTACAAGGCATTAGGCTAGATGACAGAGCATAGGTAAAAAGGTGACTCCTTCTCATGTTTTGTGACATGATTCTCGTTAGGTTACAGGAGCTTTATTGTACTCATCTTAATTTAGAAAACAAGCAAGACATGCATGATTCATAAATCATTGTATAAATCTCAATCCTTTTCTCAAGATGTGTATGGCTCAAAACTAACTCAACTTACTATGGAGTTAATCAAATTGGGACTGCCCTTGAACCAAAGCTCATTGAGCTACTAAAGGAGATTATAGAGATAATCATTTGAAGTGGATGCTAGCCCAACCATCAGTTCCCCTCCTACCACCTTAAGAGAAAATCAATTTGTTCCTGTATCTACCTTTCCACGTGTCCTTGGTAGCCAGAGGGGAATATTCCCACCCCCCTCCAGGAGTGGGCCTGATAGAACTGCACTTACAGTTCTTCTCCTGGCCAGTAATTGGACCAGTGACAGGAACATGGCCCAGCTCTGGTCATTGGAATGTGAGCGCAACTACCCTAAGCAAGTCCCAGGAGAGCTGCAGAGACTTCCCCCTTCTTCCTGCAGAGGCTTTCCTCTCTAGCTGGAACATCTGGACCTTTTGCAGCCACCGGCAGCCAGTCTGATGACAAAGCCAGTGTGAAGAACGGCTTCGCGGAGAGCTGGAAAGGATGTGCCACCTTGGTGACACTGTGGAGCCAGTTGGCTCAGAGAATGTTATTCGTGGTAACCACAATTTTCAAGAAGGAATGTAAAGAACAAGAGGGCTAAGAAGAACAAAGACACATAGGTGAAAGGAAAACTCTGGCGAACACCGGATGGAGTGGCTTTCTAATACCCTTGAATATTTTAAGATAAAGAAAACAGGATGAGAACAAAGAAATCTGTCTTGGAAGAAGTACCTCTAGAGTGTTCCTGGGAGGCAACGATGGGGAGACTTTGTCTTACCTAATTTGGACATGTTGTCAGGAGAGATGGGGAGACTTTGTCTTACCTAATTTGGACATGTTGTCAGGGGAGACCAGCCCCTGGAGGAGGACATCCTTCGTGGGCAAGTGGAGGGGCAGCCAAAGGGAGGTAGGCCCTCAATGAGACTGATGGACACAGGGGCTGCAACAATGGGCTCAAGCACAGGAACCATTGTGAGGATTGCACAGGCTATTGTGATTCTGCACCCATGACTGGGCAGTGTTTGTTCTGTTGTGTCGCTGTGGGTCAGAGCTGACTGGACAGCATCTAACAATGGGATGAGGAATAGAGTTGATGACAATATGTTTTGCTATTAGACTGCGCTGCAGTATTCCTGGAAGATTTGGAAGGTAATTTCTTCACACAAGCACAGCACCGCCATCAGCACATCTCTTTCGGATGCTCTTGATCACAGGGAGAAAATGAGGGGTTTAGCATTACTGACATTTCAAGAAGTGGGTGGTTCTTTGTTTGTCAGCGATGCTGTCCTCTGCCTTAGAAGATGTTTAGCAGCATCCCCTCTACTCAGTCACACCTGGGAGGTGAGGCTGTAATGACACGCACACAAGCTCATCATAAGGAAACATTTTTCTCACAGTTGATATGGAAATATACTGATCGAAGTTCAATAGCATCTCTGTGACAAGTATGATGGCCCAGGACATTTGTCCTATCAGCCCTTATCTTCCTGCCCTCTGTTGTGGGGAGTTCCCCTCTGTGTATCTGACTACATCATTCACAGACAATAGCTTCTCTAATTCTTAAATATTTACTGTCACGGAGATTTACCTGTGTCTCAAGATATTTCCAGCTTTTCATAATCAGCAAAAAACTCACAGAGTGCAAGAATGACGCAAATTGTACTTTTCATCCAAATGGGAGAAAATTTAAATGCAGAGGCATGATTTTTAAGCCCCCTGGTCAGTCATAAACCACACACAATAATATTGGGAAATGGCTTAAAATAAATCTCAGTTTGTGTCCATGGCACTATTCACTTTTCTGAACATCTGCTTTAGGTCTCTCATCCTTGATCAACAGGGAGCACATCACCACAGGCAGGGGGCAAAATCACATCATCTAGAGAAAGGCTTAGCAGCTCAAAATTTCTTTGAGTAAAAACACTTTTAATCCCCACTGAAGGTTCCTGATGAAACCAAAGAAAGCCCATTGGGAGGGCAAGTGCAACATCAGTACTGCAAAGAGCAGTCGACATGTGCACAGGGAGCAGCTGTCCAGAGCATGCTCAGAAGCAACCTTCACAGGGCGAACTGTCCCCACTCGGAGGCTGACAGGAGCCGCCCCGACTGTCCAGCACTGGGGCTCACCGCCACTCAACTGCGATGGAGAGTTCCCCACAGGAACCTTTGACGGAGACCGAGGGGAATGACACTCACTGACTTCAATAAGTAGGTGATCCGTGCATTAGAATGCTTCTTTCTCTCATTCTTGCTCTTCTCTTTTAAATCGATGTTTTAAATATGAAATTCACACCAGTACATTAAGAGAATGACCCCATAGACCATCTGTGCAGTCACTAAATGACTTAAGAAATGGAATATTATAAACACAGAGAGGTCATTGTGCCTTTTTCCATTGCCTTTCCCTCCCATCCCATCTCAATAAGGATCAGCCTAAATTGAGCACTTATTAAATGACCCTTTTAATATGTATATATTTCATAAATAATACATACTCTTACTGTAACAAACACTCCTATAACTTTCTAAACTTGTTCTTTTTTCCACTCGACATTGTTTTCCAGAATTTGTAATCAGTGGCAGTGCTTTAAGCGTTTTTGAGCTGGGAAATGACATTTTTCATTGTTTTTTAAAAAATTTTAAATTAATAAATCACTTTATTGGGGGCTCTTACATATATTATAACAGTCCATGCATCCATTATATTAAGTGGATATGTACAAATATTGCCATTGGCAATTATTGTTCTTTGTATCCTTGGGAACAATTAAGGAGATGAATCACAATTGATCTAATAAGCACTCTGAAAGCCTACCAAGGTTGTTACCATGTCTGCCTGTACTAAACTAGCATCAGCATCCATCAGACACATGGACAAAGATGACTGCATCCCTTCTATTGACTTCACACACCATTTTTCCTTTTAAAACCCCTACTCCCCACTTCACAACCCCATCCCCATCCTTTCTGTAAAAATGAAGAGGAATCTTTAGGTTCCAAGTCATTGCAATGGCAGTCCTAGTGGACCCAGTCCTAGCTCACATGGCCAGGCGCGCTGGTGATTCTTGAGGGCTAGGAATCTGTACCTAGTGTCCGTTCGGTATCCCAGTGGTTCAATGTTGGGCTGCTGACTGCAAGGTCCACAGTTCAAATCCACCAGACAGTCTATAGGACAAAAACAGGGCTTTCTCTTCCCTCCAAGAATCACAGGCTCAGAAACTCACAGGGGCTATTCTCTCCTGCCCTATAGAATCACTATGAATCTGCATCAACTTGATGACAGTGACTTTGTCTCTCTTCTTGCTGGTAGCTCTGGTGGCCTAGTGGTTAAGTGTTGGGCTGTTGATCACAAGGTCAGCAGTTTGAAACCACTGGCCTATCTTCAGGAGAAAATCTCCTAAAAGGTTATAGTCTCTGAAACCCACAAGGGCAGTTTTGTTCTGCCCTGTGGGATTGCTATTAATCAAAATCAACTTGGTGGCAGTGAGTTTGGTTTTTTATTTTCTCTCTATCCCCTTGTCTAGCACTGTGCTTTGTACAAAGCATGATGAACAGGCTAATGATGAAGATGCCCACCCCTCTAATATAAAAATCAAAAAGGGACATAGTTTTACTAACAGGATTATTAGGGTTATATTACCAAAATGATCAGGGTTTTAATGATCAAGATTGTTCTCCTAATTCTAAGTTTTCCAACTTTTTTTAGTGATCTTTCTGTCTCATTAGCAAAATGAAAAAAATAAAGAGGCAGACTGGTCATCTTAAAGTACGAATTACTCTGACATTTTTGTGCCTGAAGCAAAATGTATCCTCGATGAGCTTTAACCTTACCAGTTAGAAGCCTGTGTCACTCAGATGATAGGTGAGCCAGCAGGATCTCAGGGGGAATCCTGTCAGAGCTACAAATCAAGATCTTCACGGCTTCGTCAAACCCAGCTTCCGCCTTCGAAGGGAAAATAAAATAGACGTGCCTGAGAAAGTAAATGCTTGACTTTCAAATTAAACAACAGCAACTAAACACAACTACTAAACTGTTGAGGAAAGTACTCTCAGCCCGCGTGGGCATCTTCTTTCCCACACAGCGCTGGAGCTCCTTCCTGTGGGCCTCTGCCCACACGTTCTGGGGTTCCTATGATTCTCGGCTAGCTTTACCAGAGAGAGAGTGTTCTGCATGACCTGGGTCAAGCTCGCCTTTCTGGGACATCTATTATAAACAAAAAGTGTGTCTGTCAGCCTTTAGTCTCCTTAATGTTACTGTTTGTCCTTCTCTTCAGAGTCCTGTCTATTCTGAAAAATGGATCTGATTTAGTCCTAATCCCAAAAGAAAGCCTCATAAGGGTGTTGAGTAATGGGGGTGTGTGGAGGGGCTTGGGTTTAGTGCTAAAGGAGGGTATTTCTATATAAAAACAAACTATCAAGATTTACAGACTTCCTCCAACTAATGAAAATATTAACATCCTATGAAAGAAGCCCATGTCATGAAGGAAGTTACTATACTGGAAGCACAGTCCTAAAAAATGCGCTAATCCATAATCTGGATTGCTGAAGAAATATATGGGGACATAGATGAATGATGTTCATGCAAAAAAGGTGATGAACCCTCCAAGGAGACCAGTCCCCTATGACATTTTTATCAATGTTCTAAATACCAGGATGGGTGGATTGAAAAAAATCAGATAACGTATTTTTTAAATCATTTTATTGGGGGCTCATACAACTCTTATCACAATCCACACATCCATCCATTGTGCCAAGCACATTTGTACATTCATTGCCCTCATCATTCTCAAAACATTTGCTTTCCACTTAAACCCTTGGTATCAGCTCATTTCCCCCCCTACTTCCCCGCTGCCCCATCCCGCATGA
>NW_022103907.1:14152913-14154493 GCF_000313985.2 Echinops telfairi | reverse complement strand
GGCCAATCCTGACACTGTCTCCAGTAGATTATGTAGTTTTAAGGTAAATCTCAAAAATGTGCTCAAGTTCATTTTGTTGGACCAAAATAACCAAACTATGATCTTACAACTAAAATCAGGACATTAGCGCATTCAAATAAAACAGTTATTTACAATGAAGCATTGATGTCAGCAATTTGAAACTATGAGCTTTTGGTGGGGGAGATGAGGTTTTCTTCTCCTGTTATGGATATAGTCTCAAAATCCCACAGGGACAGTTCTGCCCTGTATAGAGGTTCCAGATGACTTGATGGCAGTGAGGGGGAGGAAGCACTGATGTCACTAAAGGTACATTAAAAATAAAATCAGTGAATCCTTGTCTGAAGGTCATGGGGGCTTCTTTCAGCTAGCCACTCTCTGTCAAAACCAACGAGAAGGTCTTCCATAACGCACAGGCATTAGATACTCACAGGCCACATGCCCCTCCAAAAACATCGAAAAGAAAGGGAGCCAAATTATCTGTTAGGAGGCCATTATGTATTGACTTAAACTGTACTTAAATAACTTGTGGAATGTCAAAGAAATTTCTCAGGAAAGCATTTGGAGCAATCCGGGTTTTAGTGATGTTAAATGTCAATACCCTTGAGTATTTAAGAAAGCCTGAGCAGTACTCTAAGCCAAACTTCATTGAGAGAAAAACCCAAAGGCTTAAGATAGGTTTTCCAGTGTCCATCTAATAAAATTAAATGGATTTGTGTTCTAGAAAAAGAAGCCATTTGATGATTTGAGAGTCTCTCTGCTCTAACTTCAAAGGACTCCTGCTTGTGCATTAACCTTAATGGGCCAGAAGCCACAGGGGAGGAGAGGAAGATAAAAATAGCTTCTAGCATGGACTCTGGTTCTCCAGGTGGGATAAAGGAAAGAAGAAGAAAAGCTAAATTGATATCCATTGCCTCAGGCCAATCAGAAATCTACCACATTCAGGTAGATGGAGCATACTTAATAATTTAATAATCTTCACCTAATTTGAGTCTAATTATAAGCCAACAACTGAGCTATCCACAAACCAGCTCCTAGCTGCCCCAGTTAAAGGGCACCAAAGCTTTCCCCAAGTAGAACACAGAGCTAGTTCAAGCCCAGACTTTTCTGCCAGCTGGGTGTGAACTAGTTAACTAACCTTGTTTTTAATAGCTTGGGTTTTCTCTTGGCAGGGCCATCACCAAGATCTTAAGATAAAATGAGCAGTTGTCATTACAGGTGACAGCACTGGCCTCTCCTTCAACAAGAGCAGGCAATGAAAGGAAGCCCGGCTTAGGAGGAGGAGCTCAGGGGTGAAGCTCAGGCCTGCCAGCTTGAGTGAGTCTCCTGACTGCCGAAGCGTAAACACCCCCAGGTTTCCCTTTCCTCCCCCACAAAGCATCAGGAATGATCCTACTGTACTTTCTAAAAAACGTTTTAAGGTACATTTTAAAGTTAATGAATGTTTTAAGTTAAAAATTAATTTTTTTCAATTTGCGATTTTAAAAATAGATACAATTGTTTAACGTTTTTATGGATAATTCAGTGACATTAATGACATTTGTCATGTTGTGATTCCAAAT
>NW_022103907.1:14129204-14151239 GCF_000313985.2 Echinops telfairi | reverse complement strand
GGTATGACAGGAAAGGTTGGGGGGAGGGGAGAATGGGGTGCTAATAACAATGAGTACAAGAATGAAGAAAAAGTTCTAAAACTGTCATGATGACTGTACCACTCCCCTTGACGTGACTGAGCTATTGAATTATATGCTATGTGAATTATATGCCAATAAAACTTTTGAGAGAGTAAAAAACAATGCAGGCAGAGCAGTCCCTTATGGGAGAATGGAGACCGCCAACAGCTAAGTGGAAAAGATTGGAGGGTGGGAAAGTGGAACTCATGGGGAGGGTGAGTGTGGAGGGATTCTGGCCAATCCCCTTAGCAAATGTGTACGAATAAATTGCTTCCCTGGTGAGGGGACCATCAGTGAGCACTGAGGACAGAGGAGGAATCTTCGTTTTAAAAAAGGCTCTCCCTGGAAGCCAGCTGGAAGGTACTGGGAGAGCTGCTTGCTCTGACATACAGGCATCATTTTATGAGCGCACTGAATGAACATAACAAATACACACAAGTGCTCGCTGGGCTTTCAGTCTCCTGCTGCCTCCTAGTGTAAGAGAAAATCAGCGAGGATAACAGGAAAAAAAGGAAACGAGTCTATCAACCTCAGCAGAGTCCTGTGTAGCTCTAAATCACAGAAATACTCATCGTTGGTCCTCGTGAAGAATTGAGCAGATTAAAAAAAATGCTTCCTTCCCTTATTATTCTTCACCCAAACAAAATTCTGTAATACCTTGCCATGCTCAAGAAGATGCAATCTGGCATGAAAAATTAAATGCGACAAATGTTTACAGTGTTCTCCAACTAAGTGCTTGAGCCAGGAAGAAAAGGGTACCAACATGGTCACATTCCCTCGGCACCGCGGCTGTTCCTGTGCCCCATATAAGCAGAGGAGAACCCAAGGTGTCTGATGCCAAATCTGCCCCACCTACAGCATGCTTCCCCAGGGCTGCGAGGGAGGACTGCGCTCCGGGTTTGCCTTTTCTCTTCCTGTGCTTCCCTTCTGAAGCTCCAGACTCGGGGCGGAGGCAAATAAGGAGGAGGAAGAGCAGAGATTGGCAAGGCTGATTCTCGCAATTCGACAGTTGAACGGGTGGTGGAAAAGGTCCTGTGGACAAGGTCCTCCATCCCCTCTGTCGGCTTGTCGTGCAGTCCCTGTGTGTGTGCCGCTGTCGTTCTGAAAGCTAGGCCACAGGCCCTGCAGCCACCAG
Organism: Echinops telfairi; assembly: GCF_000313985.2. NCBI lineage: Eukaryota > Metazoa > Chordata > Mammalia > Afrosoricida > Tenrecidae > Echinops > Echinops telfairi. Next base: position 14,150,044 of record NW_022103907.1, on the reverse strand, counting down.
CAACGTCACCCATCCTGGGCGACTTCGGTGGAATTTCCAAGATCCGCTTCCAAACATGAGCCCAGGGGAAAAAATATAGATTACAAAAAACATTATCTAACTCACTTGCTTTATGTGTGGTTTTTATTTGTTATTGGGAACTAGGTGAAGGTTTACAGAGCAAGTCCCGTTTACCGGACAATGATTCAGACACATTTTGTTTCCTCCAAGTCATTGGAATCCCAACAATGTAACATCGCTTTTCTGACTTCTTTCCAGGGGGTCTTTTATCTATTCCCCCTTCTTTGCTAACCCTTCTGCACTTTTCGTTTGGGTAAACGCCAGCCTTTGGTCTCCAGTTGATCATTATCCTAAAGTGTGCAAATCCCTCTAGTATTATTGTTCCTCTTGTAGACCTGTCTATTCTACTGAGCCATGGGAATGAGTTCATTTTCAGACCACCAGGTGAATTAGGGGCACAGTGTCTAGAGTTCCGCCATTCTCTAGCTGTCCTGTAAACCCAGTCTTTCCAATGATTTTGTAACTCGCTTGCTTTTGGCAGGGCTTCACATGCAATCAATCACTGGAGAACGACTTCCTATTTTTTTAAATGGAGAGTCAGCAAAAGAGTGGGAGGCCTGGGAGAGAAAGATGGCCAGAGTGGGCTCAGGCATGCTGGCGATGGGAGAATGATGCAGGAGCTTGCCATGTTTCATTGTGCTGTGAATAAGATCACTGAGTTAGGGTTGACTTAGGTGCAGCTAACATCAGCAATTGACCATATTTGCTGCTGTGTATCACGGAAACCAGTGAGTGGGAAAACTGAAGTGATAATGAGAAGTTTGTAAATACAGACCGGAAGGCCTCCTCCACTGCATCTTATTGGCTTCTCTTGTCTTTGCTGTGGAAAAATGGCAATGTCTAATAGTGGACGATACTGTCTGTTTATGATAGACTTCCTGTGGTAAAGTCTAGGTGATGTGTATCAATAGCCAAGGAGTAAATGTTCCAATGTTTGATTCTTTGCAGGATGTTTTCAATAAAACAAAGACATGATTCTAATTTCATTTTTAACTAAATAAAACAGCGCAAATTGAACCAACAAATCATTTTGCTGACCTAATAAAACCATATTTTATTTTAGGACAGCAGCTCTCAACCTGTGGGTTGCGGCCCCTTTGGAGGTAGAACAACACTTTCATAGGGGTCGTCCGATTCATAACAGTAGCAAAATGACAGTGATGAGGTAGCAACGAAAATAATTTTATGGTTGGGGGTCACCACAACACGAGGAACTGTACGAAAGGGTCACGGCTTTAGGAAGGTCGAGAACCACTGCTCTAGGAGAAGGAGTGGCGAATAGCAATCGTAGGTGGGATTTGGCAATAACGAAGAAAACAGCAGTGCGTTTTGCTTTGCTCTTCGTGGCTCTCAGTTGAGAGCTCTTTACCGGCTCTTGGTACTTGCACAGGATCAGAGCCCGTGAACGGAAGGTGCACAGGATGCTTACTGAGCACCTATTAAGTGAGTAGGCCGATATTTAGTGCCTGCTTTCTGTTTAGGTCAGTTAATCCTCACAGTTATCCCCTGCATAATAATAATACCTGTTAACAATGAATAAGCCCCTGACTTATGGTGGCCCTGTGCACTATAGAATGTGATCCTGTTTTAATTGGCTGACCCATGTAAGTAAAATATTAGGCCCTTCTACTGACTCTGTCTTAGTTTAGAAGCTACACTGAAACCTGTTTGGCATCAATAGCAACTCAGAAGTCTCCACTGACAAGCAGGTGGTGGCTGTGCTGAGAGACACTGAGCAGGAATCAAGCCCAGGTCTCCCACATGGAAGGCAAGAATTCTACCACTGAATCATCAAGACCTCACAAATGATGATCATTCCCTACCTAAGGGGAAGGGGTCTCAGGGTGGAAATGCAATTTGCCTAAGAACAGGCTAGGGTGTAGCAACACAGAGATTCAAATGTTGCCTGATGCTTCTATTGATAACCCCAACCCCGTAGTCCCAGACCCAATCACAACTCAAAGCTACCCTTCAAAGGCTTTCCAAGATGGTAAGTCTTTTTAAAGCAGATAGGATCACCTTCCGCCTATGGGTGCCTGGTGGATTTGAACTGCCCACCTTGAGGCTAGCAGCCCAACGCCTAACCCACAACACCACCAGGGTTCCTTGTATAGCATGGGAATAACTGGACTGATGTGTTCTCCAGGTATCCTACAGAAGAGGGACCGGCACCTTTCAGTTTTATAGTACAATGAAGTACGTATGCTCATTCTTGACAGAATTTGATATATTATTTGGTTGTAATCTGGTGAGACTCATCCACATTAGATAGCTTTTCCCCCATGAATGATAGTGTTAAGGCTTAAGAAGGAAGTGGGAAAGGAACAAGCAGAGGTGGAGTGTGAAAAGCTAACCCTCGTCCAGTTACTTGCCCACCACCCTGGGTGAAGTATTGCTCGATTGTACAACCAGAGACCATCACCAACCATGATGCCATTCTGGGGGAGACCTGCACAGGGACCATTGTAACCTTTCACGGACAGGAGCAGAACTGATAAGAGTCTCTGGATATGGCTATTCAAATTACACTGCAGTGATCTGAAACAATGACTTCATCAATCATTGACTTTTATCTCAAGGACAGCAGAAATACAATTGCTTGATTTTCCTTTGAGACTTAATTTCGAGACCTTTGATCATTTTGTCATTAAAATAACAAAATACAGCCCCCAAAATCATAATCATTAGATAAGGAGGTGCCCTCAGTTACTTTATTTGACTTTTCTAAGTATGGTCGAGTCCTTTCTTACATAGGAGCACTGCATGAGTTATTAACCTAGACTACTGTTTTCCATAGTAGGTGATACCACCCCGTGGAGCAGGGGTCCTGGTGTGGGAGGGAGTTATTAACATCCATAGGTGCTGAAAAGGCAGATACCTACACCTTATCCTGGATTGTGGGCTGCCTTCATTTTCATTTCCCTTCCTCTCCTAGTGTTTGGAAACTGAAAGCCCCATTAAAACCATAATATACAAACGCATCATGTTTGTATTTAGGGCCAAGCAGAAAATGTTGTAGTCCACATTAAATGCCAGTTCCATTAGACTGCAACCTACAATATCACAAGCCCCTCTGTGGGAGAAAGACAGGGTGTTCTATGTCCATAAAGAATTACCTTCTCAGAACCTCACAGGTATAGTTCTACCCTGTCCTTCAGGGTCACTGTGAGTCGGCGGTGACACGGTAGCATTGAGTTTGGTTTTGAGAAGGTCCCCTGGAAAAGAACACTGCTAACATTCCACACCGAATTTCAGAAATGGTTCATGAACGCACTGCTAAAGAAGACTTGGGAAGCACACAAGAACTGCGAATCCCTCGAGATCAGCACCCCTACTTCCCATCAAGTTGGCTCTGTCTTGTGGAAAGCCAATGTGTATCAGAGTCGAATTCTGCTTCTCCGGGTTTTCAAGCGTGTGATCTTCTGGACATGGGCCTTTCTGCCAAGACAACCCCGTATGGATTCCAGGCTCCACTACCTCCACCACATTAGTAGTATAGCCCATAGTCATTTGTGCCACCCAAAAAACTAAAAAAGAATCCCTGGTCCTATAACCTAGCTGAAAATTATATATATATATGGTTGAGAGGTATACCCAGTGACTCATTAAATATGAAGGGGGCATTTTTTAAGTTCAAAAAGTGGAAAAACTTAATTTAAAGATAATGAAACCCCTTTTTTTTTTAAGTAATGGAACTTTGGGACACTCCCTTCACATCCCATGGCAAACACTTCACTTTGTTACTTATTGTGAAGTAGGCATGTTTTATCATGCATTAAGCTACTTTCAAACCAGGATGAAATATTCTTCAGGACAATGTGATTGGGTTTGTTTTGACACTATGATTTCCAAGCCACTTTATAATTATTAATTTGGTGTACCTGGCACTGCAACATCAAGAGGAAGGGTACCAAACACCTTCCTTCTGTCCTGGGAAAGGCATTTGTCCCACTGTAAACCAAGTTGTCAACATCATGCTTCATTGTAGACGTCGTGGGATTTAGTCAGTGCATCAGTACCCAGAAGCTCAGAAACAGAGCAAGATAAATCCAGAGAATTCTCTCTTATCTTAAGCTGGAGCTTTTCCAATAAGAACTATCCACTGAGGATTTAGCTGATCAGCGGTTGGCTTCACTCAGTAGCATCAACTTTATAAAACTAGACAAGCCAAGAGGCTCTCCCTGCCTGAGTACTCTTCAAGTTCCCTCCTTCATGGCTGTGTGCTTGCAACACATCATCCAAACGTACCCCCCACTCCAGTGAGTCAGTCTTGGCTCTGTGAACAGTAGTTCGAAAGGTAGATATTAGAACAAGGAGTCACTTACATTGTGAAGCCCTCAGAAGTGTCCTTCAATCATGTGAACTTACTAATTTCACATTTCGCACACAGAGGTGTCTAGTTTCCCTCATTGCCTTCGAATGCCCTAAGTACATTGAAAAGCCATTTGAGGACAAACAAGACACTCTAAATACTCGCAGCGCCCGGGCAAAAGATCCTGGCCGCCTTTGTTGTTGCTGTTAGATGCCATCAAGTTGGAGTCAGCTTATCGCCACCCTGTGTACACAGAGCAAAACAATGCCCAGTCCTGAGGCACCCTAACACTGTCTGAGTCCATTGGTGCAATCGCTGGGCATCCATCTCGTCCAACGTCAGTGCATTCCTATTTTTTCACGGCTGTGAAAGGAAATATTGAAAAGCAAGGATGTTACCTTTAGGACTGAGGTGTGCCTGACCCAAGCCAAGGTATTTTCAAAGACCTCATATACACTTGAAAGTTGGACATGGAATAAGGAAGACAGAAGAAAAATAGACGCATTTGAATTGTGGTGCTGGAGAAGAATCCTGAAGTCTCATAGGGTGTTCAACGACAATCAAATTTGTCTTGGAAGAAATATGGCCAGAGTGGCCAGGATGGTGAAACTTCCCCTTACACACTTTGTCAGGAGAGACCAGTCCCTTGAGAAGGACATCTTTCTGGTGTTCTGTTTTGAGCCAAGATCCATCTGATATCAGCAATGATATCCTTTGTCCCATGTCTTCTTTTGAATCTGGCGTGAACCTTTTGTTATTGTAGTTGCTGGCAAATCTGTCAATGGACTGCTGCGACCACTGTTGGGTGATCTTCAGAAAAAATTTACTGATATGTGATATCAATGATCCTGTTCTATAATTTGAGTATCTGTGGGATCACCTTTCTTTGGAATGGGCACACATATGGATCTCTTCCAGTCAGTTGGCCAAGTCGTTAGCTACCAGATTTCCTGGCACGGATGACTGAGGGCTTCCAGTGCTTCATCAACCTGTGAAAACATTTTAATTGACATCCCACCAATTCCTGGAACCTTCTTTTATTATTTTTTAACATCATTTTATTGGGCTCTCACACTCTTATAACAATTTGTACATTCCTTGCCACCATTATTTTCTAAACATTTACTTTCTATTTGAGCCCTTGGTATCAGATCCTCTTTTATCCCCGCCCTCCGTGACCCCTTGATAAATTATAAAGTATTATCATATTCATATCTTACACCTACTACTGTCTCCCTTCCCCAATGGATTTTGTTGTTCATCCCCCTTTGGGGTGGTGGAGATGGGGGCGGTTATATGCCAATCACTGCGATTGATTCCCCCTTCCTCCCCTCCTCTTCCCACCTTCCCCCTACCCTCCTGGTATTGCTGCTCCCATATCTGTTCCTGGTTTATCTGACCTGGATTTCCTGTGTCATGTGCTCTTATCCATACCAGTGTATATGCTCTAGTTGAGCTCAAAGAGAAAGGGTCTTTAACTTCATCATTGCTTGCATTTGCCTTAGCCGTTCTATGATCAAGAGAAAGATTCAGAGTCTCTTCTGACAACCACTTTGATCTTTTATTTCTTTCCTGTCTTTTAATGACCTTTTGCTTTCTTCATGCCTGATGATCTTGATGTCCTCCTACAGCTGATCAGCTATTCTGTCAGTGCATTTAGATGGCATGTTTGATCAATTTTAGATTGAAACTGTTGGTAAAATTCTTCAATACCTTTCTCATTAGTGATACTTGTTACTGTATAAATTTGAATAATAGTTATATTGATTTGGTTTTCCTTGCTGTGGATAGACATCATCCTATCGCAGATGGTGTTGTACCTCAAGATGAATGTCCTTTTTGACATTCTTGAAACGTCCTTTTTGACAATGAATGCCTCACCATTCCTCTTGATTGTGTCACTCCTTGCATAATAAGCCATGTCATTTCTGATTCAAAATATTCACTATCAGTCTAGTTCAGCTCACGAATGCCCAGAATTTTGATTCCTATGCATTCGACTTCTTCTCCTTCTTTTTTTTTACAAATTCTAATTTTCATATATTCATACTTTTTATATCCCAAGTTAGGATTATTGATTGATGTTTGCATCTGTTTCTTCACATTTTGACCCATCAGTCATGACCCATCAGCAAGTGAAGAACTCAAGTCTTTCCTCACACAGGGTTTGTGCCGTCTAGTGGCATAGTGGTTACTGTTGGGCTGTGATCTGCCAGGGTGGTCGTTTGAAACCACCAGCTGCTCTATGAAAGATGGGGCTTTCTACTCCCATAAAGAATTACCATCTTGGAAACTCACTGGGGCAGCTCTGCCCTGCCCTTTAGGGTTTGTACGTGTTGCTGTCAACTTGCTGGCAGTAAGAGTGAGAGAGAGTCATTACGGTCAACTCTACTTTGAGAAGGCAGCGCTTCCTCAGTCATACCCTGTTTCCCTGAAAATAAGACAGTGTCTTATATTAATTTTTGCTCCCAATGATGCACTAGGTCTTATTTTCAGGGGATGTCTTATTTTTCCAGGAAGAAGAATATGGTACACATTTATTATTTATTGTTTTATTAAAAGAGACCTCTCACTTCCTGTCTGCTCTGGCTGCCCTGCGGCCAGCAGTGACTGTGCAGTGGGGCCAACCACTACGGTCCAGAGTCCAGAGTTACGGTAGCTTCAGGGGGCCTTATTTTGTGGGAGGTCTTATTTTGGGGGGGTGCCTTATATTTCAGAGAGAGGCAAAACTGTAAGTAGGTCTTATTTTCAGGGGATGTCTTACTTTTGGGGAAACAGGGTATTTTAAGTACTTCTGACCTGAGGGGCTCATCTTCTGGCACTGCCTCTGAGGACGTTCTGCTTCTTTTCATGAGCTTTTCCGTATCTGACACCCTCCACAAGGTTTTCAGTGATGAATTTCCCAGAATCCTATTCCTTCTTCATGGTCTGTTCTTACCCTGCAAGCTCTGCTGGAGTCTACCCACTCTGGGTGACCTTGGAAAATCCAGTGACCTATCTTAGCATCAGAATAACACACCAGCCACCACAGTACGACAAACTGACAGACAAGTGGTGTTTCGGGCCCGTGTCAATAAGAAATCACATCATCTCTTATGTAACAAGCCTTTGGTCCCTCATTTTCCACTGGAATGCTCCAAGAGCTCTGCAAGAGACCCTGAGAAGAACCATTTTATACTTTAGGAAATCATTTCAGACCTGAGTCTGTGAGGCACAACCCTTCAAATCCCATCACAATGGCTGCAGCTGTGTGATGCTGTGGACTCTGTCTTATGGGCAGCAAGAACATAGTTGCTTGGTTGTCCCATGTGAGGCTTCAGTTTAAGGCCTTCGATATTTTCTCTTGTCAGAAACAAAAATCACATCATATCCTAGGATGCTCTACTTGACTTTTTAAGTGGATAATGCTTTCTCTGCAGTGATCCATTGGGGGAATTATTATCCAAGAGTGCATTTATTCAACTCCATTGGACATGAATGAAACACCCTTTTTTTATGCTTGTTGTTCTTGTTAGCTGCTGTCAGTTGGTTCTGACTCACAGCCACCCAGCACGGAAGAGGACAGAACACTGCCTGGCCCTGCGCCGCCCTCGCCCTGGTTCAGTGTGAGCTCACATTGCGGCCTTATTGTGAGGCCATCTCACTGAGGGTCTTCCTCCTTCTCGCTGACCTTTTGGTTAGCTACCTCTTTTCTGGAGCCTTCGACTCTTCCTAAAATACATAGCTATGTGATCGGGTATTTATACCGTGTATCTGAACGAGTAAGTAGCTGCATGGGTCCAGGTTGATTTATTTATCAGTATATAGGAGGTTTAAAGTTTGGCTTGGATTTTGGTTTGGAGGTCAGTAATATGGAAAGTAAACTTGAAAAGGCTGTTGAACTAAAAAAAGAAGACAAATTATAGCTAGCACTTATTTTGTGCCAGACAGTGCCTGCAAGCTTTTGACACATTTATAATTTCTTCCAACTACTTTGCAAGATAGTTATTATCCAGCTTTTACTAATGGAGAACCTGATGTTTAGAAAGGCTAAGAAATAGCTCAGTAAGAGAGCCATATCTATCTGATGTCTAAAGACTTTTCCCTTTAAATATACTCAATGGCCTCTAACAACATCCTTGCTTAGTTCCGGATCAACAATTAGCTTCTAACATTAACTCTCTGTACTCCATGTACTCACCTGCAAATTAAAGGCAGTCTACTAAGTAATTTTTGAGTTTCTTTATGACAGCATGTAAATTTCACAGTTAAAGACATATACCATGTTGAAATGTTTCCTTAGGATTTGTGGAAGTGTTTGCAATCTTCAAACAAAACCCTGTTTATAATATATTGAGTAAATAGTACACTAGCAATTATCCTTAGTGAGCAATTATGAAAATTCAACCTGAAGGGCAACAAATTGCCAACAAATTGCCCTGGCTCCGTTTATGTTGAGTGCAGTCAGCATAAAAGAACAATTGCTTCCCAAAGGACACTGATTGCAATTATGCAGGCACTTGGAATTAGGTATTTGGGATGCTAACCATGGCACGGGTGGCTGGTTCAAATCCACCAGCCACTTCTCAGAATTAAAATGAGGTTGTCTGCTCCAGTAAACATTTACAATTTTGAAATCCTCTATGGGATTATTATAAATTGAAATCTACTGGATTGATGTGGGTTTTGTTTGACAAGCATAGGATAGCGTGTGGGTAGAGCAAATGGTTAAAGCATTCCATTGCTAACATGAAAGTTGGAGGTTTGAGTTCACTGAGAGGAGCTTCTGCAAAGTCTGCTATTAAAAAGGTCGTAATACTTTTTATGTCTCAGAAGTCACAAACTGTCATTTGTACCATGTTCTGTTTGTAAGAAATGAGTCACTCAGTCACTTCACAATCAAAGGAGCTGACTTTGGGTATAATTATACCCATGGGTATAATTTAGAACTACCACAATGTGGCCCTCACCTATTCATATGTTGACAAGTGAAACAAGGTCTTACTTGCAGCAGACACGCTTAAGAAGGTCCCTCTTAACTTCCACCTCCTGGACTTGATACCTTTGTGTAATCATTTCACATTCATTATGGACAGAAACTGTGACTTATTTTCAATGACTGAAATGTGAAAAAGAAGATAAAATATTTGTCACTGGGGTATGTGATTATTTAAGGGTATGGTGCTAATCTTACAAATGTCTTTCTGTCCATTGTTACCTTTGAAGTAGCAGGTTGACATGAATCCTACTGCCACAAGGAAAAAATTCTACCACCATTTGACTGAGCTCAAAAGGAAATTTTTTCCCAGTCAGCCCTGCAGATAAGAAGTCAGCCTTGACCAACACTCTGACTCCAGCTTTGCAGAGGACACTGGTAAGCCATACCTAGACCTTCTGCCCAACAGAAAATGTATATTAATAAATATGATGTTGCTTTGAGCCACTTAAAAATGAGTCCAGTTTTACTCTTACACACACTGGGTAGCCATGCATCAGAATGAAGTTGACAGCAACGGGTAAACAGTGCAATAAAAGGCACAGAGACCATGTCTGACTTCCACGGGCTTCCCTGTTGCCTGGAGGCAGGGGTCAGACATGCTTCCGTGCTCCATCCTTCTTTGCCTATTCTGACACGAACCGTTTTTCCCAAGGCACCCTTCTTCGACAGTGAGTTCGATAATCCACTGAAATCATCACACAGAGCTCCCAAGCTTTACTCATAATTAAGGGGATTTATTCGGGAAGTTAATAGATTACTACAAATCAGCAAACTTAAGGAACCAGTCATTGGTCCACAACAATTCTCTTCAGCCAGCAGCCAAGTCTGTCTCTAGTCCTCAGCCTTTCAAACATGAGGCCCTTTGAACTTTGCCTCCACAGACCAGGAAGTCAGCCCACTTGTGGCTCTGTCTCAAAATTCCAAAATCTCGAGCCAGGTAAGGAGAAGGTGTCCCCTAGTCTTGGTGCCTTTCCTCTGACCTTCCTTGCCAGAGTCCCTGGTGCATCTGGTCTTAGTGGCCTCTGTCACTTGAGACAGAGATCTTGCATGAGCTTTCTCAATGGTCTTGGAATTTCTCTGTGTCCCGATGACTCTTCTACACGGAGGACTGATTCTGATGGAGGTGTGGTCTTTGTCTTTTAGTGAAGCATACTCTGAGGAAAATGAAGAATGGTGTTCTAAGACACACCCTCTAATAAAGTAGTCTTAAAGATGACCCCAAAGAAATAAAGGTGTGACTTGGTTCTCTACTAATGTCAAGACTTTACCCCTTCTTAATCCTGGAACAGAGAATTCCTTCCAAAATGGGATCGTAGACACAGGCATAGAATCCAGAATTGTAATGCATCACATAAAGAATTGTCACTACAAGGGTCAAATTAATTAACTACATTTTACCCAGGATTATATTGGGGGTCTGGATCTAAAGAAAACTGTAGCTGCCATAGTTCTAGTAAAATCTTTAGTACTTTGGGCTGTTTTCCTTGCAACAATACTTTCTCATGTAGATATGAGTATCAGAGAACTGAAACAATACTGGAGGGATTTTCTGCAAACTCTACAATTCAAATATCTTCTCTCCTACAATATGGTGTGACGTATAAGTCTTGCTTTATTCTTTTGAAGGTGGAAATCCAGTTTTTTTCCAGCACCATTTGTTGAAAGGCTGTATTTTTAATATGCTCTATTTCTTTATCAAAAAGTAGATGTTATACATATTTGGTTTGATTGCTGGGTTTTCAATTCTAATCCATAGGGCTTCATATCTGTCACTGGACCTGTACCAGGCTGTTTGAATCACTGTAGTGATATAGTAGGTTGTAAGATCTGGAATGAAAAGCTTCCTAGTTCGTTTTAATTGTTTTAAGAGTGTTTTATTTGTCCTAAGTTTCTTTTCTAACCACAGAAAGTAGGTCATTGGTCTTCCCATTTCTTTGAAAAATTGTGGTGGGATTTGGATCAGGTTCGTTTTGAATTTGTCAAGTATTTTTGGTAAAATTGGCATTATTTAATGTATCTCTTGAGGAACATGGCTACTTGTTCTATTTGTCTAAGTTCCTTTTGGTATCTTGAAGAAATATTTTGTAGTTTTCTTTGTAAAATTCTTTTGTTTCTTTGGTAAGAATTATTCCTAAATTCCTAAATATTTTATCTGTTGTGTAATTATTGTAAATGATATTGTTCATTTAATACATTTTCAGTATCATCTTCCTTACTGTGCAAGAATCCAATTGATTTCTGTTGATCTTATAGCCTGTCGTGTTACCAAAATTTTCAATTAGTTCAAGTGATTGTTTAATTGAATCTTTGGGGTCTTCTATATATGAGATCATGTCATCTGCAAATAAAGAGAATTTTGTTTATTTTTTGTATATAAATCATTTTATTGTGGGCTTTTTCAGCTCTTCTTACAATCCATACACCCATTGTGTCAAGCACTGTTGTACATACGTTGCCATCATCATTCTCAAAACATTTTCTTTCTTCTTGAGCCCTTGGTATCAGCTTTTCTTTTTTTCCCTCCCTCCCCTATGCTCCCATCCTCACGAACCCTTGATGATGTATCAATTTTTGTTTTTATATATGACTCCCTTTACCCACGTTTCTGTTGTGCGCCCCCCCCCCCTACCCCCGTGGGGGTTATATATCTATCATTGTAATCGGTTTCCCCTTTTTCCTCCTTCCCTCCCACATTCCCCCTACCGTCATGGTATCATAACTCCCATTACCGTTCGTAAGGGGTTTATCTGTCCTGGATTCGATGTGTCAAGAGCTCTTTTCTGTACCAGTGTATGCTCTGGTCTAGCCAGATCTGTAAGGCAGAATTGGGGTCATGATAATGCGGGGGGAGGAAACATTAAAGAACTAGGGAAATGTTGTGTGTTTCGTCATTGCTGTACTGCACCCTGGCTGGATCGTTTCTTTTTTGTGACCCTTCTATGAGGGGATGTCCAATTGTCTACAGAGGGACTTTGGGTCTCCACTCTGACCCCCTCATTCTCATAGATATGGTTGTTTTGGGTCATCTGATGCCTGATACCTGATCCCATTAACACCTTGTGATCACACGGGCTGGTATGCTTCTTCCATGTGGGCTTTGTTGCTTCCCTGCTCAATGACTGCTTGTTTAACTTCAAGCCTTTAAGACCCCAGATGCTGTAACTTTTAATAAGTGGGCACCATCAGCTTTCTTCACATTTGCTTATGCACCCATTTTTGTCTTCAGTGATTGTGTTCGGAAGGTGAGCATCACAGAATTCCAGGTAATTAAAACAAAGTGTTCTTGTGTTGAGGGAGTACAGTGAACCCTCGTTTATCGCGGTTAATTGGTTCTAGACCCTACCATGATAAATGAAATTCCGCAAAGTAGGATGGATTCCTTATTTGTAAATCAAATATTTTCGTAGTTAGAGCATAGAGGACATGAAAAAACACCCTTTAGTCACCATTACACTCGTATTACCCAATTTATTAAACGAAAAAGGGAAAATACAGTAAAACATTTTGGACGTTACCATTATCATTTATTATTTAATTATATTATTTATGGCATCTAGTTTACAGTATTACATATTTCACATACAGTATTATTATACATAGTTCTTACAAATACTGTAATCAATGGCGTGCAACCTCCACGATTTTCTTGCCATCTTTGATCATATCCAAAAGTTTTACCTTTTCCTGGATGGTGAGCATCTTCCTCTGGCGCTTATTTTTATTGTCAGAAGGCTTAGAAGAAGAAGCTCATTTAGGAGCCATCATAGGGCTTAGATAAAATTTCTTAAAAATCGCAAACAATTACAGTACACTGTACAAAAGCAAAAATGCATCTGATACGTAGCTCCGATACGTAGCGATGCAGACAGAAGCGTGTACAGTATGAGCCAATCAGTGGCAGTAATGACAGAGCATGCGCTGTTACGCAAAAACCGCGATAGAGTGAAGCCGCGGAAGTCGAAGCGCGAAGTGGCGAGGGTTCACTGTATACATCTCAACCATACAATTGCACTTACTGAACCCGTGATTAGTTGTGGGGGGCTGGTATTTCCCCCCACAGAGACCCACTGGTCTAGGTTAAAACATAAGTCCTCCCTATTACAAAGATACTAAAAACTTGGTGAAAAACAAACAGCTGGTTGTAGACATATTATGATATATATGCACATGTGTTTTAGGAACCCTCTTCTTAACTGAAAGGATCCATGGTGGCACAATGGTTAAGCACTCAGCGGGTAACCAAACAATCAGGGATCCATGCTCAGCAGCCACACTATGGGAGTAACTATCTGGAAACTCTGTGAGCAATTTCTTCCCTGTCTTATAGGGTTGTCATGAGTTAGAATAGATGCTTAAAGCAATGAGTTCTACTTATTTGGTTTGGGATTGTTTACTGGAGGTAGAGGTGGCTCAGTAGTGGAGTTCTGGATTCAATTCCTGGTCAATAAACCTGAAGTGCAGCCACTATAATTGTGCAGTCCGTCTGTATGTGGAAGCGTGTATATTGTTAACGTGCTGAACAGGTTTCAGTGGAGCCTTTAGACTAAGACTAACAATAAAGAAAGGCTTCCTGATCTACTTCTGAAAAATCAATCAATGAAAAATCCTGTAGACCACATTGGTCTGATCCACAGCAAATCATGCGATCACCTGGGCCCAGACAACATGTTACTGTGCCATGCATGGTATCAGCATGAGTACTTGGCAGCTAACAGCCATCGTTTTGAGAGTAATTATTACCAGGTGGTCCTGAAGACACATTCTCTCCACATAAGGAGGCTGGCTGTCATGGAGACATAAGCATGATAGCTACCCCAATTATTCATCCAAGAAAATTGTTTCTCATGTCAAGGAGGATTATGAAATGGAACCAACCTGGGTTCTATGGGTAATAGCAAGATGATGCTGGAACTGGGAGGGTTTGAGATGCTGTGCTTCTGATCTCCAAAGAGGAAGGAGCACATCCCCATTCATCACAATAAAGTCAGAGCTCAGCAGTAAAAGCAGCGAGCTTTAAAATGAGTTGTTCTCCGGGAGTCACTTATTTATTTGATGCTATGTCACTGATAAATTGTGCCAGTGTGACTCTCTGATTAAGTCAAGCTCATACAGACACACACCACTGCCTCCTGGGATAGCTAAGGCCAGAGCCCTCCATCTTTGTCAGGGACTCCAAATGACTTGGGTAACTCAACAGAAGTTCTCTGGTGGCAGCCACAAAGGATGAACTCATTGCCTAAAGTGCCTAACTCAAAGAGAAGGAGTTGAGGCTGAGGCCAAGGAGGCTTGGAGGAAAGAAGTCATATGAACTTACCAAAGTCAGAATGGTTCCCCCGTATTGCTTTCTAAGGCTCATATGACTGGAACAACGCATGATAACAATAATATCTGCTATAGCTCATGAACAATAATATAACTCAATTTAATCTGCACAACCCAGTACAGGTAGCAGTCTCACCAAACCAGGCCCTTTGAGCCAGCAGAATTTAGGATACCTCCTGTTAAGTGACAATGGAAGTTGAATTTTATTACTTGCTTATTGATTATCATTTGGTAACTCATTTAATTTCATAAGCTGGAACTATTAATCGCAGAAAAATAATTGTCAGAATAAAATAATAAACATAGAGCATTAAATTTTTTTAGTGTGGGTATATACTCTAATGAATTAGGGGACATAACACAAACAGAGTTAGGCATTCTCATGTTTATCGCACCACTAGTCACAATAGCAAGAAGTTGGAAACCGTCAGGGGAGCCAGCCCCTAATAAATCATCACAAGTCCAGTCGGTGCAATCGCACAGCGATAAGTGTAAAGAGTATAGTAAAGCCATAGAAAATAAAAGAGATAGAAGAGAGATTGAAATAAAGCAGTTGGACACATTTCACCTCCGCCCTGCTTGGAGGTCCTTGTGAGGATGAGAATTGCAGGAGTGAATGAGAGCAGTTTATTACTAACCAAGGCTTATATATCTTTTGGGGATGCGCAAGGCCCCTAATTACAGGTAAGGACATATGTCACAGGAATGGGGTTGTGCTATAGGTAATACAGTGATGAGAAGGGGACGATCTAGGGGTATACATGCAATAGTAAGGGGAGGGATTGGGGGTATACATGTGACAAGATGGCTGATCCTAGATTCAGGGAGGCAGCCTAATTTTGGATGTCACTGAACAGGTTTGATCTGTTCTCTGGCTCTCCATAGAAACCATTATCAGCAGGGTGTGAACCCCACCTACAGTGCCCCAGACTGATGGCTGAAAGCCTTCAGGGAGAAGTAATCCATCATCCTTAACAGGGAGTGGGCCTCACCTGTGGTGGGACCAGACAGTAGTCTGAAGGCTGAATGCATCTGACCTCCCACCATGTGCTGGCAAATAGCCTCTAATGTTTGGCATATCTTTGGGGGAGATAAAACTGGGGGAAAGTCTTTTGTATCCCTCAGGAAACAACCCCAAATCCCACCAGTAGTTGTTGTTGTTAGGTATCATTGAATTTGTTCCACCCCACAGTGACCCGATGCGCAACAGAATGAAACACAACTGCTCCATCTGCACAAGTGGGCTGTACTTGCCCATTGTTGCAGCTACTGAACCATTGACTAGAGATGTACATAGACTTGTCCTTGGACAGAGTACCGAGGGAAATAGAGTACTGTAGATATAATTAGGTTAAAAGCTTATACTTTGTTTTCTTGTTTGCTCACTTATAATTGTTCTAGTTTTATTATATTTTACTTTCTTTTATTGAGGTTTTTCTGTGTTATATTTTGTTGGAGTTGTTGAAGTTTAGATGTAAGTTTAAACATACCTTGTGTATAAGCTGTGTTTTTTTTCAGCACATTTTTATGCAGTTTTGTGGTAAAATAAGGTGCCTCAGCTGATATTCGGGTCAGCTTATACTCGAGTATATACGGTATATACATACATATCTATGACTATATATATGAGATATATGAGCTTCTTTATATGTACGAAATCCAGAATAGGTATGTCTATAGAGGCCGTAGCTAGATTAAGAGTTCCTTAGGGAGCCTTTGTGGCATAGTGGATTATGCACTGGGCTGCGACCAACTAAACCAGCAGTTTGTAAACCACCAGCCTCTCCAAAGGAGAAAGACAAGGCTCTCTACTCCCACAAAAACGTAGTCTTGGGAAGCCATAGGGACAATTCTATTCTGTCGTGTGGTGTCACTGAGTCACAATGGACCTGATTCAGCGAGTTTGGTTTGATTTTGGAGGATTTTGAGAGAAGAGATTGGGGAGAAATGGGAAGCTAATAATAATAGATATAAGAATGAAGAAAATGTTCTAAAATTGATTATGGTACTGAGTGCACATTACCATGATCGCACATTACCATTACTCATTATGGTAACGAGGGCACTTCTTTTAATATATTTAAAATATTCAAAACTAGCTGTTAAATTGTTATAGAACCTAATAGTAATGGGTGTGTAGCATTTCTTCAACATCCAACACATACACACATACTCCACAGGCAATTCAGTTAGGTGTCATCAAGTCAGCCCCAGCTCATAGAATCCTGGGTATAAGATAGTGATGAGCTGCCTACTCCCAGACCCTTCAAATGCACACCTTCTTCTTTAGTCTTCCTTTTGTTGTTCAGCTTTCACAGGTATGAGGCAATTAGCAATAGCATGGCTTGGGTCCAACATACCTTAGTCTTCAATTTCAAAGGCACCTGCCTGGTCTTGGCACAAGGACTCCATTTTGAATCCGGTACCTTCGTGGTTCTCAGAACTCACTTCTCATGGGCCTCCCTCACATCAGCCTCCCCTCCCCTCACTGAAAATCACCAGTTCTGAGAACCAGCCATCCCTGAGAAAGAATGTTCTTTGAAGATATGTTTACTCCACCCGCCTGGTACCAATAGATAAGATTAACGACCACTTCCCTGCATTCCTTGAAGATGTGTTTATTTCACCCATTCAGGACCTATAGATAAGATTAATGAGCGCTTCCCTTTGAAGCCCCTGTGTGCAGCTGTGCCTGCCACCAGGGGATATAAAAACGCAGCCAGAAATTCCCTTGGCGCGGTTTCACTAGCTCAATACCTGAGTTACTGAATCCGCCCACAAGCTTCTCAATAAAGCCTGCTTCTAAAACTTTACCAATTGGATCTTTAATTCTGTTTCGTGCCCTAAAAACCCTTACAGCACCCAATCATTGTCCTTTTCTCTGAAGAAAAGTATATTCTTGACTTCTCTCACAACATTAAATTTCTTAAAGTCCCAGTAGCTCGGTCTTTGAAGGGTTTACTTGATGGGTGTTCTTTAGGTTATTGTACTATCGCTAGCATTTGAAGGTTTGCTGTGAGGACAGCTGCAAAAATTCTCAAAGGAAGGAGAGTGCGAGGAGACGTTCTTAAACAGTGTTGAGACAACAGTGAGTTGCTAGGGAGTTCTGCCAAGGCCCGTGTTCCAAAATGCCCTCATCAAATTACTCCAAGGACAAAACAAGAAAGAGCCAAAACTGAAGCCTGTACTCAAGTCTCCCAAACACAAAAGTATGTACATGAATCATTTTTCCATGCCTCACCTACTCCACGTGCTACCACCTCAGCACTCACTACCACTGTGATCTTCTGGCCCTTTTCTTAGCGATCTAATAATATAGTTTTCATCTAAAGATGGCATCATGGTTTCACTAATAAATGAGGACCTGATACCAAGGGCTCAAGTAGACAAAAAATTTTTGAGAATGGTGATGGCAACAAATGTACAAATGTGCTTGACACAATGGATGGATGGATGGGTTGTGATAAGAGTTGTAGGAGCCCCCAATAAAATGATTTAAAAAATAATAATAAATAGGGAAAAAACCTTATAGGTTGGCTTTCTTGTTTTTCATAATTCAAAAGGATTATTTACCTTTTGTAAATATATGTGTGCATACATCTGTGAATGTCTATGCAATAGAAGACTCACATTTTCTTTGACTACCACCACTAATACAAGTTCACTTACCCTCTCCCAGAAACAACCACTGCTATCAGTTGTTTATAGCCTTCCAGACATTCTTTTGTTGTTGTTGTTGTTTTGCATTTGTGGATGGATAAGTTCAATGTTGTTGGGTGCCCTTAAGTCGATTCTGACTCAATCGAACTGTTCCATAGCATAGAGTACATTGCAATCTTTATGAAAATAGATCAGCATGCCTTTCTCTACACCAGCAGAGCCACTGGTTTGTTCAAATCACTTCCTTTTTGATAAGCAGCCAAGAGTTTATTCATTGTACCACTCAACTCAACTCAAAAGATGATAGATAGATAGATAGATAGATAGATAGATAGATAGATAGATAGATAGATAGGATGGATGGGTGAAATTATTACATCTGCTCCATATGCTCCATGTTCATGGAGCATATGGAGCAGATGTAATAATTTGTTTTCAAGCTATACCCCGATTATCTATGAATGTGCTATATAGTTTGCTTCTAATGGAGTCAGGGGGACTGAATTTATGCTATATATGGTCACTTAAAAAACGGGGACAGTTTCCACTTCTAAATGAGATGAGAGAGCAACAGAAAGAGACAGTAAGGGGTTGGTTTCAGGAATAACAGATCTTAGTTCAGTGAAGTTGATAAGTGACAGTGCCAGGCATTAGGTAAAGCAGCTTGTATGAAAGAGCGACAACTCCCAGGCCTTCGAAACATAGAAGTATAATATTTTAGCTGGAATGGTCAGAAAAAAAAGAAAAGATATGATTCTCAACCTTTTCTTTTTCAGATTAAAAAAATGATGCTAAGAAATAATAATTTTGCTAAAATCATAAAGTCCAAGTTTACTATGCTAGCCCAAGTTTTTTGGTTTTGTTTTTAATCTGTATTTCCTAAATCTGTCTCAAGGACCTCAGAGTCACCACTAAAGTAACTAACAAGAATTTTTTTTTGCTCACCAGCTATGAAAGGTGTGGCACTTGATTTGCAATTTGAGCCGAGACACTGCAATAAAGTGATATTTGAAAAATCAACAGTGATGGTTACATGGGTTTCGGTCATTTCCCAAAAGTCAATATTTGCTCCAATGGGACAAGCAGGCCCAAATAATATCTGTAGGGAGAATCTATTTAGATTGCGTGATACTTGTGATGCACTTACTTATGACACAGCCCGGTATCTAATTGCTTCATAAAGGCAGACATTTTTAATTGAAAGACGCCCTTTTCTATGGAAGGTCTTCTCTTGTTCTGAATTTGGAGGAATAGAGGACTGCTTAGTCCTGCTTACCAGTGACCTAGCCAAACTCAACTTTCCAAATATTATTTTATTTTAATCATGGAGGTGGTAGTGATGGTTTATAAGGAGTAGAGAGCCAATTGGATCAATTACAAAAAAACTCCTATTTTATTTCATTAGGAAAAGTGTCTTCCAGGTGTGGAAGTCAGCATTTTTCCTACCTGGCATCCTGTTCAGTGATGGGTGGAAATGGTCTCTAATCCTTTGTGGAGTCTTCAGGCTGCTTCCATGTGCCAGTTGGCAGTGAGCTCTAGATTGGAGAGACTCCTCAGGTCTTTCACATTTGCTATATTAACAAGTTTACCCATTCAATTTCCCCCCACGACCTTCTTTGTAAATAAAAAGCAAACATGGCATTGCCCTTGGATAAAAACCTCTTTGACCTTCTCTCTGAACAGCTTATGAGAAGCAGATGCTCTGTGGTTATAATTGGGGCCCAGAGAAATCCATCCGTGTTCTAATCATATGTGTGTACATCAGACGTTGACCAGGCTACCCTGGAGTCTTCATAGCTAGAGAAAATCAACTCAAGCCCTTGTTCCATGCCCAATGCAAATTCAAAACATCTTTCTTCCCCGAAAGGTTTCCTACGAATTCCTGGTTGGCCTCCTCCTCACAATGACCTCTGCTCTCAGGCTTCTGCTTCTCACGTCTGCTCAGCACTGAATTTCCCCACATGTCAAATTTAGCCTTATGCAAAATTTCCAATCGATCAATCATATCGCCAAAGCATGTAAGATGGAAATATTCCGAACTTTACATCGAAGGGAAGTCAGAAGAGAGTGTTATATCATGTTATATCTATTCTTAAAATAACGCCCTCGTGGTGCTGTGGGCTAGAATGGAAGTTCAAACTCACAGGGAGACAGATGAGACTGTCTGCTAGAACAAGGCTTTACAGTCTTGCAAGGCACTATGTGTAAAATCAGCTTGATGGCAGGGATTGCCTTTTAGAGAGATAGATAGATAGGTGATAGAGAGATAGAGAGAAAGAGAGAGAGAGATGATAGATGATGATGATAGATAGATAGATGATAGATAGATAGATAGATAGATAGATAGATAGATAGATAGATAGATAGATAGACAGATATGCCTCCATGGTACTCTAGATTAAGTATTGGGCAAACCGAAAAGGGAGCCATTCAAATCCGTCAGCTATTCTGCAGGAGAAAGCTGTAGATGTTTTCTCCTATCAAGCTTTACTGTCTCAGAAACCCTCC
>NW_022103907.1:14116888-14127970 GCF_000313985.2 Echinops telfairi | reverse complement strand
CAATGTCCATCTGCTACCTTAATACTAAACCTATAAAAATATGTACATAGATCTATGTCCCCATTGTCATATATAAATATATTCACATATGTACATGCCTGTATTTAGGCCTCTATAAAATGCCCTTTGCTTCCTAGTTCTTTCCTCTATTTCCTTTTACTTTACTCTTGTCCCACTATCATGTTCAGCCTTCATTTGAGTTTCAGTAATTCCTCTCAGTTGCCTTTGCTCAAGCCCTGCCAGGCCTCCTACACCCTCCTTGCCATCTGTTTTAGATCACTTGTTGTTCCTTTGTCCCTTAGTTTGTTAAACCCCATTTCCTTTCCCCCGCTTCCCCCTCTCCCATTTCCCCCCCAAGAACATTGGTCCTGTTGTTTTCTCCTCCAGACTGTTTATCCAGCTTGTTATCTAGATAGACCTGCAGATATAATAATAAACAAGACAGAGCAAAACAAAACAACAACAACAACCAAAAAAAATAGAAAAGCCTATGATAGTTCAAGGTCTGTTTGTTGACCTTTAAGAGTGTTTTCCAGTCGAGTCTGATGGGGGTGCCATGCCTTGGCCCCAAAGTCTATTTTTGGTATTCCCTAGGGACTTCGTTGTTCTGCTCCCCTTGCTGTTCTGTTGCATGCCCATAGTGTTTTGCCTCAGTGTGGTGGGGTCAGATCGACCACAATTCCTGCACTGTGTCTCTGGTGTTGTCCCCTGTAGCGCTATGGGTCAGTGTGGGATGTCATGTCCTATGGTGGGGGCGGCCCTATGGTCCTCTCTGTGCATTGGCTGCTCTGAGCAGGCATATCGTCCTTAGGACTTGGTGGTGCAGGATGTGCTCCACTCTCTCTCCCTCCCCCTTCCTTTGCTTCTGTGTGCTTTCCTTAAAATGACTTTTGGCCACCGAATCTAGGGGAATTTTCACTGGCTGCCTCAGTTCTAAAGGTTAACTTCACTTCTTCTTTCTGTCTTCTCTTTTCTTGTCCAACCTCATCTTTTTCCTGTCCCCTCCTTCCTAAAACTATAAACTCTTCTTGTTCTGCTAAAAAAAATATATTAAAAAGCTGTTTAACTCTCCCTACAGAAGATAGCAAAACTCTGGTCTAGCTCAATTTCATTCAACCAAACTCAGCAAATAATTTAGCTGACACATCTAACGGGCTGTCGCTCCAGCATTGAGGGTAGTTCTCATACCTTCTGGAAGTTTATTACTTTGCTGGTAATCCATTTTGTCGAACACCAACCAAGTTCTTTATTTTTCAAAGCTTGGCTTGGGATGAGACCAAAAGTCCACATTGATCACATTGAGGGTTTTCTGCGTTTTGTCCCCTGTAGTTTTACAGGGTCCCGCTTC
Source organism: Echinops telfairi (assembly GCF_000313985.2). Taxonomy (NCBI): domain Eukaryota; kingdom Metazoa; phylum Chordata; class Mammalia; order Afrosoricida; family Tenrecidae; genus Echinops; species Echinops telfairi. The sequence goes on along the minus strand of NW_022103907.1, from coordinate 14,126,622 downwards.
GTGGCTGTTTGCATCTGTGTTGAATTGGACCAAGGAGTAAGGAGGAAATCAGTCAACATTGTAGAAATTGACAAGGGTGGGAAGAAATATTCCAGGCTTAACCCTTTATGCCCTCAGTGCTCCGGCATTCAGTGTCCATTCTGAAGATGCTAGCCTTCTCAAACCTCTGCCTGTAAAGTCTTTCAGGAGAAAACTAGAGAATGATAGCATCTATTTCACTAGACACAATCAATCGCTGATAGATTTTTTTTAAAGATAGCTTTTTTAAGCAACTTATTAAGTTGCTTAAAATAATCACAAAGTGTATAATGCAAGTCATGTATTTTCCCTCTAGTATTAGAGGGAAGTCATAGATTTTTTTTAACACAAGTGTATTTTTAGTGTTCTGAAATTATACTGCACAGACTACATATGTATCCACCTTTACCTAAAGTTTTATTTTTTGATATGTTCAGACACAAACAAAAATCTTCAGAGAAAAAAGGATAAGAAATAAAGGGAGGCTAAAATGCAGATTATGAGCACCAGGAACAAGGACTCTCGGTGTTACATTTGGAGCCTTCTTTATGCAGACCAAGCATGGTTGGAACAAGGAACACTTGAGAAAGGTCAGAAAGTGGTCATTAGTGATGATAGTTCTGTTCCTTTCAGTAGAAATCTCAAGAAAAGGTTGCTGTGACCAAACAAATCTGGGAAATTCTATGTGTTTTCTCTCCCTCTTCCATATTCAGCCCCCCCAAAAAAACCCAAAATAAAACAACCAGAAACAAACAGTTGCTATGCAGTCACCTTGAACTCATTGGTGACCCATCCGTTTGAGACAAGAACTGTCATCTTAAGGGCTGATGGAACCTTTAGTGGCTGAATTTTTGGTAATAGATTGCCAGATCTTCCTCCCAATATCCGGTTCCATAGCCTCAATCCTCTACCCTCTTGGTTAGCAGCTGAGCGCATTGAGTATTTGCACCACCCAGGAACTTCTTGTTAATCACAGTATCAGTGGAAGACCCAGAAATGTCTCTGTAGTTAAAATTTAAAAACAAAAACAAAAACCTCTTTCACTCAAAAGGCTTCAACCTTGTCCAAATCTGTTGAACATGTAATCCTTTTTAATATAATGCCATTAGCATATTGAGGGAGAAAGATGAGGCTTTCTACTCCCGTAAAGTGTTGTGACCTTGGAAGCCCACAGGGGCAGTCCCACCCTGTTTCTATGAGTTGGCACTGACTCAATTGGAATAAGTATGAGCACATTGAGGAGCTGGTGTCCCAGGAGCACGTAGCGGGAACAACTAACCCGACATCTCTGTGATGTTCATGATGAAAGTCTTACAAATGAATCCTAGGATCTATTTAAAATAAAGTTACCATTGATTGGTGCTTCCAGATGAAAAGCAATTTGGACAAGAGAACAATTGTAATTCTAATAATTATTTTCTTGATGGGAAAAAAATCCAGCTTAACCCAAAGTGCAGAGATGTACTACTGACTGTCAGAACCCTTTTCCTTTGGGACTAGTGCTCTAGACAAGTCACTGGCTTTGGGTCAGCATTGCATGGTTTTTAATATGACCTCCGTACCACAGAACAGGATTTTTTTCTTTCTTAGCTTATTCTTCTAGCAATATGAATTCTATTTTCTGCTTAACTTATTGCTCAAACAATTCAGCAAAGCAATGTTGGTTCACCAAGACTACTTGGACTGTCTTCCGTGTAAGTGTCACAAAATAAATCGTCTTACGGCTGAAGTGTGAATAGGTATTCCACATAGCACCATGACAGTTTGTTGCCCAAAATGCCATGCCAATACCATCTGTGAGGAGAATGGAAGGAAGCCACTCTTGACTAGGGGATAATAGTAATCTCTAATGACTCCAATATTGTGTTACTCTAATACAAAAAGATTAAATAAAATAAGTTATGTAAAAGAGCACATAAAAAGTGATCTATAAAGGTAATTCTTATGATTGTCATTCACTTTCTACTGAATTCTGAGTAATCTAGAGGGACAGAATTGGAAAAGGACCCAGTTGGGCCACGCGAAGTCAACCGACACACAGAGCTTGGTCCTCCCGGCCTACATCAAGTGCTAAAAATGTCTACTGCTTTATCATGTGCTGAGAACTTGATAAGAATTAAATTAGTATTTCTTAAATCAGATTCTGTCATGGTTCTACATAAAATGTATGAATCATTATAGTACTTAGTCTTCTGGTTATGTCTCAAATAAAATACAAAGTGCCAACATAGATGTCAACCTATAGGTGCCAACATCATCCAGCTGAGACTTCTTTGTAGCCTCACCTCCCACCACACTCCTCCTTGAGCACGATGCCCCAGCCACCCCATCCTGCCTTCAGGATTGGCTGGGGATTGACTCTTCCTGAATTGTTCTCGCCCTCAGCCATTATATGGTCAGTCCTTTCTAAGTTTTCAGGCCCCCCCTTGAAAGTTCATTTTCTCACACCCTGTAAAGTAACTCCTACTTTCCCTGGCTCCCCATCAAAGATACTTTGGTATCAGAGAATCTTGTGATCCATTCCTTTGTTTATTTATTTGGGTCTAGGTACTTTGGCCACATTATCAGGGGAAACTAGTTCCCTTAAAAGGGGTATTTTATGTGGTAAGGTAGAGAGTGAGTCAAAATGAAGTGTACTGATGCAGTGACTGCAAAGAGGAACAGAAACCTAACCGTTGTGAAGTTGGAGCAGGTCGTGGCAATGTTTCATTCCATTGTGGGTCACTAAGAATCAGAAGAGACTCAACTAATAACAATAACCATGTCCTTAGACCCATCTGAACACCAGCAGTTCACACAGGGAGGGGAGAAATTCAGAAATCATTTACTTCAGGGCTTTTCATCTCCAGAGCCAAAGCACCCCGTGGCACAGTAGAAGAAGCAAGCTGAGAAACGTTAGAAAACATCTGCTCATGGGAGAATGACTCCGCATGTCCTCTTTGTCCACTCCCAGGGGCTCTCCCTGACCATCGTGAAACCTCTGCTAAGCAACGGTGGCTGGTGCTCCTCTCTGAGAGACAGCCCATGGAAGCAGGTGTCTCATTGTACGGGGATTCTTTGGGAGGAAGGATATATCTACTACCAGGCAGTGAGCAACTACCACACAGTATCTGGTCCATGGTAAAAGTCCACGAACTCTTTAATAAGTAGATGAATAAATGAATGCTTAAGTGAGTGAACTAAAACATTAAAAAATAACTACTGAACATAGCTGAGGGTCAGTGTAAGGAAAGCAGAGAATCACAGTGAGTATTGGATCATATATCAGAAATGCTGATCTGTAGCTATATATAAGTATATGTATATACATATATAGAGAGAGAGTGCATCAAAAAGTATTGTTAAAAATCATATGCATTTTTATTAAACAAATTATATCAAAATGTGAAGTTATTTTTTCCTAACATCTCCTCCATCTAGGTCTATATACTTCTGAAGGCAGTGTTTCCATCTCTCTAATCAGTCCCCAAAGAATTCTACAATCTAAAATGGCAGTTTTGATTTCCTCAAGAAACACAGATTGTGCTCTTTGAGTTTGGAAAACACAAAAATTCTGAAGGTGCAAGACCAAGGCTACCGGTTGTATGGGGAAAGGTCTCCCAACAGGATGATCACAGGCCACCCCTTGCCACAATTGAAGAATGAATAATCAGGCACATTGTCAAGAGAGAAAAAATATTTCTTAACACAACTTTCTTGGCCTTATTCGAACCAGTGAAGTTTTCCATTTTCTTAAAACTTCTTTATAACAAGTCTTCTATGTGATCATCTCATGTCCTATGATAAAATCAATCAAACTTACCCCTTTGGAGGCCCCCCAAAACCAGTCATCATAATCCTCTGAGTGACCCCTGCTTTGGCTTTAACTGCTCTGTCAGATCCCATTGGAAGCATTGTTTTGACTGGATCTTTTTCCCTCAAGGCACAGTAACAATGTTAACACAATTGTGTGATTGAGAATACTTGTCTGCAGCCATCTACTGATCACAGAGACATGTTTATACACGTTCCATTTGACATTAACAAACACGTGAATAAACTAGACCCAAAGTAACAATACTTTTTGGTCTACCCTCACACAATCTGTGCACCCCAGTGACTGACACGTGGTAAGTAACGAGTGGTTGTTAAGTGTAATGGTATTGATGGTGATGATTCCAGAACTTAGTGCGTAGGTACATAAAAGATTGTTTCACTGTAGATAAAAATGAAAATTATCCAATCTTCTCTCATCATACTTTTAAAGGTCACTTTTAAAACTGACAATTGCATCCTGGTTCTGTGGGAGGATAATTAAAATTACAATATCTGCTTTGGGGAGGCTGCTTTCAGCTAAACTGAAATTAAAAATCAAAGCAGTGGTTCCATCGTGTAACAAATATCTTGAAGTGTGTCTTGTCTTCTGCCTAGCAGGGTGATCCCCTTTTACCATTTACTTAATGTGAACACAGCTGCTTCCTTTTGCTGAAGCAGCTGGAAACCCTCTCAGTTTCAATGTTTTGTTTTAGAATTTGGCTAATCCTCTTTTGTCCCAGGCCTGATACAAATAGAACATGAACTAAGAGAAGGAAAACATAAGCCACCAACCAATAGTTCCTAAAGTCTTTTTTTTGTGATAAGCATGACTAGGACCCCCATCCAATCACTTATTCCACAGGAACATCTAGAGGATGGCTGATGGGAGACCAGTCATAGATAGTTTGCAAAAAGAAGCCTAGGTCAAAAAGAATGGAGCTTTCGGAAACACAGACCATTCTTGGAATGGATGTGTTCCATTGAATATGTTCTTGGATTGCTGATAGCATCTGAGGGGAAAGGAGAGAAGCCTCTTTGACTCGTCCATGCCCAATGCAGTAGAAATGCCATTCTGACAAGTGTGGGTTACTTTGTTAGACCTCGGACACTGAATCTCCAAAGCAGGGACATTTCTAGAAGCACTGGGCAATGTTTGATAAGAGAAAGAGGTAGTTGGTTTCCGCATATTAATAATAATGATGTGATGCAATAATAATGTCAATTATGCGTTAACAATAAGCAAAACTTTCAGCATATTTCATTTAAAACAGCTGATGGTTATAGATAGTTGGGCTAGACTCTGAGCTGTACGATGTGTGAGTGATGTGAACTGGTATTGTGGTTAGGTGCCATTGAGTTGTTTCCAACCCACAGCAGCCCTGTTTACAACAGAACCAAGCCTGTACTGGTCCTGTGCCACCCTCACAATTGCTCTCCGACTGCACTGTGTCAATCCACCTTGTCCAGGGTCATCCTCTTTTTCACTGCCTGTCTACTTTACTAAGCATGATGTCTGTCTCCAGGAACTCTTCTCTCCTGATAACATGCCCAAAGTATGTGAAACAAATCTTGTCATTCTTGCCTCTGAGGAGCATTCCGTCTGTTTTCCAAAGCAGATGTTTCAATACAGTTCCAAAACAGTACTTTCAATATTCCTTCCCTGCATGATAATTCAAAGGCATAGACTCTTCTTTGGTCTTCCTTTCATAAGATATGTCCAATTTTCACATTATATGCAAATATCCTGGCTTGAACCAGGTAAACCAGCCTTCATCCTCAAAGTAACACCCTTGCTTTTCGATAATTTAAAGAGGTCTAATGCAGCAAATTTGCCCAATACAATATGTCATTAGATCTCCTGACTGCTACTTCCATGATTGTGGATCCAAGCAAGAAGAAATATGTGACAAATTCAATTTCTTCTCCATTTATCATGATGCTACTTATTGGTCCACTTGTGAAGATTTTGGTACTCTTTACATTAAGTTAGGATCCATATTGAAGGCTGCAATCCTTGATCTTTATCAGCAATTACTTCAAGTCCTCTTCGCTTTCAGCAAGCAAGATTGTGTCATTTGCATGTCACAAATTGTTAATAAGCCTTCCCCCAAACCTGATGCCTCATCCTTCTTCCTGTTTGTAATCCAGCTTCTCTGGTCATTTGCTTGGCATACAGATTGAATAAGTACAACCCTGACACACATCTTTCCTGACTTTAAGCCATGCAGTATTCCCTTGGTCTGTTTGCACAACTGCCGCTTGATCCAGGTACAGGTTCTGCATGAGCATAATGAAGTGTTCCGGAATCCTCGCTCTTCTCAAGGTTTTTGATAGTGTGTTATGAGCCACCCAGTGGAATCGCTTTACATAGACAGTAAAACCCAAGTAAACATCTTTCTGGTATTCTTTGATTTGAGCCAAGATCCATCCGACATCAGCAATGGTATCCCTTGTTTCATGTCCTCTTTGGAATCTGGTCTCAACCTGTGGCAGCTCCCTGTCAACGTAGCACTGCTACGGCCGTTGTTGCATGATCTTCAGCAAAAGTGTACTTGCATGTGATATGAATGATTTTATTCTATAATTTGAGCATTCTTGTGGGTCACCTCTCCTAGGAATGGGTACAAACTCTGTGTGCCTCAAGTTTCCCCATATATAATGAGGGGTCACCAGTAGTATCTATTGTACAGGGTTGGGTGAGGATTTAATCCCCAAATGTGCCTGGTATATAATAAGTGCTAGAAGCCCTGATGGAGAAGTAGGTTCTATGTTGAACTCCTTCCCACAAAATCAGCTGTTCAAAACCAGGGAGAAAGATGAGGCTTTCTACTCCTATAAAGATTTACAGTCTTGGAAAACCAGAGAGGCATTCTACTCTGTCCTGTAGGGTCTCTATGAGTCAAAATTGGCTTGAGAGCAGTGAATTCTTGAGTGACCTAAGTAGTAGATAAATTATTATTGTGTTCTTAATATAGATTGGGCATAATACAAATAATTTCACATTTGCTATACTCTTCCGGGAATGATTTTGTCTTACTATTCTTGTTTCATTGGTGTAGAAAAGGAGGCTTTAATAATATGTCTAAGGTCATACTTCTGGGAAGTGGAAGAGTGCAGAATTGAACTCAGGCTCGTCTGAGGCTGAAGTCTTAAGCATGGCTCCAACCTGCATTCAAGATGATATATTGTGGATGGAACAGTGAGTACAGAGTGGATGGGGAACAATGGAAATAGGCTTAAATAAGCCCTGTCTGTAAGAATTCATTTTGTGATTCATATAAAAAAAGACAAGAAAATAGAGATTTATAAACAATGACCTCTCTAAAGGAAAGGAAATTTTGAAACAAATTTCAGTGTGTGCTCCACATTTCTTACAGGCTTTAATAGGGAAGAAGATGATTAAAATGGAAAATTATCCCCCCACCCCCACCCCCGCCAAAGTTCATGGAATTACAAGGTGGGATTGCTTCAGAGTTAACAGGGAGGACCTCTTGTCTTGTGTAAAGTGACAGGGGGCAACCTATGGTGGTCAGGGTAGGAAGAGTGGAATTGCATTAGAAGGAAGAGTATCCCAATGAGCCTTACATCAGGATCTAGGTGAGAACCTACTTATAATCAAGTTGTCTGGGAAGCTGACACAGAGATGGAATCTAATGGGAAGGGTTTTTATTAGAAAATTCCCCTGGGATCAACTCCGGTGGAAGTGGGGAAAGGAAGCCAGATTGGACAGAGTGAGAAATGGAGCTGTGTTGCAGAGCCCACAACCTCAGCTCACCCTGTGGGACACCACCCATCAGAATTGACCTGCATTGGGCCTAGGTAGCAGGGTTGAACTCATGCCAGATCTTGGCAAGGTGGCTTTCTGCAGCTGAAATAGTGCTGACAGCACCCACAGATGGGAAGCAGCCCACCCTAGAAGTGACACTTGGAAAGTGTACCTTGACTTCTGTCACAGGCCCCATGTCAGTATTACTCTATCTCTAATCAAACAACTAAATGAATCTGAATCACCCACAAGGGACAAGCTTTTGGGGTCCTACCTACTGAATCCATCTCTAGAATGACATGGTACAGGAGTATGCGTTTTAATATGCTTCAGGGGTGATTCTGATTCCAAGTGAAGTTTGAGAATAGCTATACATAGGAGGATACAACAAAAACTCCCCTCTAAACAAAGCAGCAGCTTGAAAATGAAAATTCCCAATTTCTGCTATTAAATCCCCCCTATGGTCAATGTAAATCACCAAGTAAATTTCTACATAATAAAATTTCCTCCATCTCCCTTGAGTGACTCTTGAGAGATTATTTTCTTCCATGAGCTGTGGATGCATGATCCGTGGCTGGCCATCCATTCTGTGTTCCTTCCTACAGACACCCAGAGGGATGTGGGATTTATGATACATCAGCACTAGCCTGGCAAGCCTGGCACCACAGCGCTGATTCATCATACAAGAAAGGTTTACAGACTCATTTGTGGTGTGGGTTGTGTCTACCTGCAGCAGAATCCTTGTCGTTTCTGAAGAGTTTATATGTTGAGCTAAATCACTGACTTATATTAAGAAAGTTCTGAGAGGCCAATAAATAAACTCCCAGCTCCACACATTCAGAGCAGCCAACTATTCAGAGAGTAATTTAATCTCTGTCTCAACACATCTACAGTTCTACACTAGCTGCTCATCTGAATCCCATTCTATGGGTCCCTGCTATTCTTGTTTTCCCCTACCCCTTTCCCTTTGGATAAGGTCTAGGACTAGCAATGACATATTAGCCTGAAGGCCTTAAAACTAAACCATATAGGAAGTCAGCTAGCCAAAATTAAAAATAAATAACCCAGGAAAGTTCTCATTCCAGGCCACGTGACCTCACTTTTTGAAATTAACCTAGGAAATAAAACATATAAACATGTTTATTAAGAAATTATCAGTAGAGGTGACAAAAATAGAGAAAAGCTACATATGCTGCCAAAAGAGAACAACTGAGGATAAAATGGAAAAGAAAATAACAACAACAAAAGGTAATAGAAAGCCCCATCTTTCTCCTCAGAGAGACGGGTAGTTTTACTTGGTTCAAACTGGTTTTACCTCATTAATTTTATTAGACCTGCAGAGGTTCATTTGTATAATTAAGATCATCTGATGCATGAAATCCAAGATAGACACACTCTTCAGAAACAGTAACGGGAGTAATGATTACCTGATGGTACAGAAAGAGAGGAGTTAGAGAGGAGGAAGGGAAACTGATAGCAATTAAGACGCTATAACACCACTCAAGGTGAATGAATAACAAAATTGTAGGTGAATGGAAGCATTGGATGGTGTAAGATATGGCAAAATGATAATAATATATAATATAATACTAAGGGTTCCTGGGGGGTAAGGTGGGGAGGGAGGGAATAAAAGGGAGCTGATATCAAAGAGTTCAAGAAAAAAGAAAAGGTTTTGAAACTGGTGGTGGCAGAAATTGTATAATTATGCATGATTTAATTGAATTATGGATTGTTATAATATCGAAAAGAGCTCCCAGTAAAATGATTTAAAAAATAAATTAAAATAAAAAGAGGTCTTCCAAATGAAACCTTTTTCAAAAGAGGTCTTCCAAACTTTCAAATTAGAAGAAAGTCTATGGGAAACAGAAGGATTTCTCCCAAGTTGTCTCCCCCAAATACATGCCAGACTTAGCTGCTTGAGAATGACTGCACACTTGGAGGTCATCAGGAGTGGATTGGGGGTCATTCTCCCTGAGAGTTATCAGCTGTCTAGACCAAGCAGACACCACTGTTTATCCCACAGCAAGTAGGGCCCACACCCTTCTTATAAGGATCGTAGTTGTCTGTTTCCTTGTAGGAAACACCGGAAAGGTCAAACCAGCCCAAGGATGACCAAGATTAGGCTGCCATCATGAATCTAGGGTCCACCCATCTT
>NW_022103907.1:14112526-14116410 GCF_000313985.2 Echinops telfairi | reverse complement strand
TTGTGGGGACCCTCTCTCCCCTTATCCCCACAAAAAGTCAAGTTGAGTTCATGATAGAATAGATTTCTTTACACTTGGGAATGAAGGAATAAAATACAGAGTAACCTCAAAGAAAATTGAAAAGAGAAAAGTCATAAAGATTTAGTAAACACCAAAACAACAGCAACAATGGAAATGATAAAAAAAAACCCTCTGGAAACAAATGTACAAAAGTGCTTGACACAATGGATCTATGTGTGGATTGTGATAAGAGTTGTTTGAGCCCCCAATAAAATGATTTAATTATTTTAAAAAATTTTTAAACTTTCAAACAAAATGAAACTAATATCAGAAATTATGCAGAACAAAGAAATCAGTTGCAACACACACATACAAACACACACACACAGCAAAATGAGAGCTTACCTCAATCTTATTGGTAATGATACTGAATGCAATTAGATTAAATGTACCAGTGAATACCAGATTGGATAAGAAAACAGGTAGCATCAATATGCTGTCTACAAAACACACAATTTTGATTTAAAAGGAAAAAACCACTAGACTTAAACTCAAAAGAGAAAAAAATATATCAAGCTAATGGCAATCAAAATAAGCAAGGGTGGCAATATTAATTTTTGGTAAAATAGACTTTAAGACAAAAACCACCATAAGATGCAAAGATTAATATTATGAGGCCAATTGTACAAAATAATATATACCCATAATGCACAGCTATGCATTTAATTAAAAAAACCAAAATTCATAGATAAGGCATTAGTATAATTGATTAAAGAAATAGACAACTATGAAGTTATCATTGCTGCTGCTCTTGTTATTATTAGGTGTCATCAACTCAGTTTCAACTCATAGTAATCCTATGTACAACAGAGCAAAACGCTGTCCATTCCTTTGCTATCTCAACAATTGTTTCTATCTTTGAGCCCAGAGTTGTAAGCACTGTGTCAATCCATCTTGTCAAAGGCCTTCCTCTTTTTAGCTGCCCCTCTGATTTATCAAGCATGATGCCCATCTCTAGGGACAGGTTTCTCCTGACAACATCCCTGAAATATGTGAGACAGTATGTCCAAAGTATGTAAGGCAAAACCTTGCTATCTGTGTTAGTCTGGGTTGACTAGAGAAACAAATTCATAGACACTCATATGTGTATAAGAAGGGGCTTTATATACAAGAGTAATTGAATATTGAGGAAACATCCCAGCCCAGTCCAGATCAAGCCCTCAAGTCTGATATTAGCTCATATGCCCAATACAAATCTATGAAGTCCTTTTCAGACTCACAGAATATATACAACGATGCCAAATGCAGGAAGATCACAGACCAGTAGGTGTGAAGTCTTGGGGATCCAGTGGCAGTGGAAGCATCTCAGTGCTGGCAGGGGTCTCCAGGTGGCTCCTCCAGATCAGGGCACTAGCGTAGTTCCATGGGTCTTGTCAGCTGCAATATTTCCCAGGGAGTGAACACAGAGAAAGAGTGTCTCCCGACTCCAAGGAAGAATACAAGAGTTCTCAGAATCCTCAGGAGAAGGCCATGCCCACACAGAAGCCTCATTGACTATGACCTGATTGACAGGCTAGACTTCACCCCTTCACTCTTCCTCCTCTCAAACTGACAAATGGTTGCATAACTACCACACCATTCTTGCCTCTTAGGAGCACTCTAGCTTACTTTTCCCGATACAAATGGATTTGTCCTTTTAACAGTCCACGATATTTCCAATATTCTTCTCCAGCACGACAATTCAAATGCATCAATTCTTCTCTGGTATTCCTTATTTAGTGTTCAACTTTCACATCCATATGAAGTAATGGAAAATACCATGGTTTGTGTTTTGTAACCTCAGTCTGTAATGTAACAATCTTGCTCTTCAATAGTCTAAAGAAGTCTTATGCAGCAGATTTACCCAATGCAATATATATTTTGATCTCTTAACTGTTGCTTCCATGGGCATTGATTGTGGATCCAAGTAAGATAAAATCCTTGAAACTTCAACCCTTTCTCTATTTAACATGATGTTAGCTATTTGTCCAGTTGGGAGAATTTTGATCTTCTTTACATTGAGTTGTAATGCATATTGAAGGCTACAGTCCTTGATCTTCATCAGCAAGTGCTTCAATTCCTTCTCACTTTTCGCAAACAAGGTTGTGTCATCTGCATACCACAGATTATTAACAAGTCCTCCTCCAATCCTGATGCCACACTCTTCTTCATATAATCCAAATTCTCTGATGACTTGCTTAGCATACGGATTCAGTAAGTATGATAAAAGAGTACAATCCTGACAGAGACCATTCTTGATTTTAAACCATGCAGTATTCCCTTGTTCTGTTCCCACAACTGCCTCTTGATCCATGATCAAGTTTCAAATGAGCACAAGGAAATATTCCGGAATTCCCATTCTTCTCAAGGTTATCCACAGTTTACTATGGCCCACACAGTCAAATGCCTTTGCACAGTCAATGAAGCACAAGAAAACATCTTTCTGGTACTCTCTGTTTTGAGCCAAGATCCATCTGACATCACCAATTATACATATGTTTCCACATCCTCATCTGAATCTGGCCTGAACTTCTCGAAGTTCCTTGTCAATGTACTGCTGCAGTCGTTGTTGGGTGATCTTACGCAATATTTAGTTTGCATGCAATATCAATGATACTGTTCTATAGTTTGAGCATTCAGTTAGGTCACCTTTCTTTGGAATGGGCACACATATGGATCTTTTCCAGTCAGTTGGCCAAGGAGCTGTCATGTTTGGTAAAGTGGAGGGGCAGTGAAAGAGAGGAAGGCCCTCAGCAAGATGGGTGTCCCCAGCTTCTGCCTGACTGGGACACTTGTGAACATGGCGCAGGAGCAAGCAGTCTAGTTCTATTGTGCATAGGGTCAGAGGTCACTCGACGACATCTAGCAACAACAAACACAAATCTTCCTATCCGGAGATGGAAACTCTTCCCTTTCTTTTCAGTAGAGGTAAAAGGGACATGGTCCATTGTTGGGCCTAGAACTTAAGAAACTGGCACTTTCATTTCATTTGGGTCCCTCAGTCTTAGAACTCAGCCCCCATGCTGTGAGGAATCACAGCCCTGGCTGGCCGTCAACTCTACCAGCTATGATGTCCTTCTCCCTGGACTGGTCACTCCTGAAGATGTACCAAAATTAAGTGGAATAAAGTTTCACCAGTTTCTTTTCTAAGGAACTTAGCATTTCATGAAGACCACAAACGGAAAGGCTTGAGTCTTCTTTTGTCATTCCTTTTCACGGTCCAGTTTGCACATGCTATGCTTAAGCATATCACGGTTTGGGTCTGGCACACTTTAGTCGTCAAAGTGACATCTGAGCTCTTCCACCCTTAAAGGAAACCTTTGTAGTGCATGTGCTCAATGCAGTAAAATGCTTGATTTATTGACTGTTCCTACCACAGATATTGGTTGTTGATTTTAAGATAATAAAATTTTTGACAACTTTAGTTTCTTCACCATTTACTGCTTATTGGTCCAGTTGCAAGGATTTTCATGTTCTTTATCTGAGGCATAATTCATACTGCAGGCTGTAGTGATCATCAGGAAGTGATCCAAGTCCTATTCATTTCCAGCAAGTAAAGTGCTGTCATGTGCATAGCTCATGCTATTAATAGGTCTTCCTCCAATCCTGGTGGCTCATTCTTCTTCACCTAGTCTGGCTCCTTAGATTATATGTTCAGCTCTTATATGGAATCAGGAAGATAAAAGACAGAACGCTGTCAAATTTTAAACATTCAAAATCCTCTCGTTCTTGTGGAGGATTGCTTCTTGTGCAGACTCTGGATGAGCACTTCCAAGTGTTCTGGAATGGCCATTCTTCCTAATGTGACCCCTAATGTGTTATGATGCACAGTGAAATGCCATTGC
>NW_022103907.1:14087098-14096510 GCF_000313985.2 Echinops telfairi | reverse complement strand
CTCCTCCCCCGTCATCTGTTCCTGTGTGCTCTGGTCAGATATATCCTTCTCCCGAAGCTGCAGATTCAGTGCCATCGTTTGAGATACATTCTTCTCAGGGGAGGGGCAGGCATCCACTTAGTGCATTTTATTTATTTCCTGATATCTTAACCTTTTACTTTCCTCATGTATCATGTCATTGATGTCGTCTCACAACTCTTAATTCTTCTAATGTTTGCTCATTGGGTTCAATGCATCAAATCTATTTTTGAAGTGGTCTGTACATTCAAGCCAGATATATTCAAGGTCATCGGTTAGCTCTTGTGGATCTGCTTTCATTTTTTTGGTTACAACTTGATCTCATATATTAGCAATTGACAGTATGTTCTTCAGTCTGTCCCTGACTCTCTTGGCTTACGATTTTCTACAGGTGTAGGCTAATTGATTCCTGTTCAATGTATTCAGTGAGGTGTAACGTATACTAGTTGTTTAAAAAATTATTTTGCATGAATAAATCATTTGGTCATACAACCTTCTCTCATTCCATCTACAGATCTGTCACCAAGGTTGACTACTGTTCCTTCTTTGTTTTCAACTTAATTCCTATTATCAATAGTTATCAATGCATCTGGAGTGCACGTTTTCATCACTTTCCTACCACAACAGTTCATAAAAATCTTCTATTTCTTTGTTTTTGCCATCAGCGGTTGGTGCATAAATTTGAAAAATTCATATTAACTGGATGTGGCCTACTTCCTACACAAGTTAATGATGTATAAAGCTTGCTTGCTTTTTGCTAGGTCTGAATTTGACATCTGGCTCATTGACATCTGGTTTGTTGCCAACTATTCAACATTTGTTGAACTTGTTAGGTAGCAGAACAGGGACCAGGGATGTCTACTGGGCATGCACCAATGCAGATCCCAAGCCAGGTGGGTGGTGGTACACCTTGGTGAGCCTGAACTAGTCCAGGTGGGCTTAATTCAGCCAATGAAGTCAACCAGTACTGTCGATCACACCTCCAGCTGAAGGCTCTAAAGGCTGGAATTTCAAGATCACCACCCCTATTTTCAGCTGCTCCACCTTCTATTTGGCTATGTCTGTCTCTGGCCTCAGGCCACCTCGTGTGGGTGTGTAGTGCCCCAAGTGTATGTGTGGTCAGTGACTGTATAGTCTGAAACTCCTTCTGTCCTTTGTAAAATCCCACTTGGATCACAAACCAGGTTTCGGCATGAATTCTTTCTCACGTGTTGCCAAGAACCCAGGTATTTCCCACCCAAAGAATCTAACAAACTCAGTCTGCCATAGTGCCTACTGATCCCAGGAGTGACTATCGGCCTGCTATATGATCTTCTGACCTTGTATTCATCTACTGCCAGCCTGTGGTCTTCCTCTAAATCTTGAGTTTGGCAGCCCCCACACCTACAAGAGTCAAGAGAAGCCTACAGCTTACTATCTGATCCGTGGGCTTTTAACTTGCCTGAACTTGGACTGTTCACTTCTACAATGGTGTGAGCCATTTTCTTGCTATAAATTTCTCTAATTATACACATACACAAGGATCACTGCTTTTGTTTCTCTAATGAACCTGGCCTAAACAATTCATAAAGCACCAATGGTCTAATTTCTGCAAGCAGATTCCCAGGGTCTTTCTAGATTGGAAGTTCACTGAACTCTATCACTTTGTAGAAATTTGAAAATCTGATGAACGAGCTTCTGGTATCATGCAAGTCACCACAAACTAGCTGATAAGAAATGAAAATTTTAAGTTGGGTTCAGAAAAGGATGTGGACAAGGTATGTTATTGCTAATAGATGAATCTTAGCTATAAGTAGAGAATAACAACAATGTTTGCTTGTGTTTTATTGACTCTGCAAAGGTAGGAGACAAAAATGCTCATTAGAAGGAGGAGGAAAGACTGTCTCACATAATTGGAGATGTTATCAGGAGAGACCCATCTCTGGAGAAGGACATCTTGTGTGACAGAGCAAAGGATCCTAGAAAAAGAGGAAAACCCTCAACCAGATGGATAAACACAGTGGCTACAACAATGGGCTCAAACAAAGCAATGACTGTAAGGATAGCAGAGGACCAAGTAGCATTCCATTCTACTGTGCTTCCTCATTAATAGGGTAACTGAGTCAGGACTGACTCAGTACCTAACAGGCATAAATCAAGGATGAAGTAGAGAATGAAGAATAGGCATGTAGAACTCATTTGCCCTGTTTACAGTCTTCAGTGTGACTGGCTTGAAGTTCATTTTGGCTTGGTCATATGAAGCCCTGGAGAAAGATAGTGACTCTTGTTTCTCTGTTATTTGAAAAAAAAACTAACTCATCAGGGGGCCAAGTTACAGGATTTCAGTCACTCCTTTAAAAATGTGTTCTCCTTCGTTGAAGGCATTTTATTTTTTTAAAGAACCACCTCAACCAATGAAAGACTATTGAGTAAAGATAATTCACAGAAAATCGCAAAAGATTCTGAATCTAAAGATTTTTTTAGGAGTCAGTTTATTTCATGATCCTCTGACACTTTCATGTGTGAAATAAAGTTTTACTCTAAGCATCCTGTTGGATTTAGTTGTTATTTGTTTTATTTGATTTGGTGGTGGTGGTGGTGGTGGTGTGTGTGTGTGTGTGTGTGTGTTTTGCTGTTGGATCTTTATTCTTGCTACTGAGGATAGCAAGAGAAATGGAAAGGGTGCTACTTTAAAATCAAGACCTGAATTCTCTCCGAAGTTCTGCCACCAATTAACCTATGGCTTGAGGCAGTGACTTTAAGTTCCCTTTTCTGAATGATGTCTTTTGTGTAACACTTTAGAGTTCCGATGTCCTTTCAGCTCTGATGGTAATCCAAAATCACACTGTGATCATTACTCTGGATTGTAACTGCTCTAACACCACCCTGCGATCCTGAAGAAGTAATTTTCAAAGAGAATGCATTTGGGAAGGTCGTGGAATATAACAGCATGAGAATTTGGACTCAGATAGACTAAGCCGATTAGATTGCTTTAAGTGAATACAATCTATGTTATCTTGGCTTGATTATCCAGCCTCTCAGGACCTTATTTCATCATCAGGGTATGGTGAGAATTGCACATAACAACACATATATAAAGCATGTGGTAGGGTCTCAGCTATTTAATAAACATTAGCGCAATTTCTTCTTTAATGCTACTGACTGGAGATGAGGTACAGAGGGAAGATGGAGACAGAAGTTAACATTACTAAGAACTTAGCCAAGTATTAAATAAATAGTGAAAAATTGAAATATAAAATTTAGCAGGAAAAAAGGACTTGAAGCTAGATAGATTCAATTTTAGGAATATCACTTTGGAATGAAAGCTACAGAGAAAATGTCCAGTAGACAAGTGAAAATGTAAAAGCATAAGAGAAAAATATTAAAGGATTTTAATGTGTTATTTATTTTTGTCATTCTAAAGTTTCTCAAATGTTATGTGTGGGCCATTTTAAGAAATATGTTTGAAATTTCTAACCTGTACTGATAAAAGCATTTATCTAAATATATATGAAAAAATATATATGCACGCACACATATGTAATGATAAAAAACATGTTTCATATAAACATTTATGTCTGTACTACATGAGAGGAAGTTGGATATTTTCTCAAATTTTCTATCCTATTCTACATTAAGGAAAAAAAATTCTAGTCACAACCTCTCAAGTTTTTTTAAGTTCCTCTGCATGTGTTGGCAGAGTTGAGCAAAAGTTTATCCTGGCACAATAGCGAATTGAAAACCACAGCTTAAATTCATTGTTTTAGAAGTTATACTGTCAATTTATACTAATATCAAAACCTTCCCAGGTAAAAATCAATTGTAATGTTCCTGCATGCATCCTCTTCAGACCAAGACAGTCTCTTTTTTCCCTTTATTTGATGATAAACTGTGTCATATAGTTAATAGGTTATTAGCTGATTTAACATTGCCTCCTTGAAGTGTGATGGACATATATGAAAGTCCTTAACAATTTTATACAATGTTCATCTGCAGTTTCACTTATGCGTCTCTCATTAAGGCTTGTGAGGGTTAACATCGATGCATTCTATTTATGAATTTGGAAGATCGCTACTTAGCCATTGAATGGAAGAGATTCATATTTTTACCCATTCCAAAAAAATGTGACTCACCAGAATGCTCAAATTATATAGCATTATCATTAATATCACATACAAGTAAAATCTGTTATCTGAGATATGCGGATGACCCAGCCTCGCTTGCTGAAAGCGAGAAGGACTTGAAGCACTTGCAGCCTTCAGCGTGGATTACAATTCAACATAAAGAAGACCCAAATCCTCACAGTTGGACCAATAGGTAACATCATGATCATCAGAGAAAAGACTGAAGTTGTCCAAGATCTTGCCTTACTTGTATCTACAATCAATGCTCATAAAAACAGCAATCAAGAGATCAAATGACACATTGCATTTGGTAAATCTACAGCACAAGACTTATTTAAGTAATAATAAATAAATAAATAAATAATAAAAACTTGAAAAGTAAGGATGTTACTTTGCGGACTAAGGTGCACCTGCCTGAAGCCATGATATTTCAATCGATTTGTGGGTGTGCGAAAGGAGGACACTGAATAAGGAAGACGGAGGACGGAGAATCGGTGCATTTGAACTACGGTCTGGTGAAGAATATTTAAAGGACCAAGGACTGCCCCAAAGAACAAACAAATCTGTCTTGAAAGAAATACAACCACAGTGCTCCGTAGAAGCAAGGATGACAAGACTTTGTCTCACATACTTTGGACAGTTACCAGCAGAGACAAGTCTTGGGCAATCGTGCTCGGTAAAGTAGAGGGGCAGCAAAAAAGAGGAAGACCCTTGATAAGATGGATTGACCTAGGCCTGCAACAAAACCATTGTGAGGTTGGTGCAGGACTGGGCAGTGTTTCATTCTGTTGTACCTGAGTTGCTATGAGCTGGAATTGACTTGATGGATCCTAAGAACTCCCTAATAAGCCCGATTATCGTCTTTGAGGTCTGAGTGGCATTGTAACAAGTTTTCCAATTCAGCAGAGAAGGACAGAGTGCCTCCATAGGACTGGTCAATGTCAGAATTAGGAAAGAGGTCTGGAAGGTGGAGGTACGCTGATCTCTGCCTCGTAGACATTGGCCTTAGGCTGAGAAGTTTGATTCTCCTTCCCACTTGGAGAAGGCAGAGGAACTCAGACATGGCTCCCGTGTCATTCGGCCAGAGTCGAGCGACAGTCTCTTTCCTTATTTATACTGATTATAAAAGTTGGAAGCGCCGTCTATCAAATACTTAACAGAGCAGCAAATACCACGCTCCACAAAAGATGGTTTAGATGAATTAATCTAATCCTTACCCGGGGGATGCTAGTGTCTGATTAAAAGCTCAGCCTGTTCTTGGCCAAATGCAACATCTTTAATAAATTTCTTTCAAAGTCCAGGATACTAATTGTGAAGTGAGCCTGTCATTAGTTTCTGGCTGAAAATAAAGAAAAGTTGCCTTGAAGTCAACCCGAACTCATGCAAACTTGATGTGTGTCAGAGTAGAACGGGGCTTCCAATGGCTGGTTTTTGGAATGAGATCACCAGGCCTTTCCTAATAAAGCATTCCTGGGTAAAGTCAAACATCCAAACTTTTTTATCAGCCAAGCATGCTAACTGTTTGTGCTACCAAAGCACTCCTTTCTGGTTTAACTTTCCTGCATTTTACAAATATATGTACCTATGATTTTCATTTTCCTCGGCTACATGGGGGGTAGCATTATACAGTAGTTTATTTTCAGTTCACCAGTAGGAGTAGCGAAAAATATTACTGCTAGCATTCCAGTTCATGCCTGCACAGGTTTATCTTAAACAAAACATATTTATACCTGTCTCTGCAATCAGTAGATGGTTACAGACATGTTCTCGCACACATAACCTTGTCTTAAACAATTTGGGTGACTTCTGAAAAAAAAGTCTATTGCAAGCAGTGATTTAAGCTCAGGGCCATCAGCAGAGCGTGTTCCACATCTCTGCCTGAAGCTGCAAAGGTACCAGAAACGATGGCATGGGGACTCAAAGGAGCAGGGTTGAGATTGCAGGGTATCTTCTCATCATCTGGCCAGAGACTGTGAGATCGTGAAACAAAGTGACAGGCAATTCCTGGGCCATTGAAGCAGAGACCATGGGATCATGTGGCTAAGGGACTAAGGACGAGAAAAAGACTTGGCTGTTGGCTGAGGAGAGGTGTGCTGTGGACCAGTGACTGTATCAGTCCTGTTTACTGTTCCTAACTTGTGGAAACCTTTAGCACAGGAGCCAGACACCCAAGACCTGGGGCCGTGGTCCTCTAGTAAGAAGCAGCTTCCAAAATTTGGGCTATTTATATTGCATGCATGCCTCAACTTAATGCATGACTAACAGGCATCGGTACCAGATCTCAGCACCTGATAGGATCACTAGATAGGTATGTAGCTGCCCTTACCTGCCCCACATGGAGACTATGGGAACGTTCAAATGAGAGCAGAGAAAAGATTCCTGCTTGTAGTTTTCCACACTACTCACTAAGGTGGGAAACCTGACTCATGGGAGGAATGCCACTGCTGATTCTAAGGAATCAGGACTAACAAGCAACTTCAAGTCTGTAGCAGGGTCTATCTTGCATACCAGCCTTACCTGGAGACACTCTCCGTTCTCTACTTAAAGAAAGAAGATGACAGGCTCTGAGCAATTATGGCTCCGAACCAGTAAGCACCGTTTTTTATGGATAGTGAAAATGAATTGGTCTTTAAGATTATGTAAAAACAAAACTAAAGGGAAGTGGAAATACACATGGATTAAGCCTCTGATAAATTTCCTCTGACCATACACCAGGGATGTAAATCGTCTTGCTGTCATGCAGAGGGCATTAGAGAGTGGATTGTTGCAGATAACAGGTTAAAATTTAGTACTCTGTCATGTGATGTCTCTTCTGTCTCATTTAAATTTGTTCTAGTTTTTTTGAGAAACGATGTACAGATGCGCTTTACACAATTGATGTGTGTATGGATTGGGATAACAGTTGTATGAGCCCCTAATAAAATGTTAAAAAATAAATAAATAAATAAATAAATAAATAAACTTTTTAAAAACTAAAAAAAAAAATAAATAACTTTGTTCTAGTTTTTTTGAGAAACAATGTACAGATGCGCTTTACACAATTGATGTGTGTATGGATTGGGATAACAGTTGTATGAGCCCCTAATAAAATGTTAAAAAAAACTATAATGAACATGTGATTGAAGAAAATATTCTAAAAGTTATTGTGGTGATGATTGTACAACTCTTCTTTTTGTTCTTGTTATTACTTGAGATTTAATACATATATCATCCCAAAGTTCAATCACATCAAGTGGAATGTACAATTGCTACCACAATCAGTTTCCAAACATTCTTTTCTACATGGACTCCTTGATATCGTCTCCCTTTTGTGCCACCTCCGCCACTGTACCCGCCTCCCACCCCCAAACTCCTTATTCTACATGCTGTCCCAATAAGTTCATCAATCCTGGGTTTCATCGACCAAAAAGGGAAAAGCACATAACACGGCTGAAAGAGGGTGGCTCCGCTGACGTAACCTTCTGAGACACCCTCAAATATGAACAAACGAAACCAAAGAAAGCAATGTGCACCAACAACGCAGAAACATTGGAGACCGCGTCAGGTCCAGCCCCCACCATACGGGGAGCTACTGACAGTTAACTGTCTAGGTCAGATTTATGCCTTTGATTGAACTACTGAATTAGATAATATATGAATTATATGCCAATACAACTGTAGAAAAGAAAAAAGTCATAGCAATTGTTATCTGGGTCTCCTATGATGTCATCTCGACCGATTTCCTGGAAGGACACAGGATGATCATGGAGGCTTATTCTGAAGAAATTTAAGGAAAATTCAAAACTGCATTGATGAGCAAAGGTCAGGAAAGGGGCACCTAATACTTTTTTTTCTTATTAGGATGAGGTGCATACTAGTTCAAGGGGAGCTAAGAATTTCTTTGGGAAACCTCACCTCATCTCCTCTAGCGGCATGATCTTGCCCCGACAGACTTCTTTTTGTTCCCCAAATGCAAAGGAACACAATTGGAGAACCCTGCGAATGCTCCACCTGCTGTTTTGTCCTGGTTTCAGCAGAAGAACACAGAATTGTCCCAGGAGCGGTGAGAGAGATGGAAATGCTGCCCTCAGAAGGACATAGACCCTGAGGGAGAATATGTTGAGAAATAACAGCTTCATATTTCAGTAGTCTGGTTTTAGTAAAAGTTTCTGTGGCCTTACACCTATCATTTTTTACCTCCTCTTGTATATGAGTTCTGAAAGATAATTCTGCTCATGTTTTGCAGTGTGATAAAACTATTGTGTAGATACATAGTAGTTGATTCAATCACTCTACTACGGGTGGTCATTTAGCTTACATCCAATAATTTGCAGTGTAAACGATGCTACAAGGAATAGCTTTGTACATTTGTATTATTGGAGATACGCCTTCAAAGTAGATTCCTAGATCTGAGATGGTTTGGACATAAAGTAAGTAAGTGTGTAGTTGGTGGGTATTCACAACACTTCAGAAAGATTGTGCCAGTTTATCTGTCCATTTAGATCAGATTTATTTCACTTAAAATAATGTTTTCAAGGTTCGTATATGCCATAAATGTATGGGAACTTAATTTTGTAATATGGCTGAGTAGTATTTCATTTTATAATACAGTTTATATCACATTTTGATGGTTCATTCATTTATTTTTGTTGTAGTGTTTTACCATGCAAACATTTGGTTTCAACTGGGGTAAAATATATTTATATTGATTTTATTATATGTGGTTTATTTCTTTATATGTGTATTATTTACTTTTTAACTGAATTTTTATTGCATTTACAAAGGTTTGTATATTTTGTTGTAGTGGATATATATAATTGCATATAGGTATGTTTCTAATCTCAGATTTATTTCTTTATTTTTGCCCTTTACTCTCTGTTTTACCAGTTTCTGTCACTATACTTTATCTCAGAACTATTACATATACAACAATCAGTAAGATGATTTTATTTTCTTCTTAATTTTTCCCCTTCCCTCCTACTTTCCATTTACATTATTTCTAATTTTTCACAATATATAGCTTTTCTACATTAATCTTTCATTCTCACACCCACCTTTTAAAACATTCTTGTATCCACAGTTGCATATTGAACTTTTCATCCAGGGTTAGGGTTAACGTTAGAAAAAAATGAAAATTAAAAAAAATTTTTTTTCATCCAAATCCTTGGGATTTCCAGCACAATCCTTTTTGATGAAATGTTCCCAGTAAGTTGTGGTCAGGTGAGGTCATCTTCCAGTAACAATACGATTAATCAAATAGCAAATACATTTTCCATTTATTTATTTATGCTATATGAATACTACTTTGAGTC
>NW_022103907.1:14084922-14086397 GCF_000313985.2 Echinops telfairi | reverse complement strand
CTGCTTTGTTATGTTATTCTTTGAATTTTGCATGGCTTTTTTGGTCCTTTTTAATTAGTACCATTGAATATTTTTCTAATATGTGTGTCAACACGCATGCATATATACACTAATTTTAAGTCACAGATACAGCCAGGGTTCTTGAGAACACAAGCAGAGTGTAACTTTAGGGCACTTTGGGAGGTCAACAGGGAAGAACTGTGTGGATGAGCTGGTCTGACTGGCATTAGACCGCTGGGCCAATGATGAGCAGAGGTCTGAGATGAAATCTCCCATTGGGACTTCAACCACTGGCATATTAGCTCATCAGAAAAACCTCCAACAACTAATTGTAAATGAAAATGTCACACCATTTTAGGGGGTCTTTTTTTCAGCTTTAAGTCTGCTTCCTTCACCCCAATGGAAATCGTTAGAAAGGAGCAACTTCTCCAAAATTCCTTTCCCAAGTTTTCTTTTCCACCTTCCCTTCTTCTTCTTACCTTCCATCCTCACACAGAGAAACTGTAAATTCATTTTTTTGAAAACCCATTTGCTTAGGTTCTTGACAGCTTGACTTAGTTCCCAGGAAAGATGTATGCCTAAATCATGTGCTTTAAAATATCACATTTCTCACTTGAGTCAAAGTGAAGGCAAGGAACATTTAATGCAGTTCAATAGAAACTAAAATCCTCTTTGGAGGAAATAATATATTCTTGACACTATGGGATGTCGGTCTGCAATACAAGGGGTTGAATAATAGTCTCTGGAACGGAATGTATCAGAACATAATGGCCTGTACTCAGACGAGCTATGTCTCGATGTGTGTGACCCAAGCAGGTTCATTGTTTGTTCCTTTCTCTCTATGTGCCCTGCAATAAAGAAGAAATGTGGAAACTTTTAAGGCAGGAACACTGACTTTATACCCCAAGAATTTCATAAATGTGTGTGGACTTAATAGTCTTGACAATGCGGCTAGTGCACAAGGGAAATAAATGACTCATCTTCCATGATTCCAGGATCCATTGTCATTCCCACTTAATATATATTTCAACTATCAAACTCTCACTGCCATCAAGTCGATGTGGACTCATAGTGACAGGGATAACTACACTTGTGAGTTTTAGAGAGGGTAACTCTTTCTGGGAATAGAAAGTCAGCTGGCTATTGGTTTCAAACTGCTGCCCTTGTGATTAGCAGTCCAACTTGTAATCACCACTCCATCAGGCATCTTTCTTTCTTTATATTAATATATGCCAAAAAATTTTTTTTTAAAAACCCTCTTTGTCAATGAATCATCGCTGATTCACAGCAACTCCCTATGGGTTTCCAAGATTCTAACTATTTACAAGAGTAGAAAGCCCAGTCTTTCTTCTGCAGAGCTTACAGTAGTTTCCTACTCATGACCATGCAGATTGCAGCCCAATGCCTAACCACAACACCATCAGGGTTCATTAATGCTGTTAGATAGATGATATATACAATAAAATTATATATAT
>NW_022103907.1:14081434-14082467 GCF_000313985.2 Echinops telfairi | reverse complement strand
GGAAACAAAAAGAAGTCCTACAGAGCAAGTTCAGGTGAGTAAGGTGCCTGATGGCAAGAGAGGCATGCTGTGTTTTGCCAAAAACTAGCGCACTGAGATATCTGTGTGAGCAGGTGCATTGTCTTGGTGGCAAAACTAGTCCCCCATCAGCCATAGGCAGGTCTTTTTTTGTCGCACACTATTCTGCAATCTTTTCAGAACCTCTAAAGAGAAAGCTTGATTAACAGTCTGACCTGGTGGAAGGAACTCCAAATGCACTATGAGTTGACATTTTTGTCGGTTTGGGAAGTTGAGGGTAAGTCTAGAATGAAGTTTGTCATTATTCAACATTTCACTGTTTTGAAATGTGAAAACCACTCATACAATGGAGTTCTTCTCATGGTTCTTCTCACAGCTGTCCTTATAAGCTGTGTTCAACATCACAACAGTTTCTGTGGCATTTTTCCCAAGCAGGAAACAAAGTTTTACAGCCACATGCTGTTATCTAAAATTGGCCATCACAAAAAACAAGGTCGAGCAAAAGTGGTTTTAAGAAAAAGTTCACTGTGACCAGAGAGAACCTTCCCAAGCAATGCCCCTGGGTGCACTAACTCTGAGTGAGTTGTTGGATGCTTACTTAGCAGGAAAAATGTGTACTAAAACAGCTCTGCTCAGCCCAGCACAATTCCAGTTTTTTGGGGGTATCCTCTAGAATCTATATAAAAAAGAGCAAGTAATTTCAAATTATCAAATTTTGTGACCCATTTTCCCATGTGTTAGAGAATATCTCAGCAATTAAGAATTTTCTGAGGGAAGGGGTATTATAGTCACCTGCTGGTATCTTCTTTATATTGATGCATTTCATTTTTTTTCTAAATAAGCTCAAATCTCTTTATGAATTTTTACTATAATGTACTCAAAAACATGATTTTTAGCTTCCTTCTCAAGTCTGGATGAAAAGAGGTAAGTAACACCCCCGGAGGGAACAGGCATGCAATGTACAATGCATCTGAGAGAACTGGACTTTTTTTGGTCAAAAAGAAGCCAATGCAAA
>NW_022103907.1:14079101-14080410 GCF_000313985.2 Echinops telfairi | reverse complement strand
AGGTCTAGAAGCTAGACACTCAATTAGGAATGGACTCCTAATGATAAGTAGACAGTAGTAAATTTTACATGAAATTTGGACATAAGCCAGATGTCAGTTTGTCATATTTCTAATGCAGGAATTACCATGGCAGAGGCTCCAGAGAAACCCTGCCTCAAGGTGTGTAGCCATACCTTTGGTATCTGCTTGTTTGGTAGAGATCTGTGGGCACATTCATGTGGCAGCCCCAACCAATCACTAAGCACAGGAAGGCTGGTCAGTTCAACCTAACGTGGTCTCCTTTATGGACTATTGGTGCACTAGAGCTCCCTCTTAGCTTGGCAAACATTCTTTCCATGTGGTACTACAGTGTGACTCTCTTGCTACCCAACCTTCCTGCTCTCTGCCTCTCCTTTCACAGACGTTAGACCTGCATTGCACACAGACGGCCTCCTTCCGCTGCTCCCTCCTTTCGCCTTTATCCTCAGTACATCTCAAGAACTTCTTATTCTTGGCATCCGATTTTTGGAGGACTGCCCTGTTCTAGGAGCCATCTCTGTCCTGTAACTAAAATAGGATATTGGTGTGGCCTTATACTTAACTTGTCAAACGATCAGGAGAGCTCAAGCAGTCATCAGATGTGTGTCTGGTGATCAAGCAGTAAGATGGGGTTGATTCCTTCAGCTTTAGGTTATAATTGATACAAAATGCTTACAGTTCTTTCAAAATCACTGTGCATTTTCCCCTGTCCTCTTCCATTATTTGCCTGGTTTATTCCTACTCATACTTTAGGAAGTCCTCTGTACTCTGACCTAATCCATATACTTAACCTGAGTAGATCAGTTCTCTTTCACACACACACAGAGAGAGAGAGAGAGAGAGAGAGATTCCTGTTGTACCGACTTTACTAAACTATACTTCATGGTTTTCATGGCTACCTACTTCACTAAATTATTACCCTGTAAGCTTGAATAATATCTTTATATCCCTAGTACAAGGCACTATCTCTTATCATTTATTAATTTGTACTTAACACAAGTATAAGATTGGGAGGATTTTATTTCAATTAGATAGAAAACTATGTCAACTTGAAACTCTCCTACTCAAAAATATAGAAATGTAGCTAATCCAAAAGAAACATTCTTTAAAATAGTTATTGAAATTACAAGAAAAATAAATTTCAGCATATGAAAATGATACTGAGAACTAAAGCAGTATGTTCTGCTAAGGAAGCTGAAGCTATGGTAGCAAATGTAAGCTGGTGACTAGAGCCCTAATGTTCCATAAAAGTGGGAGATAGAGCATTGAGCCAGCATTGAGTAAAGAGTTG
>NW_022103907.1:14076565-14078091 GCF_000313985.2 Echinops telfairi | reverse complement strand
TAGAAAGAAAATGCTTTGAAAATGATAATGGCAACATATGTACAAATGTGCTTGACACAATTGGATGTATATATGGATAATGATAGAACTGTAAGAGCCCCCAATAAAATGATTACTTTTTTAAAAAGTAAGAAGTAAAAATCCAAAAAATATATGTATACTAGCGTTAAATACAAGAAGAGGCCAAGAACTAAGATAGAGACCTGGAACGTAGAGAAAACATGTTTGCGAACCCTGACTTATTAACCACCGTGAAAATAAACCTTGATTGGTAACAATTAGTATTTTCTGAGAAATGCCCCAGATTGGTTCTAGCTATTTATTTTCTAAAGTTAAGTATTATTTTTAAATGGGATTTAGTTATTTACATTGTATTTACCAATTTTAATAAAATGACTTTTTACTTTTTAAAAAAAGAGTTGGGATTCCATTTTAAATTTGTTCTACTTTTTAATATTTTCTCCTTTCTTTTAAATTGAGTTTTTCCTGTGTTTTACTTTATTATTATTGTTGGGGGCAGGAGGTTGGTTTTTCTGTATAGGAAATCCAAGATAAGTAAATCTACAGAGATAGTAACTACATTCATGCCTTTTTGGGGGTGTCAGGAGAGGTTGGGGAAGTAGGGAGCTAATAACAATGAGTACAAGAAAAAAGAGGTTATGGTATTGATTGTACAACTCTTTTTAATATGATGAAACTATTGAATTGTGTGATATGTGAATTATATGACAATGAAACTGTTTTGTTTTGTTTTATTAAAAACAGTTGGGCTTGAACTGGGACCCGGCAGGGCTACCGTCTTAAGGGGGTGAATCTTGTCTACACAATAAAATTTCTCCGAGGTAGGCGATGACAGGAAACTATCTGTTTCTCCTTTGAACTCTAGATGAAAACAAACAACATAATATTTCCCTTTGTGTTTAAATCTCCAAGCTAGAATTTCTTTGGTGTGTGTCAAATGTGCATTGGCTTAGAATCTCCAGCTAACAAATGAGCAGAAATAAATTGAGAATAAGTTATTTTTACTATGCTTATCAAGAATATGTGCATGTAAAACTCAACCTGGAGCGGCACATCCAGGCACAGCTTTCTATCTTTAAAGCCACACTATGATCTAAAATTCCCAAATGGCAAGGCAACCATTAGCTACACATGAAACTCAGGATCAGTGTTTCAGTCTCTTTGGCTACTTGTATGGGAAAGAGAATATAAAATAAGCATATTTTAAATTATTATATTCATTAAACAGAGAGTTGAAATCCTAAAATAGAATAAAATATCATAAGGGAAAACAATGGACAATAATATTAAGAAGGAGAATTGTAAACTTTGGGGTGTGTTATCAAGGGGCATCCATCTCTGGAAAAGAGCTTCATGTTTGGTCAAGTAGAAGTTCAGCCAAAAAAGAGGAAGAAACCAATGAGTTGGATTGACAGAGTGAGTTCAAACATAGCGAAGACTGGGAAGATAGCTCAAGGCTGGTCAATGCTTTGTTCTGATGAACACAGGGGAGCTATGCGCCAGAA
>NW_022103907.1:14073780-14075724 GCF_000313985.2 Echinops telfairi | reverse complement strand
TGGTGAAAGTTAACCTCAAATGCCACCACTTCCCACATCCCATGATTCTTTGAAATGATAAAGGAAGTAATCATCCCAGAGCAGAGACAACGTGAAGTTGCATGCTTTAGAACATGGACAGATCCTTAACAGTCAACCCATGACCAGGTTCATGAATCAAATGCTCCAGTGAATAGGTTCTAGTTTCCTGTGGACCCAGGGACACACACACAAGAAAATCTCACCTGCCCTAATATAGCTGACTATTTCTCATCGCCAGCCTAAGAACCATCTCAGCCTAAGCCGACTACACTTCCCACCTGTGTCCCTAGTACCCAGTGCTTAGCCAACGGCACCACCAGGACTCCCTTCCAACCATCTTTGCCAACCTACTATATATTCTTTTCAGTGCAGATGCTAGAGTAATCCTCTAAAGTAAATAGCCTGTCACTTCTAGGCTCAAAACCATCCAATGGCAGTCCTCTGTTACTCTAACAAAAAGAGCATGTCTCTACAGTAGCTACTTGTGTTGCCTGCTCCCCGTACCTTCCTAACCTCAGCTCCCTACTGGGCCAACTTTGCTTTATTCTCCCCACGCCAGTCTCCTTGCTGTCCTCTCAACAGGCCAGGCGTCTCCCTTCTCAGGACCTCGGGTGCGAAAGACTGCGGTTCCCTCTGCCTGGGAGGGTCTTCCGTCAGGTGCTCCCACTGCTTCCTCATCTCCGTGTTTTCTTCATGCAAATGGTTGTTTTTCGTTTTCCTCAATTAAGCCTTTCTATCTAAAATTGCAATCCCATGCCCTGTATCCTATCTCCTTTCTCTAAATTTTAGAAAATTTTCTCTGTACCATTGATGGTCAACCTACATGCTACACATTCATCTTCAGTCCGAGTCACCCCGAATCCCCCTTGTCCGGCTAGGCTGTACAAGCAGGACTTTTTTTCATGGCTTTCCCTTTTCCGTCCCCTGTGTCCAGAACTGGAGCTGGAACACAGTGAGCATTCCATGAATGAATGAATGAACGAATGAATGAATGAATGAAAAATATGTAAGTTAAATGTCCACACTACTAAATGCTCTTTCCTATGAACCCAAGAAAATAGAAAGTAAAATTAGCCACTTTTTACAATGAGCCTAGAACTCAAAGAGGTTTTCCTCAATAATCTGAAAAGTTACCTCCTGGAGTCCCGAGTCTGTTTCTTGACAGGTAAAGTTGGCCATTTCTAAAAGTCTTTGTCCTTAAGACATCACCCGAAAGCTTACCATTGACAATCAAAAATAGAATCCCTTTGTAGTCCTCCACACAGAGTCTAGACCTGCATTTTAGGCAGGGAACAGGCAAGTCATTACAAGGCAGACACTTGGCCCCCGTGTCACAACGAAGGAAGGAAGCATCACGTGAACTTTAACAATAGCCAAGGCGATGTTTATGCTGATGACCATGTGAGAAGCATGCTTCCACAGGATGAGCTTCCAGCAAATGCCTTTGAAATTACATCAGTGGAAACACGAGCCTGTTTGGGAATCCAGGAAACCCAGGTGTTGCTTGTTCCTGGAAATCAAAGTTCAAAAAAAGAAAAATCTGTGTCCAGATGTCAGCCAGCCTTCCCTTCACGAATCCTGCATCAGCCAGGAGTGGAACCTCCTTGATCAAAACAACGAAACCTTTCCTCAATCACCCATCCCTTTACTTAGATCGCAACCTGGCGAAGAAAGAAGAATCGCAGCCAGCAAGTGAGAGCGGCGCCTGCAAGTTCTATGGCCTTCGATCGATCGATCACTCGAAGATCGTGTTTCCGTCTGGATGCCTCTGTGAAGGTAGTGCGGCCCAGGTTCTGCTTCCCTCAAGGATGTTTTGCGTTTCAAATTGGGCTCCTAATTGTGAAAGTGTTCTGAAAAGAACACGAGTGATGTATAAAAGGAGCTCTTTGGTGTTAACAAACCCAGGGACAAGGGAACAACAAG
>NW_022103907.1:14064715-14066735 GCF_000313985.2 Echinops telfairi | reverse complement strand
TTACCTGTTTTAAAATTTTACATGATAAAAACACAGTGTGTAATGTACTCTTCTGTCCTAGTTTATTTTATTATGTTTATTGGAGATTCATCCATGTTGTTGGATATAACAATTGTTTATTCTTTTGTGATTTTGCAGACTTTCATTGTACATCATAGCTTATTTACTGGTGATAGACATTTGTATTTTCAGTTTTGTTCTAGAACAAATAGTATTACCATAAACATCATTGTGCATGTCTTTTGGTAAATATAATGTTCACATTTTCTGATGCACAAATTATAAAACAATATTATCAATACCACACACAAGACAATTTTGCTGAAGGACATGCACCAATGCTTGCAGCAGGACACTGACAGGGGGCTGAAGAAATTCAGCTGAATTCAGAAGAGGACATGGACAAAGGGATACCACTGCTGCTATCAAATGTATCTTGGCTGAAACAAAGAAGGTCAGAAAAATATTTATTTGTGTTTTATTGAGTCTGCAAAGGCATTTAACTCTGTGGATCACAACAAACTATGAACATCCTTGATAAGAATTAGAATTTCCAGAACACTGCATTGTGCTCACGTGGAACTTTTACATGGATCAAGAGGCAGTTGTGTAAACAGAAAAAGGGAATGTTGCATGGCTCAAAATCAAGAAAAGTGTGCATCAAAGTTGTATCCTCTCACTATCCTTATTCAATCTTAACAACCTGCTATATGCAAATGATACAAACTTGCTTGCTGAAAGTGAGAGGACTTGAAGCACTTGCGGATGAAGATGCAGAATATCAGCTTTCAGTAGGGCTAACAGTCTGGATAACTTCAATGTAAAGAAAGCCAGAACCCCCACAACTGGACCAAGAGGTAACATCGTGATGAATGGAGAAAAGATTGAAGTAGCCAGGGATTTTATCTTGCTTGGATACATGATCAGTGCTCATGGAAGCAGAAGTTAGTAGACCAAGTGATGCATTTTATTGAGTAAATTTACTGCACAAGGCCTCTTTAAAGTGTTGAAAAGCAAAGAGGTTACTCTGAGGACTAAGGTGCTTCTGATTCAAGCCATGATATTTTCAATGCCATCCTAGGCATGTGACAGATGGACCCTGAATGGGAATACTGAAAAAGAATCGATGTATTTGAATAATGATGCTGGCAAAGAATCTTGAAAGTACATTGGACTGCCAAAAGAACAACCAAACCTGTCTTTGGAGGAGTACAGCCAGAATGCTTCTTAGAGTCAGGGATGGCAAGACTTGGTCTCATGTATTTTGCACTTGCCATCAGGTGAGACCAGTCCCTGGAAAAAGACATCCTGCTTGGTGAAGAAGAGGAGCCTTGAAAAAGAAGGAAGCCCTCGACAAGAAGGCTGCAACAATGGGCTCCAACCTTGGAACAATGATGAGTGTGTCCTTCTGTTGTACATCATAGGAACTGACTAGACAGCACCTAACAACAGAAGCACACAACTAGGGGAATGCCTGAGTGATACAATTGGTTATTTTGCTCTTCAAAAGGTTGATGGTTCAAGTCTATGCAGAGGTATTTTGGAAGAAAATCTTAGTGGTCTACTTCAAAAACCCTAGTCATTGAAAACCCTACAGAGTACTGTTCTATTCTGATACACATGGGTCAGCATAAATAAGAAAATATTATGCTAAATTTATATGATTATATAGGATAAAATGTACTCCATTTTTAGGACTACAACCCTCAAAGATAATTTAGGGCCATATTGTTTACTCCTCTAAGGTAAAAAATGCATGAAAGTCCAAAGAAAAGTGTGTTATATACAGTCAGTAAATCTTAGCTACTGTTATTGTTGTTACAGTCCCATATTTTGCCACTGTGAACATTGAGGTCCTTGGTGCATTAGCCTGGGTAGACTAGAGAAACAAATTCATAGACACTCATATGTGTATGAGAGAGAGCTTTATATACAAGAGCAATTGAATATTGAGAAAAAATCCCAGCCCAGTCCAGATCAAATCCATAAGTCTAATATTAGCCCATATGTCCAATACCAA
>NW_022103907.1:14059032-14060163 GCF_000313985.2 Echinops telfairi | reverse complement strand
ACTAGTGAAGCGCTATTTTAAATACTGTAATATCAAGCATACAGAATTGGTTTAAAACATTATGATATAACAAAATAATGCAATGCTATATGGTAATTAAAATTAATATATAGTCTGAGGAGATTAAGTGATATGAGAAGATTATTATAAAATATTAAGGTCAAAATAATTGCTTACTTTATTATTTGAGTTATTGAGTTATTTGTATTTGGGGGTATAACAAAACTTTCTAAACATTTTACAATTAGTGTGTTTTGATTTTTCAGTCAGAAAAGCAAATGCCCTTTGACAATAAATATGTCAGTCTTTTAACCTGAAGTGGATGTAACAATAAACATTTTAAAAGACCAGAAAGTCCTCTAGGTCTATTTTAGACAATACGGCATTGTCACAGAAGAACAGAAACTTCCAGAAGCTGTGAGGAATTTGGAATAGAAGCTGTGTTAGTCTGGTTAGACTAGAGAAACAAACCCATGGACACACATATATGTATAAGAAAGAGATTTATTGGACCCGCTTCTGTTCTCCACTACTGGTGCCGTGGGCCGCTCCGGACAGTGAAGGATCCCACCATGGCTGGCCGGAAACTCTCTCTAAAAGCCATCGACTGGATAGCCCTTGGGGAGATCATACCCCGAAACCAAAAGGCTGTTGCCAACTCGCTGAAGTTGCCAATGAGGTCCTCACCTCCGGGTTGGCAGTTCTCCCTGAGGCGCCTCCCGCTATCAACTGGGCTTCCTGCAAGGCCAACGTGGCCACAGCCGGCCTAGTGGGTGACTTTGAGAAGAAGTTTAAGGCCCTGAAGATCCCTGTGCCAGAGGACAAATTCACTGCCCTGGTGGATGCTGAAGAAAAAGATGTCAAGACCTGTGCCGAGTTTGTGTCTCTTTCCAAGACCAGGATTGAGGAAGACGAGAAGCAGGTGGAGAAAATGAGGAACCTCATTCCATTTGACCAGATGACCATTGACAACTTGAACGAAGTCTTCCCTGAAACCAAGTTAGACAAGACCAAGTATCCCTACTGGCCTCATCGGCCAATCGAGAGTTTGTGAAGCGGAGTCTGAGCGGACACACTGGCCCTCCCCTGAGGCACTCTGAACAGTAAAAATAAGAATGTTAAAAAAAAAAA
>NW_022103907.1:14053809-14058909 GCF_000313985.2 Echinops telfairi | reverse complement strand
ATGACACTGAATGTAGAAGATCACAGGCCAGTGGGTAGAAAGTCTTTGGGTCCAGTGTCATTGGAAACATCTCAGTGCTGGCAGGAGTCTCTCTGTGGCTTCTCCGGCTTCCGAGGTCTTGTTGAATCCATGTGGTTTGTCTTCTGCAATGTCTCCCAGGGAGTGGCAGAAAGAGAGAGAGTGGTCTTCCGCCTCCAAGGAGGAAGTACCAGATTTCCCAAAATTCTCAGGAGAAGGCATTGCTCACGGAAGTCTCATTGGCTATCCCCAGATTGACAGCCAAGACTTCACCCCCACACTCTCAATCCTTAAATTGACACCAGATTAGGTGACTACCAAAGAAGCTCTGGAATAGAAGTGGCTGAATGATTGAAGAGAGTCACCATCTCTTTTTGTTTCATTTTGCCATCTGTCAAATCCCTGTGAACAAAATTTGACCAGATCTCATGCAAATTTGTGTCCTAAACATCATCTGAGGAGATAGGAATGGGTTCAATAACTAGGCCATGTGCTGACTTCATGGAGTGTTTCCAGAAATCATGGAAGTCTGTGAAAGTATATTGATAAGTGTGTATTACTCTGCGAGCCTGGATTCTTATGAAGGGAAGATGAATAAGACATTTCTTATGTGCTGTGACAGATCCTCTCAGTTTGGGTCATCCTACTTGACAAAAGCCCCAGAAAAATTAAAGGGAAACCTAGTAGGGAAACCGAGATGAGATGACAGAGATCCGTATCAGCGAGGGCCTGGAAACTGGCAGTAGCAGTGGAAACAGTCACTGGTTTCACTAACAGACTACTTGCCTTACGTCTTGTCAGATTTTGCTGTGCATGTTGCCATGAAGGGGGCTCTCTGACTGGTGGCATGTGCTTCCCTTCCCAGAGAAGACTTCATTCTTAGTAAAAAATACAGTGTGCCAAATACAGGGATACCTCGGTTGTGGAACTCAATTAGATCCAAAGTCGTGTTCTATCACCAGAAACTTCTGGAACCAAACACATTTTTCCCATAACAAATCATAGAAATGATGGCAATATATGGATTGCTATAAGAGCAATATATGGATTGCTATAAGAGCCCCCAATAAAATGATCTTTTAATAAAAAATTTAAAAATAAAAATTAAATTAAAAAAATTTAAAGCATAAAAAAAGACATCATGAAAAACCAAACCATTCAGTTTGAAACCCAAAGATACATTTTTCCAGGACTTTAGTTAATAGCCCTTAGTTGTGGAAATACCCCCTAAAACATCTAAACTCAATAAATACACTATATTAACTAACAAAACACAATAAAGTGAGTAAAATTAAGTAAAATCATCCTTTATGCAAATAAGTGAAAATCAAACAAAAAGCACAGTGACAAACGTGTGAGCACACTATAACAACAAACACTATACGTTGTCTGAGCCAGAGCAGCACTTGGACTGAAGCGAACCCCTTTGTGTCTGTGGTGTTGCGATACGTGATTCCCTCTTGGCCCACACAGGGTTTGTTCAGGTGGGATTTGGGGTTTGACGATCGACCACAGCTACAAACACTGAGCAGATTGTTTTCCAACTTCGCTGGTCGAGAAGTGGAAAGTGTGAGCGTGGAGCCACACGACAACTGAGGCCTTGCTGGATGTCTTGCCTCTTGCCCCAGGTTTTCTTGCTGATGCTGAAGTGGGAGACTCTGCAGAGACCTGTGGATCCATGCCCAGAGGAATAAGCTGTCAAGGGGACGAACGTTCAACCAAGTGGAGATAGAGGTCAGTGATTAAATGGCTCTCCTTTCTACCCTTGGACAGATATTTTTCAGGACCAGTCACTTACAGTCTTCCCGAAGATGATCCTCCAAGCATTGGTCATCAGTTGTTCTTAACTCTAAGTGGAGGGCAACTTGAGCAAGACCCTTTGTCTGGGCTTTGCCTCCTTTCCCGGCTCCTTTCCCTCTTCCCTCCGTGCAGCGGGGGACTGTGCTTTTTGGTAAAGAAGCAGCATAGAAACCTTGGCTCCAGGCTCTAATTTCTGGGGAAACCAGGACAAAAAGAAAAAATAATTGGCAGGCAGAGTCCATGATATGCCTCTCGAGGCAAAAAGATGTGTGGGGCAGGTAGCAGCGCTTTTAGAGATGGGAAGACACAGCCCACTGTATGTTGGGAATAAGGGAAGGCTTGTGAACATCCGGGGGACTGGTTCTATGCACAAGATTTCAGTCAAGAAGTGGTCCTCTGGAAAACAAGTGGAAGAGCTTCCCAGAATCCCTTCAGTCTACATAAGCATTAAAGCACATCTTTGCTGTGAAGAACTAATATATTCTGATAATGCTAACTCATTGCTGCCAGTGTCGACATGAGTCGGGCCTTTGCCATCAGATCCCCTGTCCCCGAAATGTCAGAACCGCTTCAGGGATAAATCTGTGATGTTGGGCAACCACCAGCAGCATCATTTCTACCAATCCTATGACGGGAGAACAGCTTGACTTCCCCCCAATGGTGAAGCTGAGGATGTATGACTCTTGATTCAAGTAGCTTTCATTTCAGTCATATGGCCTCTATCACACTAAAGCCAACAGGAGGTACAAGACACAATCTCGAGTTGGAAATAGCACATTTGTGATTATACAAATAGCTGGAGTGAGTGCCAACTTTTAGGCTAGGATTTATGCTCACTTTAATGAGGTTTCATTAACCCCCAAATCCCAAATGTATGGTCCCAGCGCAGAAGAAACCCCGACTCTTTTCCCAGATGTGAACGCCTGTGTATCTCCTACATGTCCCACATTGCCTGTGGTAACGGTGGCACTAGCAACGTACTCTAGGTGCAGCGGAGTGATGGCCTGTAGTGCAAGGACAACAGGGTGACCCTAATCCAGGGGCCAGGGAGTGGATGCAGAAGGTTGAAAGGAAGCAATATGCAGTGTGGAGTTCCATTGAACCAATTCAGACCCAGAGTAGATGTGCTTGCAGGGGTTTCCAGGCCGTGACCTTGAGAAATCACAGAGCTGCTTGATGGGTTCTAAACCCCAGACGTTCAGGGAGCAGCTGAGCACTTAAGTCTTGTGCCCCAGGGCTCCTTCTTCAGAGGGCAACCAGGGAGTGAGAATGTTCTTTGGATTCTTCCACCCACCCCGCCCCCAACACCCACACACTATTTTTTTCTCTATAGCTTCACTTTTGTCCTACTCTCTGCATGAAAAGATTAAACATTACGTGGATGACATTTGAAAGGCACAATGCCATATTTCCTCTCTCGTTACCACGGCTTTCTTCTGATATGGGGGAATGATTCCAATCCCTCCTCCCCTCATTTGAATTTCTCATGCTGGCCCAGAATCCTAACAGCTGAGTCATAAGAAATCACACTGAAAAACAATACCTCCGTGATTTTGTTTTTCAAATGTTGAACAGAAGCATCAAACCACAAGTCTGAGCACATATGAAATGTTGGGGTTTTAATTCAATAAAGCAGAGCAACCAGGGAGCAAGAATATTCTGTGCACATAGGACCACCAGTCAGGAGTCAGAATTGGTTCAATGGCAACTAAGAGCAGCACGCATTTGGTAAAAGGTATAAAGCAAAGCTTGCTGCGAGAGTTAGTGGCATTATTTTGCAGTGAGATGTCCACTGGTGGATTTGTGACTGACAGCGAAGGAGGGAAAAGCAGAACTGCCCATAGGGTTTTCTAGACTGTGATCTTTGCAAGAGCACATACCCTGGCTTTCTCCAGCTGAGCCCCTGGGAAGGTTCAAACCACCAATTTGGGGGCTGCTAGTGCAAAGGAGCCTTGGCGGTGTCGTGGTTATGCATTGGGCTGCAATCCTCAAGGACATCCATTCAAAGCCACCAGTGGCTCTGTGCGAGAACAATAGGGCTTTCTACTCCTATAAACAGTTACAGTCTCAGAAACTCACAGGGGGCAGTTCTAGCCTGTCCAATCGGGTCACTCTGAGTCAGTATTGAC
Source organism: Echinops telfairi (assembly GCF_000313985.2). Classification (NCBI taxonomy): domain Eukaryota; kingdom Metazoa; phylum Chordata; class Mammalia; order Afrosoricida; family Tenrecidae; genus Echinops; species Echinops telfairi. Next base: position 14,054,962 of record NW_022103907.1, on the reverse strand, counting down.
TGGATGGCAGTGAGTGAGTGCCAAGGCTGACCATGGTCACCAGCCAGGACTCCATAAGACGTTTAGCGAGCAGGATGGCGATGCATTGAAACCATGCATTTTTGCATGGTTCATTATCGTATGTTTCATAAAGTCTGGACTAGCTGAGGGAAGATAAAGAGAACCAAGGGTCCCCTACCTCTTCTCTTGCCAGAGGAGGGATGTTGTTTGAGAGTTGGAATTTGGACTCCATCACTAGTCCCTCATTAGCAGATCTGAGGCACTTGTCAGAAGATGACTTCTATAGCATCTGCAGCCTCCAGCCAGAGACCGGAACATATATGGTGATGCCCTTCGCTGTGATTGATCTATGGGCTTCCAGGTCAGCTCCCTGTTTCTCTTAGGAAATACATAACTTTAGACAACTAGACCTTGAAGCTGGCGAGAATTTTCCACACCGCAAATAAATAAGTGAGCTTCGCCAAAAATAAGTGTTTTCCTGTCATTAATTAGTTCTGCCTTCTAGAGGATTGGAGTGTACTTCTGGAAGAATAAGGATTGGAATTCTCACCCTTCCAGACAAGAAAAGACAGAGAGACTGCAGTGCGATGGATGATGCTAAGGCTAATACTTAATAGGAAGGAATGGAGCTACTTTCTCATTTGCAACCAAAATGAAAAATCAAGCCGCTTCCACTCCTGTCATCTCTACATGTGTCCCTTTCTTTGCCCAGAAGGTTCCTGTGTTGCCTTGAGGATATAAAACCCTGAAAAGATGTCCCTGTCATCTATTATCAAGAAGGCACAGGGGAGATAGCAGGAATGTTCAGAAGTCTCCTAAACACACACTCGAAGTTGAAAACGATTCTGGAAAAAAGGATAGCTAAGCCCAAAGTTACCAATCCAAGTTAGACAGCTTTGGGGTCTGTGTTCCATGCAAAGGTGTGGTGTTCATTAAATCCAGAAGACTTCTAGAAGACATTGAGGAGAATTCATTTACTGAAAGGAGGAGGGTGAGGATGGTGTGATAGTTAGGTTTGTTGTGTAAACATGGCTCCAGTGGGCAGAGTTTAGCCTGTCAATCAGGTCTCAGCTTGATTGGCGGGCAACCAAGATAAATGGCTTGCTGGAGGTGGGCTACTTCCTCTCTCTCTCTCTCTCTCTCTCTCTCTCTC
>NW_022103907.1:14052035-14053239 GCF_000313985.2 Echinops telfairi | reverse complement strand
ACTGAAGACATTAAAACTGGAGAGGAATTTGTGTTTGAGAATCTTTGAAATCTCAGAGTCTAGTGTCAAACTCTTAATTGGATAAAACAAAAACCTCACTGCCATTGAGTTGGTTCCAACTCATAGCAACTCTACAGAGCAGGGTAGGACTGGCCCTGTGGGTTTCTGAGACTGCAACTCTTTATGGGAGTAGAAAGCCTCATCTTCCTCCTGTGGAGTTGTTTGTAGCTTCAAACTGCTGACTTAGTGGCCCAATGCATAATCCATTACACCACCAGGTCTTTTATTCAATGGTCTGTAAATGCCTATACAAGTGAGTTGGTGATAAGAAGCTACAAAGCCAGCAGCCAGAAGACTAATAGTACAAAAATGATACAAAAGTCTATATAAAAGTCCATCTTTCCAATAAGAAATATTCGTAAACATAATAATGCTTGCAAGTGTATAGTACCATAAAACCTATTTCCCATCAAACTGATTCTGACTCACAGTGGTCCTACAGCACATGAAAGTCCTCGTAGGATTCCCAAGGCTGTCAGTCTTTACAGAAGCAGACTGCTCTTCCTTTCTCCCATGGAGAGGTTCTGGTGTGGCTGAACCTCCAATCTTTGGCTGAGCAGCCATGCTCTTAATCAATGCACAGCCAGGGCTCCTGGTAGAGTACAATGAAACAGTCTCTTGCTTTTAGACTACAGTACACACACACACACACACACACACACACACACACACACACACACACGAGCATCGCAACAGGATTTCTAATAGTGCATCCAAACTGCAAAATCTTCAACTGCAAACTATAAATCATTCATAAAGATTCCCATATTGCTTAAGTCAAATAGTGTTTGTAATGTTTGCATGAAGGGAAGAAAGCAAGAGAATTCTGGAGGCTGGGGTAGGAAGAGGAGCTCGGGTGGCATAGCAGTTACGTATATGTTTTGCTACTAACTACGAGGTCAGCAGTTTGAAACCACCAGCCACTCCGAGGGAGAAAGATGAGGCTTTCTATTCCTGTTAAGAGTTATAATCTTGGAAACCCATAAGGGAAGTTCTACCCTGTCTTATGGGGTCACTATGAGTCAGAATCATCTCGATGGCAGTGAATGTGTGGTTTGGTAGGACAGGAAGAGACTTTTGCATGGCCACAAAAGGCATCAACTCCAGCTGATCACTACTTCCTTCCACTCCTCATCCTAAAAAG
>NW_022103907.1:14050905-14051935 GCF_000313985.2 Echinops telfairi | reverse complement strand
TGTGGTTTGGTAGGACAGGAAGAGACTTTTGCATGGCCACAAAAGGCATCAACTCCAGCTGATCACTACTTCCTTCCACTCCTCATCCTAAAAAGATTCCAGATGGACAACTCTGGGTTGCACTTTTAACCTTTCTGTGAATCCATTTTCTCGGTTGTAAAATAGGGATAATATCAACTACAGCAACTACCTTATAAGCTTATGGTAGAAATTGAATCAGATAATACATGTTAGCATACAACCCAGGCCTGGCATTCAATGAATGCTCAATGATTGTTCACTATCACAGGTGGCTACCACTCATCTGTCAATTTATCGTACTGATTGCTTGCATGTTTCTGGAATGCTAGAATCTATGCAACCAGTATTTTAAATACCAGCAAGGTGACTCATGGTGGGCAGGTTTCAGCAGAGCTTCCAGATGAAGAGAGAGTAGAAAGAAAGGCACAGAGCTCTATTTCAAAAGAGTTGGCAATGAACATCTTATGGAGCATACAGAATGTTGTCTGGTACAGTGCTGCACAAACAAATCTGTCTCTGGAGACGTATAGACAGAATGCTCCTTAGAGGCAACGAAGGGGAGACTTTGTCTCAGACATTTTTTACCTGTTGTCAGGGGAGACAGGCTCTGGAGAAGGACACCAGGCTTGGTCAAGTAGGGGGCCAGCAAGGGAGAGGAAGGTCATCAAGGAGACAGATGGAGACAGTTGCTAAAGCTACGGGCTCAGCGGTAGGGACATTTGGGAGGATGGCACCGGAATGGACATTGTTTTGTTCTGTTGCATTGGGTCAGTGAGTCAGAACAATAGCAACCGTTATAAGTGAAAGAGGCAGACTTTGAAGAACAATTAAATGATACTTTGGAGACAGCCAGGAGCTCATGGAGTAGGAGGCAGAAGATAAAGTTTAGCAAAAAGAAAGAGCAGCAGAGAGGCCTCACCTTCCTGAAAGCTTTATCAAGAGTTATATCCAATTCCTTTCTCAAAATTTTAGACTTGAAACTTAAATTCTGCATCAGCTTCCTTGTACT
>NW_022103907.1:14028097-14050805 GCF_000313985.2 Echinops telfairi | reverse complement strand
AAAGCTTTATCAAGAGTTATATCCAATTCCTTTCTCAAAATTTTAGACTTGAAACTTAAATTCTGCATCAGCTTCCTTGTACTCGCCAACAATTTTTGTGCACCTAGCATACACTCACGCACTGCTGGAAGAGCTAGAGATTTGGCGGTGAAAAAGAGAACAAAGCTAAGGGGAAAGCCAGGAGAGCTATATAAGAAAGATTATGGAAAGAAGGGTTCTATTGATAAAAGGGAAACGGCGCTATTAAGCCAGGGTTGCTCTGAATGATTGGTGAACAATGTGCAAGGCCATCTGGCTTTTCGGAAGTTCTTTTTGCTTTCCTACATGTCAGGATAAAGAAGTACTTCCAGAAACGTCCCCCGAGGGAAAGGAAGCTCGGAGGAACACACAAGAGCAAGTGCAGGATGTGAGTCAGACGACAGTTGAGACAGCAGTACCTTGCACTGAGCTGAATCCCACTTGGGCCCCAGGAGGTGAGGGTCAGACCTGCTCAGGTTTCCAGCCACCGGTGTCCAGGGTCCCGGTTCGACTCTCTCCGTAGCTGCTCTTGAACAAGTGCACATGGGCTTACTCAGAGCCAAAGCAAGACTGGTGGCTATTAGGAAGTTTCCATCTATGCATACAGAAAAAGCATTTCCTAAAGAAAGTAATTGTCCAAGATCCAAGATGCAGTAAAGACCAAGTTTCAAAATATAAAGTGAAGTAGTTTAACTTCTTTGAAATAAGAAGTCTCCATCCTCTGACAGTCCAGAAAGGGGACTTGGCTCTGTGTTCAGTCTAAGGAGTGAGGGACCGATTCCCAGAACAAAGAAAAAGAATGACCCTCTTGTTAAGAGCTGCTCTTCTTGAAGCTGTAAAATGAAATATTTTTGTTTTGATGTCTAAGAATATTGTCATTTCAACATCATAAAGGTATTTCAATGTCATACAAGACCTTAGTATGTAACAATTTGTTATGTGTTAATTTTTAAAACATTTGTGTGGTAGCTATCTCGGTGTTTGTTTTTGTTGTTTATTGTTGTGGAGTTGATACCAACCCAGGATAACCTAGGTACAATAGAACATTGCTTTACGCTATCTTTTCTCCCATAATTAAAAAAGCAAAGCAAAACTAAATCTGCAGAATGAGGTATGTGTTGAGTGTTGACAAATATAAAGAATGCCTTAAATTCCTCTATGTGATGCAAGCTATTAAACTCTCAGCACTAACCACAGGTTGATGGTTCAAGTCCACCCAGAGGGGCCATGGAAGAAAGGCCTGACGATCTACTTCCCATAGTTGACAGCATGCCTTTCTCCTCCGAAGCACATGGTGTCACCATGAGTCTGAAATGGTGTGGCAGCAATCGGTTTAGTTTCCTTGTTGCTGTCTGTTTTAAGCCTCTCTAAGGATTTTAGTCTTTGCAAAGTTGAAGACAAAATGACTTGGAGACAGCCCAAGACCTTACATACACATAGAGGGAGGCAATGTGTTTTACTGTGCACACTTTCTTCCCAATCCCAAATGACACCCATAGCACATTTTGAAAATTCCACCCTACAGAGCCCTGACCAGACATCTTTGGAGCCTTGAAATGCTGACTGTAAAGTTCTTGGTGCTAGGTTTGGTCATTGATTAGCTATCGCTCAAACTGCAAAAAATCTCCCAGTGTCTATCTCCCTTTATAGAAATTTCATTTCCTAAAAGTGAGTTTCCATAAATCTGCAATTTAACCTTGGGCTTTTAATCAAGCTTCACACATTGAGCACAGATTTATCTTCACTTCTTTCCAGCCCCAACTAAAATGACCCTCAGGTCATTTCCAAAGGCTTTAATCTACAGAGGTGGCCAAACGGTGGGGCTCACGAACCCCTTGGAGGCTTCTGAAGCAGGGCTTACACCAGTTCATCTGGCTCAAGCCCTGCTGACAGTGTGCATTTTTATCCCTGGTATACTGAATCCAAATCTGCATTTGTAAAATAGTGTCTAGACAAACTACCTAAAGGAGCTCTGGTGAGCCTATTGAGTAAGCACCGGGCTGCTGAACATAAGGTGGGTGGTTGAAACCCAGCAGCTGCTCCATAGGAGAAAGATGGAGCTAGGCAGCCCATAAAAGTAGAGAGTGTGAGAAACCCTCGCTGGGGTTGGGATGAGTTTTCAGGTGAGCGCAGTCCCTGGCGTAAGACACCATGCTCGTCAAGCAGAGAGGCAGTGAAAGAGAGGCAGGCCCTCAACGAGATGGATTGACACCATGGTTGCAACAATGGGCTCAAAGGAACAACTGTTTAGGATGGCATCGGGCCAGGCAGGGTTTTGTTCTGCTGTGCATAAGGTCGCTATGGGTTGGAGCCAACTCGATGGATCCTAACAACAACAACCACAACCACGAGTTGAAATCAACACCGTGGCAGGGCATCTGGGTTGGGGTGTAAAAATCACCTGGCTTTAAAGTCCTGCTCCACAGGCGTGGGAATCCCACCTTCATGCTCCTGTGAAATTCCCAGCTCCTTTCCCAATGTAACTGTCCGAAGACAAAGCAGGCAGCCATGTCTTACATTCCAGAGGTTGGTGGGTTCTCTCTAAGACCAAGAAAAAAAACCTGACATCCTGCCACATTGACTTTTTGCATTCTCTCCTCTATGGTGAAATTGCCAGGCAGCAACTGATTATGAACATCGACAAGCCCCACACTCACATCTAAGCTTTCCAAAAAGCTTTTCGTGCCTCACTCTTACAGGAGACTGGCCAACTCCTGTCACAGTGCCTCTTCCGTGGAGACAGAGACCAACAGGAACAGGAGCAAGGGGACAAGAGGAGACAGGGACGATGCAGGCAAAGTGAGGACTATTTGCAAGGAACTATCGATGAGTATGCTCCAAGAGATAGCAAAGAGAATTTCAAGACATTGAAAGCACGAGAGGCTTTCAGAAATGAGAAGGAGGGCCCATAGAACAAGAGAGAGTGCATGAAAATGAAAAGCACAAATGAAAATGATTGTGTCAGAAGATCATGTCGGAGAGGGAGGGCTGGTGGTTCCGGGTGCAAGTCACTGAAATGCTTCACTCCACACTGCGTCCTAGGGCGGTGCCAGGATTCTGCTGCGGCGGGGCTTCCAGTGCACGGTATCAATCCACTAAGATCTCTGTAGACTAATTAGGGGCTACGGATCCACTAAGGACGCTAGGTGCCCTGCCATCAGTTTCAATTCACAGACCTCCAAGTGACACGCTATAACTGCCTGGTGGGGTTTTCTAGGCTGGAACCCTAGACATGGGGCCTGAGTGCCAAGCCTTCTCCCCACAGAACCACTGGGAGCTTTCAACCCCTCAGTCTTTAGGTTAGTAGTTGAGTGCTTAAACCATGCACCACCGGGGCTCCTAGCACCTTAACCAAGCCTTGCTCAAACATGAAGCCAAAGCATCCCAATGTGACTATTTATTTCATTAACCAGATGTTTCCAACGCAGGATGCCAAACATCTATCTCCGCACTCACTTTGGTCTGCACAGACACTGCCCTGGAAAGGAAGCAGCGATGACCCCCCAGAAATGTTCCATTCTCCGTGAAAAGTGCCCGCAGAGCAGGGGAGATCTTCTCTCCTGTGTGTTGCCTGCCTCCACAGTCAATTCCTACAGAATGATTAAGTCAGAAGGGAAACATGAGCTTCAGTCGCCCTCACCATTGAGTAATGATCACATTAGTCACGAAGCAGCCCGCTCCGATAAGGAAGCGCGCTGCCTGGAAAACGCAATAGTTCATGTGCGTGCATCTGAGCTCTTGCAAATGATTTCTTGGCAGTATCATATCTTGTGTGCTTAATTTTCCGGTAGATTTACAAAGAAATAGAAATGCCTCTTTATAAAAAAAAATAACTTGTATTTTCTGAAGAACTTCTTATATGAAACGCTGAAATGATATTTTGGTTTTGAGCCAGGGGGGGGAAACGCTGCTTTGTTGTTTTGTTTTTTTTTCTTCCAGATCGACATTTTCAGCTGGACAGTATCTTTCCTCACTATAAATATGTAACCATACATTTCTCAAATTTATTTAGCAAGTAATAGATTTTAAGTGCCTTGTCAAGTGTTGAGTCTTCACGTCCCATATAATCCTTGTGAACTTCTATTAGAAGGGAGAGAGCGCTCAAGGTTCTAGTTCTTGGGCCTATTTCAAACCCTAACTGTTAAAAAAAAAAAAAGAAGTCCAATTAGAAAAATTGGTAAAAGATATAAACCAGCATTTCACGGACTGAGATTAAAGATGGCAAAGATGGTCAGCATCATGAGCTGCTAGGGATATGCGAACTAAACCACAATGAGTCATCACTAGACATTGATCACAACCGAGACAACGCCAAAAGCTGGCGCAAGCAGGTCACTCACACACTGCGCGGGTGGGAATATAACACTGGGCAGCTGCTCTCAAAAACAGTGCGGTAGTTTCTTTGAAAAGCTCAATATGCAATTCCCATCCAGCCTAGTAATTGCACTCCTAGGCACTTAACCAGGCAAAATACCAATGTAGGTCTCCACAAAATCCTGCATGCAAATATTCATAGCAGCTCTATTTCTAATAGCCCCAAATTGCAACTTGCCCAGTTCTTCTTCAATAGTACCTTTGATCACCTCACATGCATGTGAAAGTTAAACACTGGAGAAGGAAGAAGACTCGATGCCTTTGAGTTACACTGCTGGAGAAGAATATTGAAGGACGCAGGGCTGCCAAAAGAACAAACAAATCGGTCTGGGAAGAAGTCCAACTGGAAAGGTGCTTAGAGGCAAGAAAGGCGAGACTTGCGCTCAGATACTCTGCACGTGTCATCAGCAGAGACAGTCCCTGGAGAAGGACGATGCCCTTGCTAAAGCAGGAAGGCAGTGAAAACATGACGGACTGGCACAGAGGCCACAACCATGGGCTCCAACAGCACAACAATTGTGAGGTGACGGTGCTTCATTCGGTTGCACTTAGGGTTGCTAGAAGTTGGAACCGACTTCATGGCCCAGACGTGCTTCAATGGCCGGATGGTTGAAGAAACTACTATGAGTATACCGTGGTGCCGATTGGCTGTAAATCAGAACAAACGATGAATCGGTGCCACAACCTCAATGAATCTCTAGAAGCTGATTTAGGCTAAGGCATAAAAGCCACTGCTATTATTGAAAAGACAAAATTGTAGAAAGAGAGAACATATCAGCCGTTGCTTGAGGTTAGGAAAGATGGGTGCTATGAAAGAGAAGTGGGTGTTGCTATTAAAAGGGAACGTGTTCTGTAGCTTCATGAAACCAGCTTCAATATTCTGGCTGAGCTAGTGTTCTAGCGCTTTTGTCAATTGGTACCATTGGGGTAAGCTGGGTGAGGGTCCATAGGATCTCTCTGTATAATTTCTTGCAGCTTCACGATCATTGATAGTTTTGACGATTACCATCTCAACATGAACAGTTGAATTTTAAAGAAAAGAAGATAAGTGACATCCTTCATGTGATAACATGAATAAAATGTGAAACCAAAATGTTTGTTTTTTTCTTATCAGAACAAAACTGAAAAGTTTCTTCACGAACTTGCCTTCTTCGGCACACCTTGGCTTATTGCACTAGCTTTGCTGCCTTTTGCAGACACTACGTTGTTCCAAATGGCAGGATTGTGGCCAGCCTGCATCAAGCCAGCCTTCAGGTGTCATTTTTACCTCTTGCGCTCACTTCATGTCTATTGTGAAGATGTAACTGTGTTAGGGAGGCTGGACCACAAAAACAAACCCAGTGACTCTCATCTATATGAAAGAACTTTATATCAAGAAGCAACCTTAAAATAAAAAGCAACTTAACATCACGAAGGTGCCCCAGCCCAGTACACCTCAACTCTATAGATCCGATGTTATCCAGGGCCTCTTCAGACTCACATAGCTGCAGGCTGAAGACACAGAAAGGGGTAGCAGGAAGCAGGGAGATCACAGGCTAGTGGGTGCACAGTCACGTGGATCCAAGGTCGGTGGAAGCCTGGGAGGGTCACACATAGAGTCTCAGTGAAGTCCCAGCTAAGGAAAAGAAGGTGAAGTGACCAAGAGAAACTGCCTCGGTTTCATCTTATCCAAAAGGCCACACACAAGGAGGTGTCATCAAGCTACCGCTTGATTGACAGGTTGAACTCCGCCCCTAGCCAAGAGTTCCAAGTTGACATAATAACTTAATAGTGCAATAACTTTAAGGAAAAAAAAAGATCATTTTATTCGGGGCTCTTACAGCTCTTATAACAATCCATACATCAATTGTATCAAGCATATTTGTACATATGTTGCCCTCATTATTTTCTAAACATTTACATTCTATTTGAACCCTGCGTATCAGCTCCTCTGTTTACACTCCCTTGCCCCCTAACACCCTTGTGACCCCTTGATAAATTATAAATTATTAATTCCATATCTTATACTGACTGCTGTCTCCCTTCACCCATGATTTCCTACCCCCTTCTCCCCACCTTCCCCCTACCCTCCTGGTATTGCTACTCCTATTTCTGTTTGCGAGGGGTTTATCTGACCTGGATTCCATGTATCCTGAGCTCTTATCTGTACTTGTGCACATGCTCCAGCCTAGCTGCAGTGAAAGGCAGGATTGGGGTCATGATAGTGGGGGGGTTGAGGAAGCCTCAAAGAACCAGAAGAATATTGTGTGCTTCATCGGTTGACTCGTCCCTTCCTTGAAACCCTTCTGTGAGGGATGTCCCACTGCCTACAGATAGGTTTGGGGTTTCTGCTCTGACCCCCCTCATTCTCAGCAATGTTTGTTTGTTTAGGGTCTTCTGATGCCTCTTACCTGATCCCAACCACATCTCATGATTGCACAGGCTGGTGTGCTTTTTCCTTGTTGCTTCTCTGCTAGAAGGCCACTTATTTAACTTTAAGCTGGGCACCATCAGCTTTCTTCACCACATTTGCCTGTGCAACCATTTTGTCTTCAGCGATCGTGCGGGAGGGTGAGCATCACAGAAGGCCAGGTTGTTAGAACATAGTGTTCATGTACCATGAAACCGAAAGTGTGTATGGCTCCCTTTATTGTGATGTTCACTCTATTGAAGTGATCTGGAATGACACTCTCAGTATCTCAGAGGTAGACCTGTGCACTCATGCATGACTCCATCCTGAAATTCTGTAGGATCTGCCCAGGGTAGTATGGTGAATGAAGGGCCATTCTACTTAAGCCAGACAACAAAGCATTCGACGTTGAGCTAGCTAAACGCAGTTCCTCCTCATCCAGCTGCACAAGCACACAGGAAGTCTGACAGGGTGACTAGACACAGCTAGAGAATGTGATCTTCCTGTCTGCTCACAAAGGGCATGAGCACAACCATCTTGTGTGTTCTAATGAGGCCAGCAGGAAGAAGTCTGTGACGCGTGCTGAATACCTCCAGAAACGTAGGAAGAGAGGAATGAACTATGAGGGTCACAGTTGCAATTTGAAGGAACCCGCCCACCTTCTCATAGGGAGCCTAACTGACAGAGTGAAACAGCTGGTTAGGGTTTCCAGACCTGAAAGTGAAGGTCATTCACACGGAATTTCCAGCCCACTTACAGTTTGCAACTGGGACTTGAGGTGGAAAGTGAGAAGGAAATGTTTTAGTCCCAAGTGGGTGGCACCTGGTTGGTTTAGGATCTGAAATGAGCATCCCCCTGCCCCTCCAAAAAAAGTGCGCGCGCGCGTGCACACACACACACACACACACACAACAACAACAAAAATCTCTCCAGAATGTGTGTTGCCAATAAGACAGAAAATTCCAATTACTATCATGCAGTGTTTCTTATCATATCAAATTGCTTCACCAAATCATTTTATAAGCTGTATATTCGGCCCCAATCCTCTTTTCACAGGCAGTTTTCTTAGATGAGGTGTTAACTACTTCTCATTCCAATGCCAATGCTACTCTCTAGTGGCTGAAACAGGTATCTGACTTGACGAGCTGAATTTGTTGGGCCAGTTTTCTTTCTAACCCCTTATTGAGAATGCTCCCTTCAACAAATGCAATCTCACCGAAAACAGAATTTAAAAACTAAACTCAATCCACACTATATTTTCGTGAACTACCAGTTCCCAGTTTCCATGGAGTTCATTCCTATTCACAACAAGCCCACAAGTTTCAGAGGAGAATTTTTCTCCACAGGGTTTGCCAACGCTGTGATCATTCAGAAACAGATTGATAGGTGTTTCTTCTGAGGGACTTCTAGGTAGATTCAAACCTCCAAGAATTCCATTAGCAGCTGAGCATTTTTACCCGTTTTTGCATCCAGGGAGACCAACCATGAACAACAAAACTAAGATAACAGCATGAACTACTAAGTTAGCTATTACAGCTATATTTAGAGGGAACTTCGAAGAATATTTAAATTACATTTACCAAAAAAAAATCAGAAAACATTTACAATAGGACTCCTTTAAATATGTAGTGCTCCTTGTAAACGTGGAACATGGGTTGATTTTAAAAGGTGGACTATTTACCCACAGCTCCGCGAGGAAAGCTATGATATGAGCTCACCCTGCAAGGAAACTGTGGGACAGGTCGGTGACAGTTACACAGCTTGGGTTTAGCCCTATTAGAACTGGACCCGAGGCAACTAGCCTCCCTTTTCTCCCTCCAAACCACTCTCCCTTACTGGGTTGTTGGGCAAGCCCCTACGTGGTAAGGACGATACCGGCTCAGCACTGAGACAAAGACTTAAGATCACACAGACCAGGTGCTGAAGAATAGAGAAGAAAATATTTCAACTTTTTAAGTCTTCCTATCCATTCACATTTTACAAGGAGGCTTTAAAATGTTCCAGGGGAAACGGGATTTAAAAGATCATGGATTTTTTCCCCCATGAACGTTTTAAAACCTTCCCCCTCAGATTTGTTTGCCAATGAAGAGCATTGAGAAAGTTAAAGATTTCCATTTTGTTAGCACTTACTTGACAAGGTGTGGTTTCTTTAAACTTTTGAGGACTGGCTGGTACGGTCTGACAGAGGGGACAATTTTCCACATTTTGCATATCCGATCCTTGAGTCACCCAAGACCACGCAGCCAGGAAAAGGCAGGGCTATTCATCTCTGATGCCAGGCCTGAGCCTTCCCACACAAAAATCTCAACAAATTAAACCCAATCGAAACCGGCAGCTGTGGGGTTGCTCCTACTCATGGTGGCCCCGTGTGCGGCAGAGCAGACCGTGCTCTGCCGGGAGTCCCATGTCATTCAGAAAGGAATATCTGGGTTCTTCTGCCCAGGTGCCTCCAGGTGGATCTCAACTACCAACCTTTTGGTCAATAACCCAGCACTTAACCATTTCTGCCACCCAGGGGCTCCCTCTTTGCTGATGTAGACACAGCAGATCCAGTTTCTAACTGGCAGGTAAGACGCCTTGATGACGCAATGGTCAAACGCTCGGCCTTGTCTCTCTCCCACAGTGCCTGCTGGTTGGGCAGTTAGCCCAACCATGACACCACCTGGACTCTGTAAAGATTATTACAACCTGAGAAAATCCTTCGGGGCAATTATACTCTCTTATGACGTTGCTACGTATCAAAACTCGACGGCACTTAACAATGGCAGCAAATGGTAGGTTCCCAAAGCTTTGTTTCAATAGTGACAGCATTTCAAATCCAGTGGGTTTGGGGTGAGTGTGGAAACAAGTCGATTGGGCCCAGAGCTAGGGTCTCAATGAGCCATTGTCACTTTTCTTTTTCCAGCGTCACCTGGCATCCCAGCAAGTCACAAAGGCAATCACGACCGAAGATGACTTCACCCACGTGCCACCGAGTCAATTCCGACTCACAGTGACTCAGTGTAGGGTTTTCCCACTGATAATTCTTTGTGGGAGCAAACAGTCTCCGGTTTCGTCCTTGGAGTCACTGGTGGGTTTGAACTGCTGACCTGGCAGGTATCCTCATAGCTTTCTGTAAACTCCCATAAAGATTTATAGTCCTGGAAATTCACAGGGGCAGTTGTACCCTGTCCTATAAGGTCACTGTGAGTCAGCATCAGCTTGATGGCAGTGAGGTTTGAGATCTGTAAACCCGTCAGTACTATCAGAGCCCACCCCCGACCTCTCACCTGACTGGATGGGAAAGAGCCTGGCTGCACCCTGAAGACACGCCCTGGGTTCTGACCCAGAAGCAGCAGGCAAAGTCGCTGTTCTTGTAACCCAGTGTCTTACAGACTCTCCGTAAAATCCGAAGATGACACTTCTTCCCCAAATCGCCACAGTAAAAACTTCCGTTGGCTCATCCTAGCCACACATCCCAGTCCATCTAACTGCTTCAGAGCACATTGGGGAGCTTACACTACAAGGACCCTGTCCCTTTAAAGCTGGAAATTGCTACCCTGTGATCTAAAATACCTACCAACTCGTCATGTGTAAAATATTCCCTCAAAACGAAATTATATTGCCTCTTGTTTTTGAAGTTAAAAAACCCAATCACTTTAATGATAACATTGGTCTTCCATCCTCCAGAAACCCTGAGATTGGATAGGCAAGGGGGTGATTCCATGACTTTTCATTTCAAGCACGTGGAGATCCCCAAGGCGGCACTTGCTAAACTTGCCTGACAAATTATCTTGTCCCCCTGCTAAAAGAAAAACAAATCCCAATGGGCATATGCAGCTGCAAGCCATTACTCATCTCTACGAAACACTCACTTAAAAGACTAATTCAAACGACCCCACTGCCTACACCTGGGTGAGAAAAGTAAACAGTTATAAGGGGAAAGGGTAACATCTACATTTTTAAAATGTCTATAAAAACATGTCAGTGGTTATTTCCAGATTACCAATATTAACTAATCAAGGTATCAAATCATTTTTCTAATTACTAAGTGGCCCGAGTGACTCCCTGTATAAGAGATGTGTTGCTTCTGTTGCTAAATATGGTCAAGCTCTTACAGAAACAAGCCCCCATTCTACTCTTGAAAACTGGTATAAAATTAATGACTTGAAATATCATAAAGGCCCAGTAGTAGCCTCCTGCTTCCACAGGAGACAGAAGAAAGTGTGCTTAAAGATTTCTTAAATTTAAAAATTACCCAGAGCATCAATAAGAACCATTTTTAGACACAGCCTATTTTCCAGTGGGAAACCCTGGAATTAAGGACGGAAGTTTAAACACAGATAGTTAAACCCTTGATTACAAACCAATAAGCAGCTCTGGTGTCACAAATGGTTAAGTGCTCCCTCCATGGCAAACCAAAGGTCAGTGGTTCAAACACCCCCAGCAGCTCTTTCGGATAACGATCTGACAAGCTGCTTATAGCCTTAAAAATCCTAGAAGCGAGTTCAACCGTATCCCTTGGGGACTCTATGAGTCAAAATCAACTTGACATCATGCAGGGGTGCCATGATCTTGCTTCATCAGTGTTCAGACTGAGAAGACCTGATGACTCCCCACCTCCAGCCATGGACTGCCCTTCAACCTGCTCTGTAGGCCCAACCTGTGGGACCATCTTCTTGACTGTCACCTATTTCTGGGTCCACTTGCATCATTAGTGGTGATGGTGGTGATGGCAATGTGATTAGTCCCCATTGGTCAACCAACTATATGCTCCAAGCTCTGGCAAAACTATTCTGCCAAACTGGAGGCCAAAGTTAACTGCCTGTTCAGCCTCTTACTTCTCTTACCTCTCTCTGGGCTTCTATAAGATTACTTCAAAAAGTTTGTGCAGAGGGAATTAAAAGATCATGGACTTTGATGATGACAGTCTGGCCCTGGAAGGCATGGGACATGTCCCCTCAGAGCTGGCAATGGAGAATTGCCTGGTGGCCCTTGAAACTGTAAAACAAGTACAGTGACTGGTGCTCCTCAGGAGGTGCAGAAGCCAGTCCAAATATCTTGGAGGCCGTGGAAGCCCCTCCAGTTCTAGAGAAGAACCTGAATCAGTATGACATGGTTCTAGCCCCATCACTAGGACTTTCTGGAGAACCTTATTCTAGATGAGTAGACGAAACTCCTCAAGAAGATGAGTGAATTCTTGACCAACTGCCACAGGTTGACCAACCTCCAGGAGAGGTTGAGGGAATATCTCTTACAGAGACTCACCCTCAAGCATAACAATGAAGAGCCTTTGGAGCTCAATGACCTGTGAGGTCCCCTCTGTATTCCTTGCCATCATAGGGCTTCTGCCTGAACTTCTCCCTCCAGCCACATGGCATCATTTAACCACCCAGGAACCCATCTCCCAAGC
Organism: Echinops telfairi; assembly: GCF_000313985.2. Taxonomy (NCBI): domain Eukaryota; kingdom Metazoa; phylum Chordata; class Mammalia; order Afrosoricida; family Tenrecidae; genus Echinops; species Echinops telfairi. The sequence continues at coordinate 14,038,632 of NW_022103907.1, read as the reverse complement.
CATAGCCTAGTTGAAAAAATCAACCTTGTTCTGGCAAGGACATGGTGGATGGGACAAAAGATCAGTGGTTGAAACGTATCCAGAGGCACCTTGGAAGAAAGGCCTACTGGTCATGGACGATAGCATCTGATCTGTCTGTGTTCTTCTGGCTTTTACCATCTCTGTGTCTACTGTGTCTTCTAGATCTATAAGCAAACTCAGGAAAACCTACAAAATGAAGTGTTTGATGGGTTATTTAGGGATAATAACAGAAAATGTTACTGGTATTTTTGGTGAATAAAATCAATTTTATAAACATTTTTATGAACTAAATAAAATACTGTTTGTGATGGGCAGGTTGATTGTGCCAACCTGGCCAATAGGAGCCTGTAGGATTAATAAGGTCGCAGTTTGATTGGAGGGCAAAGAGATAAATGGCTCGGCAAGCCCCACCTGTCTCTTTCTTGCTCGTTGGTAATCGGACCAGCGTGCAGTTTCCTTAGCTAATTCTCTGCCTTAACTTGTGAGCTACACTACCGGTGAGATACCCAACCCGTGGATTGTGTCTCTAGAGCTTGAGCTTCCTTCGAGACCTGCTTCACCACACTGCTGGTGTATACATTGCTTGAGCTTGGGACTGTCGGATCCTGTTGTCTGGCTGACTGTTGGTGACCTGCCCTGCTGCTTGCTGCCTGTGGCTGGACGGCCTGCATTGCTCTCCGAAAGACTCAGCTGTCTGCTCCCTTGACCTAGGAATCAGCACCCCTCGTGAGTTGAAGGATTTCCAGTATATTAACTGTTCCATGAAAGTGAGTTGAACTGAGCCCTCTGTATTGCTCTGTGGACTAATTAGCTGTTCATGCTTATCTATTCCTTTGTGCTCTATCTAGTTATATAAAATCATGCATGTCCTGGTTTTGTTTCTGTAGAGAACCCTGTCTAACATGCTGTTTGAAAAAGAAAAAAGAGAGGCTGAGTGATGTCCTTTAGAGAAATAAGCCACTGAGATAGCTACAGAGCACAGTTCTGCTTGGATCCATATGGGGTCACTGGGAATTGGAGTTCACACTGTACAGGTCTTTGTTTTTTTGTTGTTGTTGTTTTTGTTTTTTCAATGTGCCAGGCAATGTGCTTATGACTTTTCATAAGTTATTATAATTTTCACCACAAAAATATGACATTGTTAGTATCACTGGAGATTTAGAGAACAGTTGTTACCTACCCATGGCCACAGAACTCATAAGTGACACAAAAGGAGTTAGATTCACCGGATATTGTTCTTGAATCCAAAGTGCACGGGCACTCCGTAGTCTGTTTCAGTGTAATAATGTAATAAACACACTGAGGCGCAAACTTGGCTTTGCGTTGAAATCACCTGAAGGACTGTTCTGTGTGCTAATATCTCTATTCAACCCCCAAGGGAATTTGATTGGCTTTGGAAATGTCCTGGCCATTGGTAATGTTTCAAAAACCACAGGTTATTTTCTTGTTGCAACCAAGTTTAAGTTTGACAAGTATATGCAACACGGAAAGTTTTCATGATGGGCCACAGGAACCCTCAAGGTATGGAAGATCTGGAGAACATCATACTGAGTGAACAGAGTCAGCACAAAAGGGCAAATTTTTGATCCCACTGTTACAAAGAACAAATCATCCAAGAAAAAAATTCTATCCCAAAGGGAACAGACTTTGGAAACTACCAAGGGTCTGGGACAAGGGAGGGAAGATTTTGGAAGGTCTTCTTCATATTGCATGCGGAAAGTTGGAATTGTTTAATATGATTTGAAATTGTGAATTAGGTGGGGGTTTGCAGTCAAGATCATCAATATTGTATTCCACAGTTCAAACCACTTATCAAATGTCTCAGTAGCTTACTCTACCCCCACTCCTTCAATTGCTCTTCTCCCTTTTGTGAATCACTGTCTTCACCTTCATCCACACTCATAGCTGTCAACCTTTAGCCTATTGCTTAATGTTCATTCCCTTACCCTTGCCCTGCACCCTGCTCTTGGTAGCCCACAAACTCTGCGCCCTTTGGCATGGAAGTTTTTGTCTTAGTCTGTGTTTTCTTTCTAACAGTGGTCTCATACAATATTTGTCCCTTCAAGGGGAAAAAAAAGAGGAGCTGATACCAAGGACTCAAATAGAAACTTAATGTATAGAAAATTATGATAGCAACATGTGTACAAATATGCTCGATACAATTGATGTATGGATTGTTATAAGAGTTGTAAGAGCTTTAATTGTTGTAAATATCCTTTTTGTGTTTGACTCCATTCACTCAGTGTAATGTTCTCTAGGTCTTCGATGCCATGAGGTGTTCCGTGGTCCATCATCAACGCCATCCTTGTTACATATACCTGTCATACACCATCAATTTTTTTCAACAATGCAATATATTCAATTTTGTATATATACCAAAGGAAAATGTCTAACATAATACTTAAAACATTTGCTTTGTGTGTTAGGTCAGGTTGACTAGAGAAACAAATTCAATGACACTCATCTATGTATAAGAAAGAGCTTTATATCAAGAAGGCATCCCAGTCCAGTGCAATCCAAATCCATAAGTCCAATATGAGTCCATAAGTCCCTCTTTAGATTCCTGTAGCCCCATGCAATGATGCAGGCTCAGGGAAGATCACAGGCTTGTGGGTGCAGAGTCATGAATACAAGGCCGGTGTCAACATGGTAGGGTGCCCGTGGCTCTCAGGGTCAGTGGCAGAGTCCCAACAAGCAAGAAGACAATGAGCAGAGAGAATGGGGGGTGATTATCAGTCCTCTCCCCACTGCCACACCCTACCCCAGATTATAGTTTTATCATTTGGGGCACAATAAATTTCAGTTTCTCACCTGTAAAATATAAATTTAGAGAGTCTTCAAAGAGCTGAGCATGGTTTATGATATGCAATGAGTATTCTGAAAATGGTCATTATGTTAATTCCGATCATCTGATGTATTAGGTTAATAATTTCCTTAAATCTAGATCAGGAATTGTTTATGAAATGGCATCTTTCCAGTTGCTAACTTTCCTGTATAATATCCATTACAGTTTGTGAGTTCTACTCATATACTTCCTCATATTTAGTACTCATTTGTGATTTTTAGGTTTTATATCAACTTGACTGGGTCAGGATTCTAGAGGTTTGCTAATCTAGCATAATGTAATAAACTCCATGGGGAATCTAGCATGACATAATCAACTTTGTGAAGCAAATAACTGTGGTGGACAGTGGCACCTTTGATTGGCTCTGAGCTTTGATGCAATTGTAAGAAACGCTCCTTGGTGGTGTGGCCTACTCCTTTTTAAACAGATTCCTTGGGAAAACTTCACTTCTGCCAGATCTGGTCCTTCATCTGGTTCCTCAACCTCCTGCCATATTGTCTGCCAGTCCCAGGAGCCAATCCTGGATTCGACTTTGTATCCACCAACCTGATCTTCTTGCTTCCTGGTTCACCAGTCCCCACAGCTACTCGAGTCAGAAAAAGTTTCCAGCTTACCATCTGACCTACAGATTTGAATCGGACGGGACTTCCCAGCTTCTACAACTATGTGAGTCACTTTTCGATATAAGCCTTTCTAGACATATACATACTTACATAGGCATCCTTAGTTCTGCTACTGTAGCAAATCCCATCTAACATATCACTACAACTTGGTGACGCAGAAAATGTGGTTCCCAGATTGTAAGTTAAAGTAAAGCACAGAGATAAGCTTTATTAATAACACACAATTAATAGGTCTGGACTTTGAGGTGATTACAAAGATAGTTCCGATGCGAGTTGAGTCTCACTTCATACAAAATGGGAGACTGGTATTTTTACAAAACACATCTAAAGGCTTTTTTTTCTCAGTGTAGACTCAGTCTAAACATGGGGAGTTACTTTAAAAACTAACTTTCAGAGCCAGTTTTTAGTACAAGAGAAACATGTTTTTATTCTCTTATTTGTCTTCCTTTGAGACAATAAAACACATTCTCCAGTTTGATGAGCTATTTAACCCAGTGAGTGAGCTTCCTTTAATGGCTTCTCTGTGGGTATGAGTTTGGATTTTGGGAAGGGCAGTGGAGACCTTCCATCAGCTTGCATGGTCAAAGGATTTGCCTCAAGTTGTGCAGGTGATTTCAGAAAAGAATTTCAAAGATGGCCAACCTATAAAAGTATCCTCTTACTTGGAAGAGAATGGATTCTCTTTGGATGTATAAAGTTTGGTTTATTTGTTTTTAATTCACAACCTGTAAAAGTTTAGGAGGAGTCCTAGGAAGTGGAACCTTAGCAAATATCCAATGACTTCAATCGTTAGAAGGGAAAACTATGCATACATGAAAAATATCCTTAGATAACTTAAAATCCATTGCCACAGAATCAATTCTAACTCATAGTGACCTCAGAGGACAGAGTGGAGCTCCCCCTAGGGGTTTTCAAGAAGGTAAATCTTTGTGGGACCAGAAAGCCTCGTCTTTTTTCAGAGAAGTGCTTGATGGTTAGCACAACCTGTAAGAAGTCCATAGACAAGATAAAGACCCTTGAAATATTTTTTCTCAATGTGAAGGTTTTTCTCTCTGGCTAAAGCAAATAAAATCACTTCACTTCATTAAAAAAGTTATATAAACATAGAGGATGACAAAGAGCACTTTTCAAACTTTACAACCAAGATACTTGGCTTGACCAGGGCTCCTGTCTGAGATGTGGGCCTGATCCCATTTTGTGTCCATTTGCTAACTGGGTTGGGGTTGCAATAAAGGATTTTTGTGTATGTGCAAGTTCCAGGAAACACCTGACTTCATTTTGACCACCAAATCCAACCAATAAAAAAGATCACTTGTAAATAGCTTTTGTAAATGTCAACCAATCATATGCTTGCACGGCAAATGCTGACACTTTGCAATTTTAGCCCATAAGGAACTCTTGGTTCTCTCTGTGCTTTGGAGGACTGGATTTGACTTTACAGACTAAGGTTCTCCCCGGTTGGAACTATTCTATTCCTTCAATAAATCGCTCTGCTTTTATTTGCAGAGCGTCTCCATTTTGCTCTTAGACAAAGTTTAATGTTTCTCAAAATACCTGATGGCACAGTGGTTACTCGTTGGGCTGCTAACTGTGAGATGGAAACCATAAGCCACTCAGAGGGAGACAGATGGGATGTTCTACTCCTGCGAAGAATTACGGTCCCAGAAACCCACAGGGGCAGCGCTACCCTGCCCTAGAGGGTCACTATGAGTGGAAATTGATGGGAGGACGGCCGTGAGTTTGTTTGATTTTTCTTAAAACTTCTTCATATTGAGTCTCCATGATCTTCCTGGGTCCTCTGAGGAAATCTATCAAGATTAGTCCTATGGAGTCCCCCCACCACCACCATCACCATCACCACCAAAATAAAAAGAGTGACCGTAGCATAGTAAGCAGATCTCTCTGCCATGAATTTAACTAGCCAAGCTAATCCCCCCAGAAGCCACTGTTCTGATGGGACTTTCTATTTAAACACCCAAGAAGACTAAGACAAGTGTATTACTGAGAAGCATGTCTGCTGCAGGGATCCACTCACAGCAGAGGCTCACTGGGCACGTTCGTTCGGATGAAAGTGCATGTATGAAGGAGAACTCCAATGTTGGTGTTGTTAAGTGCTTCTGAGTCGGTTCCAGTGCATATTGACCCTAGTTGCAACAGAATGAAACACTGACCAGCCCCAACCATCCTCACACATGTTCTTATATTTGAGTCCAACGACAATATGTTTTTCTTACTTCAGTTTACTATCACTTTTTAAAGAAGGACCATAGCCCTAACAGTTAAGTTCTATTACTTTTGTACAAGTTCTAGTACTTTTACTAAAGATCCCTGGTGGTGCCACGTTAAGCATTGAGCTGCTAATCTCAAGGTCGATGATTTAAATCTACCAGCCATTCCCAGGGAGAAAGATAAGCTTGTTTCTCCCCATAATGATTTACACCCTGGGAAACTCTAAGAAGGCATTTTACTCTGTCCTGTAGAGTCACTGTGAGTCAGAATTAACTTGGTGACCGTGGGTTTGGTTTATTATTATTATTTTACATACGAGAATACTGAGGCAAAAAGCATAACAACAAGTTTGCCCAGCTAGCTTAGGCGATCGTCTGGGATGGCTCTTCATGGTCCCTGACTTCTCGTATTTTTTCACTCTTGTGTAATTTGCTCCTGGACTGGACCTTATGTCTGACTGCTTACAAATAGAAAACAGCAAACGTGATAGTTCTGAAGTTAGGTTATAAAAGACTGTGACTTCCGTCTTACACACTTTTCCAGGTTTTTCTCCCTTGTTTACTCAGATGCCATGTTGTGAGCTACTCTGTGGAGACAAGACTTGGCCAATAGTTAGCAAGAAATGGAAACCCTCAGTCTAACCACCCAGAAGAAATAGTCCTGCCAACCGTCACATGAACGGACATGGAAGCAAAGCTACCCCCAGTGAAGTATTGAAATGACTAACTCCTTGGTTGAAGCCTGAAGAGCCAGCTTAGCCACACCAGGATTCCTGGGCCAGGAAATATATGAGATAATATACTCTGCTGTTTTAAGTCACTAGGTTTTGGAGTAATTTGTTATGCAATGATGGATAACTTATACATCTAGTAAATTAAAGTCTTAAGAATTAAACTCTAGAGTTTCTCATCCCAAAGTCTGTTCTTTTCCCTGATATCAAAATGTGCAACATCACAGTCAAAGTCTATGGCAGCTCATAGTTAGCATTGACACTAAATATTAAGCCCACATTTTCAGTCATTCGCTAATTTAAAAGGTAACGCTGAACATCTATTAGGCATCAGGAACAGTCCTGTATGAAGATGAGTAAGACAAGGGGTTTGACCTTATATTATTCATTCTCTGTTAAGAAAGAAAAACATGCAAGCAAATAAATATATATCTTTAGTTTTCTCTTAAATGCACATTCTGTACATTTGTTTTCATGACTATATGTGAATTTCTGATCTTTCTTAATTTTAATGTTCATGTTCATTTACCATCTACTACCAACTTTTATAGCTTTTGTTTTAATAACACAAGTATCAACTCTATTTTACACATGAAAAATGATGTTTAATATGAAAACCATTATTCATTTGTCTCCTTTCTCAACAATCTATTTTAAATAATGTGTCCTAAAATTAATAAAAAATTGGTGTAGGTATACAGAGATTAAATGATTAAATGAGAAGCCTATAAAGAAGGGGGGAAAGATTGAGAGATATTTCAAAGAAAGCAAGCCTAAATTAAGGAAGAAGGAAATTTTTAGGATGGGGAAGACATTAAAATTCCCAGAAAACAATGCTGATGAGATTTTTTGGTTGCTTGCTAACTGACTCAGGTGGATTTTGTCTCCCTTGCTTTGCACTTTAGTGGAACTGAGGCGAATTCACATTTAACATGAAAATGTGCATGTGCATGACTTACTTTGCCAAGGATGTCAGAGAAGATCATGAGAGCACTGAGTGTTGACTCTGAGTTCTAATGGTTTTTAGAAGAATTTGTCTCAGTTTGGTTGATGATACTGACACTCTATAAAGTGAATGTAGTGACCAATTAGAAGGGGATGTGTTCCACTTGGAATTTTTTTTGATCAAAGGATTCCTGGTGCAGTGCTCAGGTGCGAACAGAGAGGTTGGTAGTTTTAACCCACCATCCACTCGTGTAAGAAAGACGTGGCAGCATGCTTCCACACAGAGTCACAACCTTGGAAGCCCTACAGGGCATTTCTCCTCTGTCCTCTGTGGTCACCATGAATCAACTCCACGGCACAGAACTCTTTATTTGGTTTGATTTGGTAAAGAGCTGGAGCTGCAGATAATAGATTTTCCCCCCACAAATGGCTGTTCATATGAATGTGCATAACTCTACTTTCTGCTTCGTAGGGCTTAAGTAATATGTTTCTCATAATTAATATATATATATATGATCTTTGACTTGCTTTCTGGTATTGCATTTAAATTTTTCTTAAATATGCTAAAGCTATGTATTCCACACAGCAGGTAGCTTTTCTGTGGGGGTTTACAAAGCAAAACTATTTTGTCAATGTTCAACAACAACTAAAAACTTCAAATTCAATTAGCCATACTCTGGTCATTCTTGCCAGACCATATGCCTAATGAAGATAATTGTCATCAAATTAATAAACACTTCTTGTGAATCTCTTAGTGCAGTGGTTCTCAACCTGTGGGTCGCGACCATTTTGGGGGTCGAACGACCCTTTCATAGGGGTTGCCTAAGACTATCGGAAAATACATATTTATGATGATCTTAGAAACCAAGATACCACTCCTCTATTCGTCTCCATGTGGGTCCGCCCACATGCAGATAAGCCCACCTACAAGTACCCGGTGTGGAAACTGTTACCCATGCTACACCAAGCTTCAAGGCAAAATTTCATTTATTTGTTATTAGAAATAAATATTTCACAATATATAATTACATATTGTTTGTGTGATTAATCACTATGCTTTAATTATGTTCATTTTGTAACAATAAAATACATCCCGCATATCAGATATTTACATTACAATTCATAACAGTAGCAAAATTACAGTCATGAAGTAGCAACGAAAATAATTTTATGGTTGGGGTGTCACAACATGAGGAACTGTATGAAAGGGTGGTGACATTGAGAAGGTTGACTCTGTCTTCCGTTATGTGCACTGGACTAATGCGCCCACCGGGAGTAAGATGCCATACTCAGTCACAGTGCTGGCTAGGATGGAGCAAGACCATCTAACCAAGTTCAGTTGTCTATGAAGGATAAGCACAAGAGTTAGAACAACTTCTATTTGGAGAAACACTAACAGACTAGAGCTTAAGCCAAATAAGTATACTCAATTGACAGAGCATAGAATAAAACAAGAAGCTAAATATGAAGTAGGACCAGTAAATATGACTTAAGAACCTATTTGAAAAAATAGGCATGAAAAGCATTGCTTTGGAATGAAAACTAAAAAAATAAGAAGAATTAACATATGGTGGAGGAGTTTAAATAACTGAAAGATTGGGCTAAGGTGCTGTCCTTGAAAATCTCAAGACTCTAGATATAGAAGGAGAAAAGAGAAAGAGAAAAAATAGAAATTCACAAACTAGAATGGGGGAATAATGTGAAGAAAGAATCAGTGAGAATTTCCCAATGCTAAGGAAAGGCATAAGATGGAAAACAGAGAATTTAAACTGCCCAGAGACTTGAAAATGCAGTCATTTCCAAGACTAATTGTGACAAAATTTAAACACAAAGACTTCTGGGGGGAAAAAAGTGAGAGAAACAAATTTCCTTAAAAAAGGAAAAAGATGTGTGTCACATTTCGTAACAAGGTCAATGGAAACATGGATATAAAGGACAATCCAATTATAAAATGGTTCAAAGGAAGATCATTAAAACCCTAGAATGTGAGATTCTGTTATGTTAGTGTTTTAAAACATAGTGAATTTTTGCAACAACTACAAATCCGAAGGGGGTAGGGGGAGTTACAGATGTTATTATGGATTGAACTGAGTTCCCAATATGTGTCAACTTGACTGGGCCGTGATTCTCAGGATTATGTAACAGTATTATCTTCTGTTTTGTCATCTAAAGGAACAAGTTGAATGTTTTGGAAAATCCTCACATCTATGATGGTAATAAGGCAGGATTAAAGGCAGTTATGAATATGACAAATTCACTGCCATTGGGTTCATGCCGACTCATAGCAACCCTATAGGACACGGTAGACCTGCCCTTGTGAGTTTTCTGTGGCTGTGTTAATGGGAGTATAAAACCCTGCCTTTCTCCCACGGAGGGGCTGGTAGTTTCGAACTGTCAACCTTTTGGATCGCAGCCCAACACGTAAGTATTTGAGGCAGGATACAATCTACAGTGGTATGTTGCACCTGTAGTCATTCTCGTTTGAAATACAAAAGGGATTACACAAGCAAGCAAAGGAATCTATTTACAAAAGATGTATGAGAGTCTCAAAAAAGAGGGTCTGAGAATAGAGCATGTCCCCTAGACCCAGGGTCCCTGCACTGAGCCTAAAACCCTCCACTAGAGTCTATAGAGAAAACCATCCCCTAGAATTGCCCAGAAACCAGAATTCTAGGCCCCTAAACTGTAAGAATAAATTTCTGTTTGTTAAAGTCACTCATGTGGAATAGCTATTACAACAGCACTAGATAAGTAAGACAGATGCTGATGCTGATTAGACATAACCAATGATTTCATGGAGCCATTATCTTGGTTTGGAGCTTAGGGCCATGGTCTTTGGGTACAACTCAATCAATTGGCATAATATGGTTCATAAAATTTATGTTCTACTTCCCAGGATAGCGAGTAGTGTCTGGAGTCCTAAAAGTTGATGAACGGCTGCCACGCAAAGTTATGATGAAGTCCCCCTGGACAGATAGACATCATTATCAGAGGGATGGAGGATCCTGATGGGAAAGTCTAAGTCAGGAGAGGGGAAAGGGAACAGACAAGTCTGCAGAAACACAAGTGCATAATTGTTGCTAGGAAAAGTGGGAGGACCAACCTCCAAGTGGGAGAAAAGTGACTAAAAATTATTTTAAGG
>NW_022103907.1:14022425-14027140 GCF_000313985.2 Echinops telfairi | reverse complement strand
GTAAATCATAATCAGAAGCAGAAAGGAGGAATATAGCAGAGCCTAAACTGTGAGATCCCGGTTTGCAGGTGGCTATGGATGACAGTGGGAGCCCAAGATACATTTGTGAGATCTACATGGGAAATAAGCTTCTGGTGATTTCCCACTACCCATTATAGAGATATGGGAAGAAAGTGGTTATCAAATAGAGTGTATCAGAGAGATGACTGTAGAAGATCAAAATGATAAATTGTGGAATACTGAGAGCTTGGAAGAGTGTAGCTGGTCTTATTTTTGTTTTCACAACCATGGGCTCACAACCATTGAAAACTGGCTCTACTTGGAGAACAATCTCCATTGTTCCAAGATAGAGGTATCCTTAAAAACACATCCTCCAGGCTGAAAAGATCCCCTGCAATTATGCTCCATCAAGGAGCTGTCATAAAAAATGTGCCTGGCTGTTCACTATATGCCTGAAGGTTATCTGCAGTTAAGAGTAATCGGATTCTATTGCCCATCACATCCTAAAGAGTAGCTATTGCCCTTCTGACATCTCCTTCTGATAGGAATCATAGATTGCTGCCTTGAGGAGGGCTCAAGAAACAGAAGATTAGGCCACAGACTCGTTCTCTTAGCTACTTATTGTATTACCCATTCACTCTATTACATGTTCACTCTATTACTTGCATGTCTTTTGAAAGATTCGTAAGCCCCATGATTACATATACCCATTGGAAAGTACGTTAGGTCTCTTGATCCTGATATAGGGACAAGGAACTCCTGTGCCCTGCTGTCTGTGTATATCATGTTCTGTAATCGCAAATGGCTCTTAAGGACCCGTTTCACTGCTGGGGGCCGGTACCCCTATAATAATCCTGACTTGAACAGTTAAAACCTTGTCAGTTGATTCCCCCTCTGAGACACACTAGGCTGGATTTGGTTTTCAACATTTTCTGTATTTAAAAAAAAAAGTTATTTGTTCATATTGGGGTTTATCTTAGATGTGTTTTGTCATTGGAGGGTCACCCTCTTGAATTTTTGTTATATGTTTTTTCTGTTTTACAGTATATTAAACTCAGGATTGTGGAACTTATAGGGACAGTGAGTAGAATCAGGGTTTCTAGGGAATACAGTGGGGGGTGAGAAGGTTAAAAGGGAGCTGATGTCAAGGAGTTCAAGAAGAAATAATAAAAAGGTAAACATTTTAATTGCAGAATGAATGGAATTGAGATTTTAAGATGTTCTAAGAGGTAAAAATAGGTATTGAAATTCCTAAACCATGAAAAATAGATACAATGTTTGTAACAATCATGCTATCATGCTAATAAATGTACCACATCAGCTGGTTTTGAAAGATATAAAACAAGACTGACAGAATTATAAGGAGACATAGATAATTTAATAACCATAGCTGGAGATGTTGTGTTAGTCTGGGCAGACCAGAGAAACAAATTCATAAACACTCATATGTGTAAAAGAGAGAAGTTTTTACACAAGTGCAATTGAATATTGGAAAAACATCCCAGCCCAGTCCAGATCAAGTCCATAAGTCTGGTATTAACCCATATGTCTGATACCAATCTATAAATTCCTTTTCAAACTCATGAAACATATGCAATGACGCTGAATGTAGGAAGGTCACAGGCCAGTGGATGGGAAGTCTTGTGGATCCAATGGCATTGTAAGCATCTCAGCGCTGTCAGGGGTCTCCATGTGGCTCCTCCTGCTCAGGGCACTAGCGTAGTTCCATATGTCTTGTCAGCTGCTATGTCTCCCAGTAAGTGAGCATGTGTCCCACCTTCAGTGATCCATTTATCTCCTTAACACCTCCAAATGAAGTAATCAAGCTATGACCTGATTGACAGGCTAAACTCCACCCCTTTACTCTTAGTCCTCTCAAATTGACACCAGTTTATAACTACCGCAGATGTTTAATATGAAACTAAGAGCTATATATCTGAACATGTTCTTTTGTGCCAGCAAGTCAATTTTTGACATATCAGGAACCCAAGTGACAGAGAGAACTAACCCATAAATTTGTCCATAAAGTTTCCCAGGCTGTAATCTTTACAAACATAACCAAGTCAAAACATATCTTCTACAGATTCCAAAATTTCTACACTATAAAGTTCCTTTAATCAAGATAGACTAAAATTAGAAATAAATAGTACCAAAATTCTACATTTGGAAATGTAAAAGACAGGCAATTAAATAATCTATACTTAAATGAGGACATGAGATACATTGTTAAATAAAATATGCTGATTGACAATAAAATGTCCACATGAAATATTTCTCTTTTGTGTTCCATAGATTTGTGCCCTTATTTTTATATCTTCCTGTGAGTTCACTCTATTTTTCATTTCCTCTAACTAGAAAAAAATAACTTATTCTTGGAGAACACTAATAAAATAGAGAAACCTGAAGAAAAATTAAAGAGAAAGAAGAAAAGCTGCAACTCACAAAATGCATCATGTAAAAAAGACAAATAATAATAAAGCAGAAAGCATGACTCTCTTATGCTACACAAAGTAGGACAACATAAATGACTATAGCTGCCACCAATTTTTACATGATAAAATAACATTATTCAAACCATCTATTACCTAAATGGAATGTCTCAATAGAATAGATACATTTTATCTATTTTATTTATTAAAATCATTACTCTAAGCAAAAGAGGCTCAAACAATGGGCTCCAAGAACACTTGTGAAGAGAGTGCAGAACTGGGAAGTGCTTTATTCTGTTGTACATCGAGTCCCAATGAAATACAACCATCGTGACTTCATTTAGCAGTATCAACAATTAAAATACTGAATATGAATATACTGGTAACTTCTAAAGACATTGAAGTGTCACGAATATCTCTCTTGACAAAAATGTGCTAGGGATAAAGAGGTTTATAAATTACTAGATGCATCTATAGGCCCTATTTCATATATACTTTAAAAAAAAACATTTTATTAGGGGATCATACAACTGTTATCCCAATCCATACACACATCAATTGTGTAAAGCGCATTTGTACATCATTCTCAAAACATTTTCTCTCCACTTAAACCCCCGACATTAGGTCCTCATTTTTTCCCTCCCTCCCCGCTCCCCCCTCCCTCATGAGCCCTTGATAGTTCATAAATTGGTATTTTGTCATATCTTGCCCTGTCCGACGTCTCCCTTCACCCACTTTTCGGTTGTCTGTCCCCCAGGGAGGAGGTCACATATAGTTCCTTGTAATCAGTTCCCTCTTTCCTACCCACTCTCCCTTTACCCTCCCTGTTTCACCACTCAAACCACTGGTCCTGTAGGGCTCATCCGCCCTGGATTCCCTGTATTTTCAGTTCCTATCTGTACCAGTGTACCTCCTCTGGTCTAGCCAGACTTGCAAGGTCAAATTCGAGTCATGGTAGTGGGAGCGGGGAGGAGACATTTAGGAGTTAGAGGAAAGTTGTATTTCTCATCGTTGTTACATCGCACCCTGACTGGCTCATCTCCTCCCTGAGACCCCTCTGCAAGGGGATCTCCAGTGGCCTACTAATGGGCTTTGGATCTCCACTCTGCACTGCCCCCATCATTCATTATGGTAAGATTTTTTGTTTTGATGCATATATACTTTTACAATGAAACAAAAAGGGAAAGTTTCTTAAAGCATTGCACAATGGACTCTTAAAAAGACAACCTTTGTTGTGGAGTCCAGCACACAGGTCTACACACAACAACACTCCAAACAGAGCAAAATGGCCTCTAGGGTTTCTAAGGCTGTCACCTTCATGGGAGCTGATTGCCTTACATTTATCCCACAGAATTCCCAAGACACTTAAAACAAGGGTCTTTGATGGAATACAAGGCAACAATAATGAGTTTGTGAAATATATTATAATATTGATGGACCTGGAAGACATAATGCTAAGTGAAATAACCCCAGCACATCAGAACAAATATTACATGATCTCTCTTTTATAAGACAAGAATAGTTACATAGGGAAAGACATATTGTAGGAGGGGAAAGACACTTGAAATTATAGCTACTGATTATTTTGAGTGATGAGAAGGATACCAAGTCTGGATGTAGCTCAGTATGACCAAAGTAAATGATGTTGTGGAGAAGCATTCAAACCTGTATTTGAAAATTTGACATACATAATATGACAGCAACTCCCAAAAGACCAACAGACAAGTGTTTGATCACATATGATGGGTATATGCACATAGACATATGGGTAGGTAGCAGTGCATACATATAGAAGCAAAGACAGACTTATCGATACGTACCTATAAATACAGATATCTGTGTGCAGGCAAATATAGTCAATGAAGCTTTCGAGCAGCCATCTAAGATACAACTATGTGTATCTACTTGTCAGAAGCAAAAGAGGGAGAAGTCAACCAACATCTCAAAGAAGGAACAAGTCTATCAGCTGATAGCCTAGAGGAGTCACTACTTCTTCCAGCCTGAGACCAGAAGAACTCGATGGCACCCTGCCCACACCACTGACTGTTTTTGCCAAGGTCACAATAGATGCTCTAGGATATGATAGGAGAAAACTGTAGAGCTATACTCACATTCTTTTAAAAGATCAAATTAATTGGACCAACTGAGATCAGAGGATACCCCAAGACCACACTTTAAGACAATTTTAAAACCTTAAAGGAATGGAGGCTGGGGTCACCAAACGGGCTCCTGCAGAAGCTCCAATTACCTGGGATGAGTTGGAATTAAAATATGATCAAGGACTGG
>NW_022103907.1:14017060-14021987 GCF_000313985.2 Echinops telfairi | reverse complement strand
CACTGGTGGCTGAAAAAGCAAAAATAGCTGCTGATTCTAACTTGAATATTGTGTGTGTGTGTGTGTGTGTGTTTTCCATTCATTTGAGTCTTTTGTCAGTTCTACATGCATTTTTGCTCTTGTTTTCTTTTTATTATTTCTTTCTCACTCCACTTGATGAGTCAACAGTCTCTACATGGCCTGATCACTCTTGCACCTCCAACAGCTACAACTAGTGAGCAAGGGCCATTATTCACTGCCTTGCAACTTATCAACAAATAGAAATGAATACAAAAACAGCATGATATCTTAGAGACAATAGAAAATTTGGTTCACACAAAGAAACAAGAGAGAATAGTGCAAGTCAGTGACCAATGTACAAAGCCAGGACACATATGCTAACCAAATGTTCCAATATCAACGACAAGGGAAGGATCCTGAGAGCAGGTTGTAAAAAAAGAAATGTTATATACAAAGAGGAACCAATAAGAATAAACTTGATTTTTTTTTCCTGCAAAATCCATAGAGGGAAAAAGGCAATGGAATCATAGAACCTTGAAAGAAAAAAAATGCTGACCAAGAGTTGTAAATTCAGCAAATTTATCCTTCAGATATGGGGGTGAAATAGTGCATTTCCAGATGAGGAGAAATTAAAGGAAGTTGTAAAAGCAAGACCAATCTTTAAAAAAAAATACTAGGGGAAGTTCTTTGAACAGAGCATCAGTCGGCATCAACCTATGATCAACACACAAGACACCACTACCTAGAAGGTAACCTATGTAAAGCAGTACTCAAAGTAAAACAAACTTAATGGACTGAAAACAAGGAGCCAGAGATAGTTCACAATAGACAATGACAAAGTAAATAGAAGGAATAGTATAGATACAAAGCAACTGAGCAGAGAAGTCAAGTGGTTTTCAAGAAACAGATTGTTTAAAACCAATTGTTCTAAATTTCAGAATAAAATAATTAACAAGGTAATCTCAAAAGAAAATGGAAATATTGCATAAAGTCCTAGCAATAAGTAAAATCAATGTTTAAAATAAAATAACAAGAAAACCCACAAACAAAATGAACTCTGCAGAAAAGAAGAACAATGAAAGCAACATTATACACACACACCAAAATGAAAACAATAGTCATGCCTATTAATAATGACATCACATGTATATAGATTAAATGCACCAATCAAGAGACAGAGTGTAACAGAACAGATAACAAAACAGGCCCCATCAATATGCTGTTTACAAGAAACACACCTTAGATGCAAATACAAACTAATAATCAAAAGGTGGAAATATATATGGGGCTAATGAAAATAATAAATAAGTAAGAGTGGTGATATTAATTTCTGATCAAATAGCCATTGAGGCAAAATTCATCAAAAATCTTGGCTTGCTTGGATCTATAACCAATGCTCATGAAAGCAACAGTCAAGAGATCAAATGTTTCATGTGAAATGGCCTAGGTACAAAGATATTCATTGTAACATTTCTTGTTATAACAAAAGACTAGAATCCTCAGGACCACAAGGGAAACCAGCCTTAGACAGAAAGCAGGTGTGAAACTCTGAGAGCAAAGATACAGAAGTAACCTGAATCTTTGATGATGTTGAACCTCTGGTTATTCTCCCTCAGAGCCCATCTTACCTGACTTACAACTGCAGATTTGTTATTAGACATCAAAGGCACCCTAAGTGACACAGCTTGAACAACTCCCCTTTTCCATTTATTGCTAATTTTATTTGCTTTAATAGAAATAAAATAAAAACTTCTAGGTTGTGCTTTGCTAAGAACTAAAGGGGGCACTGCCAGCCTTAACTATTGATTTGGCCAGGTGTCTTACAATACAGTGAGGCATCTGCTTCCTGACTTTATTGTAGGGTCATATTGCTTAGTTCCTTCCTCAAGTCTTGTTCTCTCTTACGAGTTCTCCACTCTGTAGTCAGAAGTGTTTCTCTAAGGTAGAAATTGAGCAGACAACATTTCTGCTGAAATACTTTAGTAACTGTCCACCACCACAAATACTTCAATAGAAATCAAGATGCTTTTCAATCTGATCCACTTATATCTCCAGACTAACCACCTTCAATTTTTTTGCAGTCTATTGCTGATTCAAATTTGCCTACTCACAGGTATATAAGTGTGTCAATTTCCCTGTCACCCTTTTAACTTTACATGTTTCAATAACCCACCTATAATCTACCAAGAGCCATCATACATTCACCCACCTACACTTAACTCCCTAATTGCTCCTTGTCCTTTCATTTCTTAGCCTGGGCAATTTTTTTCCTTTCCATCGCCCCCCCTCCAAAAAAAAAACTGTTTTATTGGGCTATATGCAGATATCATATCATTCCATCATTCAATCACATCAAACACTAGTGTAAAATTGCTACCACAATCACTTTCAAAACGTTATTTTCCTTCCTGAACTCCTTGACACCAGCTCCCTTTTACCCTCACCACCACTAAGCAACATCCCCCACCCCACGAAAATCTTATTCTACTCACTGTTCCTATAAGTTCATCAATCCTAGGCTTCACATACTGAAAAAGAGAAAAACCTTAGTTAGCAGCTGAGCACATATATCCTGTTGTTTCTAGCTACCATCCCATGGCTTGTACACCTATTTATTATCTTGATGAATTTTTATACCAAAACCTAAGTATGCCTGTACGCTTTCCCTTAGCATTCCTATTGTGTTCTATTCTCCAGCATAACCCATGCAGAGGCAGATCTGGGATCTCTTTATTTGAGGGTTGGGGTGGATCAAAAGTTACCTCTTAGCAGAGGAAGTTTGCCTATTAGGAGGTAACTTTTTCAAAGGGGTGATCATGATCAGGCTGATTCTGCCTCTCCTCCCAGAACCCAACTCGGGACTTCAACAACAGCACTGGACAACTTGCACAATTATTTGAGAGATTCTTGCAAGAATTCTGAAAGTGACTTTGTCCTATTATTGCAATATAAGGCTTTTCCCTTTCTCGGGAAAGAACACAAGATCTCTTGTGATATAATTGGCTATTATGCAGGACAGAACATCGATATTCTCTGTTCCTATAAAGTTTTACCACCTACCTTATAAACAGTAGAGAGTACTTCTCTTCTGACCTGTGGAGTCACTGTGAGTCGGAATCAACACTATGACAGTGTGTTTGGTTTGGATGGGTCCAAGGTGAGTTGATAAACGAGCACACATAAAGCTTGCTTAATAGTCACAGTTCTTCCACTCTACCTTGTACACATGGATAAAAGGGGAAGGATCGTTAAATATGATGGGTATTAAGAAAGTGTGAACAAGCTGTGCTTGAGGTAAAAATAGAATTTTGTTCCTGTTTTTCATACTAACTTGGTTTCTTTCATTTTCTTCCTCAGTGAGTAGAGAATTTATCAGACTCGTCATTCAAGCTGCTCAGAAGCCTACACTTCTAATTTAACTGCAGTTCTTCATCAGCTCACAGAAGCATCATCTGGTTCTCTGCAAGAATCTAACTATCCTGGGACTAAGAGTGTTTCTATGTAACATTGGCGTGAACCATCATGAGTCTCATGGGCTGACAGTTTCCTGTGAGAAACACTCTTTGTCCAGAGAAGGAAAACATGGATAGAGGATAGGGAGCAGAGAAAGAGTTATGACCAAATGTCCAAATGTTATTTGTGTGTGCAATGAGAGTATTTTTTAGTGTTGTTAATTGCTCTCAGATTGGCCCTTGACACATAGCAACCCCACACACAACAAAATGAAACATTGCCTAGTCCTACACAAACACCACGAGGATTTGCAGTTCAGATCATTGGGATGCATAGGGTTTTCAGTGGCTGGCAGTAATCGCTAGGATTTTTAGCAGAGTCTCTCTTATTCTGGAAGTTCTGCTGAAAACAATGCACATCATAGCAAAACACCAAGGTTCCACTGACAGATGGGTGCTGGCTGTGCATGATCAGTCAAACCCAGGTCTCCTGCAGAGAATTCTACCACCAAACCACCACGGTCCTCACTTTTGAAGCATCTCAACATATTTGCCCATCTTGTTAATTATTTATTGCCCAGCAGCTCTTCTCTCATGGTTTTCCCTAGGGAAAATAATGGCAAATACTGCCTAGGGAGAAGAGAATAGCTCCTGTCAGTTTAATAAGAGGAAATATTATGCCCTTGTTATGAGAGGAGAAGTAGCTGTGAGAGTAGCCGATCAGTAGGCAGATAATCTTCAACTAAGGGATGGGGAATAACAGTCAATCCAGTTGGCTACAGGTCAAGGCATGTTCTGGAATCAACTTTTATCAGTAATAAAAACAATATTTTTTTATCTTCAGTTGTAATACTCCTAGATCATTTTAATTCATTATCATTAAGAACAGAAAATAACAGGGTATTATTTATCATCTCTTCCTCAAACCCCAATTAAAATAAATATGAGGTTTAGTGCGCAGAATATTATCACCTCTTGTGAAGTGTAGTTTAATTAAATTTTAAACAATGATAGAGATAAAATGGGTTGTTGAATCTGATTTAGGGTCATTTCCACATTCCACATAAAATGGAAAGAAATGAAATGTCATGAAATTATGCTACTGCATGGAAAGTAAAGTTGAGAGAAGGGTTACGAGAGAAGAAGCAACGGAAGAAAGCTCCTTGGCTGTGTCACCAACACTTTCTTGAAGGAATTCATTATCATTGAATGAAAACCAGACTCCTGCTCTTCCCTCCCAGCCAAAAAGGCAAGTATAAGAGAATGAAGATGTTATTTATTAATAGGAATGGGCATGTGAAATCATCAAGGAGTTATATTGCAAAAGAGAGTCAAAATCACATGGCAAGCCATGGACATTTACAAGGTTAACATCAAAAACATAAGGCAGTAAGGATCAACCATTACTAATCTACCCAAAATGACAGAGCAGGAGCTGATATTTTGTAATAGTAGATGGATAGTTATTCTGTTTC
>NW_022103907.1:14013141-14016528 GCF_000313985.2 Echinops telfairi | reverse complement strand
CGACCATCACAAAGCAAGAGACCTGAGAACTAGAAAGGCGAGGTTCACCAAGCCATTTATCCCTCTACCCTTCAATTAATCCCACATGTGTTTATCGGCCAGGTTGACACAATAAACTAACTCACCCTGCTTCTTCCATTTCTAGAATAAGATCCTTAAGCCAGCTCTTGACCCTCTCTCACTTCTAAATCACAGATTCAAAACCCTGCCCAGGGACTTCTGGCAAGAAGGCAACAAGGTAAGAGGGTTCTGCTGGAAGCTCCAAGGGGCTCACTTAAGTTGGGGACAGGAAGGCTGAGTGGGAGACACAGAGCATATAATTAAGACTTGTGCCATCCTGGAACTCTTCTCTGACCGGGGGGTTGTCACTGCACCCCCTAACCCACCCCACCTCACACACTGTACTCACCTCAAAGCACTGTAATCTATGGCTACATTAGCCTATGGCACCTGCTGATGCATTCCTGTGGTGATTAGCCACTTCCTGCTGAACATCCACATTCCCAGCTATTGCTGCCGGAGTCTTCCAATAGCTCTCCTCGCCATGGCCAGATACCCCCTCACTGTCCGATCCCGACTCTTGCAGTTGCAACCACAGCCCACTTACCACCCACCCGTGGCCCGTACAGCTGTAGCCGGAGCCTGCTCACCATGCGCCCAAGGCTTCTCCCACTGCCAGAGCCCTTCCCCAACTCACACACAGCACATACCTTTCATGTCTGATATCATCTTCCATCCACCTGTGGCTCCAGTTGCTGCAGCACGAGTTTGCCTGCCATACACCTGAAGCTGCTGATACTGACTGGAGCTAGATGCAGCCAGAACCGCACCCTCTGCCCCATCATCTGACCACAGCACACAGTATCACAGCCAGACCCCTCTGTTGTCAGTCCGTGGCTCTTGTCATCATGGCATAGCCTCGGCTGCTGCCCACCTGTGGAACCCCACCAAACTGCTCTGGTTAAGTGGCTTTCTTGGCCAACCTGTGCCAGCTAAGCATCTATACCCTGCTGGCCCACCCCAGCTAAGTAGCTCTCCCACTGGTCCATGCTGGCCTAGTGGCTCAAACCTCCCCCCTTCCATGTCAGCCAACTCTGTCCCCACTACACCCCTATCAGCCTGGCCTGGTCCTGCAACCACGCTGTCTGCCCCCACACCTCTGTGGCTTCCCAAGCAATAGCACCACCCTCACTGCCCACAACCTCACTTCCCATGTTGCCTGAGAGGGCCACCATACCGGCTTTCCAAAGAGGCCCCCAGAAAGAAAACTCAGGGCTTCTTGATGCTCAGGAAAATGGCACTGAGCTCCTCCAAAATGACACAGAGACAGCAATCCACACAACAACCTGTACAAGAAAGCAAGAGAAACAAAATGCAATGATGGAGACAACCTGAACATAACAACGTTCACAGGAGAAATAGAAGTAGATCCTCCACAGAAAAATCTTTAGAATGCTGCTTAGAGTAATACAAAATATGAGGGAATCAATACAGCAAAAGAATGAAACACTAGAGAAGATAGCGTCCACAAACCAAAGGAAAATACAAAGGTTAAGGGATGAGGCATCAGAATCACAGAACAAAATAAAGAGACCTCACCAACAGACTAGACGAAGCAAAGAACTATATCAGCAATCTAGAATATAGTCATGCTGATTTCAACAAATGGAAAAGGCAGTCAAACAAAACAATCAAAGAAGCTGAAAAAAACTTGAGAACAATGAGCAATGCTATGCAGAAGAACAACATTTGAATAATTGAGATACCAGAACAGGACACAACAAAGAAATCAACAGAAAAAATAGTGAGGGAATTCCTGGAAGAAAACTTCCCCAACTTAATGATTCAGAACCAGGCTTAGGGAGCACAGAGGACACTAATTAGACTGCACCCCAGGAAGAGCACACAAAGGCATATAGTAGTCCAACTGTCCAACTTTGAGGAAAAGGAGAAAATCTTAAGAGCAGGTAGAGGAAAAAGGGCAATCACCTATAAGGGTACTCTGACAAGAATATGCCCCAGGAAGAGCACACAAAGGCATATAGTAGTCTAACTGTCCAACTTTGAGGAAAAGGAGAAAATCATAAGAGCAGGTAGAGGAAAAAGGGCAATCACCTACAAGGGTACTCTGACAAGAATATGCTCAGAATGAAGAGGAGAGAGCAGAATAGCATCTTCCAAAAGCTGAAAGAGAATCATGCCAACCCAAGAATCCTTTTTTTGGTCAAAATACTCATTAAAATAGACAGAGAGGTAAGAGTTTTCCCAGAGAAGAAATAACTCAAAGAAACTCAGAACTACAAAAAAATTCTTTCCAACTTACTTTGAACCGAAGACCAATTCACTAAGGACAAAAAGAGACCACCATGTAGTGCAACTCTATCCAGAAGTCAAAACACTGAAAATAACCCCCAAGATAACACCGGTCCAATGGAGAAAAGAAGTCAAGAAGGAATCCTGCCAGAGACGTACACAACACACTGATAAGGAGGGAGATAGGAAAATACCTAACACAAAAGGTACAAGATGACAACAAAGAACCCACAGATGGATATAACTCTGAATGTCAATGGTCTCAACGTCAATGAACTCAACCACTAAAAGACATAGCCCATCAATCTGTTGTCAGAAAGAGACACATCATAAGCTCACAGACAAAAATGGGTTGCAAATCAAAGGCTGGCAAAAAGTATACAGCACAAACATCAACTTAAAGAAAGCAGGAATGGCAATCCTAATCTCTGAAAAAAAATAGACCTCAAGGTGCAAGTCATAGCAAGAGATAAGGATGGGCACTATATAACGCTCAAGGGAACAGTAGATCAAAGCCAGTGAGCATATTAAATATATATGCACCCAATGAGAGACTCAGAGAATTCGTCAATCAAATTTTTCAAAAAATGAAAAAAAGTATCACAAGTTCAATAGTCATAGTAGGTGTGACTTCAATACAGTGCTCTCCAAGAAAAATAGATCAATGGGAAGGAAGCTCATTAAAGAGGCACCAGAACTACCCTCTACAATTAGACAACCTCACCTGATAGACATATTTAGAGCTCTTCACCCAAAGGCAAAATAATTCACATTCTTTTCAAGTACACATGGCACATATTCAAAAATAGACCATAAGCCAGGCTTTAGTAAATTCAAACATGCAGGGGTCACTCAGACTTCCTTTTCTGACCACTACTCCATAAGGCTGGAAATCACTAGAAGGAAGATTAAAAAACAACAATAAAGTCACTTAGGGTACAATATAGCAATAATGAAACTCACAACCTTCCTCTAGTTCTTGAACGCTTCCTCCCCCCAACTACCAGGACCCCAGTTTCGCCTTGCAGACCTGGTTAGACCAGATGATGCACAGCGGTGCGGATGGGAATTGGA
>NW_022103907.1:14004295-14012851 GCF_000313985.2 Echinops telfairi | reverse complement strand
TGAGGGCAACAAATGTATAGATGTGCTTTACACAATTGATCTATGTATTGTGATGAATTGTATGAGCCCCAATAAATTGATTAATTAAAAACAAAAACAAAAAAACAATAAAGTACAAACACTTCTTTGATGAAGGATGAACAACTTGTTTCTCCAAAATGGGTGGGTACTGGCCTAAATTAGAGATGAAATTTTTTAAAAATTTAATTTAATATATTTATTTTTAATAGTTTTATTAGGTGCTCATACAACTTTTAGCACAACCCATACATACATCAATTGTGTAAAGCATATTTGTACATTCATTGCTGTCATCATTCTCAAAGCAGTTGCTCTCCTCTTAAGCCTCTGACAACAGGTCCTTTTTTTCCCCCTCCCTCCCCGGTTCTCCCTCCCTCATGAGCCCTTGATAATTTATAAATTATTATTTTGTCATATCTTGCCCTGTTCAACATCTTCCTTCACCCACTTTTCTGTTGTCTCCACCCCCCAGGGAAGAGGTCACATGTAGAGATGAAATTTTTATAGGAACTTTTATAGGAAGTTTTAAAAAAACAATGAGAGTGAGAATACAACGTACTAAAACCTAAGGGCTAGAGCAAAAGCAGTTATCAGAGGATGCTTGATAATGATAAATGCTCGTAAGTAAAAGGAAGAGAGTTATAGTCGATATACTATCACAAAACATACAACAATTAGTACAGAGTCAACAGAATAATCCCTCCAACAGCAATAGAAAATAAATAATAAAAATCAGGGCAAGGATAAACGAGTGGGAAAACAAGAAAAGAATACAAAAATTCAATGCAGTAATTAAGCTGATTCTTTGAGATGATAAACAGAATCAACAGACCATTAGCAAAACTAACCAAAGAAAGGAAGGAACAGACATCAATAGCCAGGATGAGGGATGAAGCAGGGGTAATTACAACACACTTCAATGAAAGTAAATGAGGAATTATAGTACTATGAATGTCTGTACTCCTATGACTACAACAATTCTAAAGTCGTGGACAAATACTTGGAAAAACAATCCTTCCCCAAATAACCCTTTATAGAGGTCAAGAACCTGAACAGACCCATAGCAAAAGAAGAAACAGAGACAGTTATCAAGAAACTACCAATTAAAAAAACTCCCAACCCAAACAGCTTCACAGGAAAATTTCACCAAGTATTCAGGGAAGAGATGACATCAATTCTACTTCAGCTCTTTCACAGCATGGAAAAGGGTGGCAAACTTCCAAACACATTCTATGAAGCAAGTATAACACTAATACCAAAAGTGGGCAAGGATCCCACAACAATAGAGAGCTACAGACCAATATCTCTTATGAGCATCAATGCAAACATCTTTAACAAAATTTTGGCCAATAGAACACAAAAGTACATAAAACAAATAATTCACCATGACCAAGTGGGTTTCATTCCAGTGATGTACGGTTGCTTCAACACTGGAAAGTATATTAACGTTATCCATCACATTGACAAGGAAAAGGACAGGAACCATATTATAATATCAATAGATTCAGAAAAAGCACTTGACAACATTCAACACCCATTCTTAATTAGGATACTCATGAAGATAGGATTGGAAGGAAATTACCTTTAAGTAATGCAAGCTGTATATGAAAAACCAACAGCCAGCATTATAGTCGATGAAGAAAAGACTAAAAGAATCCAACTTAAAAAGAGGACCAGGCAAGGATGTCTCTTGTCCCCACTTCTATTTAAAATCATTCTGGAGGTCCTACCATATAACATAAGGCAATGGAAGGGCATCAAAGGTATTTGCTTGGGGAAAGAAGTGAAGTTGTCTTTATTCACAAATGACATGACATTCTATACTGAAAATCCCAAAATCTCCACATTATGAGTACTGGAAGCAATAGAGGAATTTGGCAGAGTGGCAGCATACAAGATCAGCAAACAGAAGTCAAAAGGAATGCTATATTCATCGGATAAAATCACAGAAATTGGGTTCAAGAAGGTAGTACCCTTCATAATAGCCAAGCATAAAATTTTATATCTAGGTATATACCTAACCAAAAAAACATAAGATCTGTATGACAAAAACTGAAGAACTCTATTACAAGAAACCAAACTTGACCTTCAAAAATGGAAGAATATCCCACACTCGTGGATTGGAAGGCTCATGGAAGATGTCAATCTTACCCAAGGCTCTATATAAATTCAGTGCAATCCCAATATGAATACCAGCATCTTTTTTCAAAGAAATGGAAAAACACTACCAACTTTATATGGAAAGGGAAAAAGCCCTGAATTAGCAAAGAACTCCTCAAGAAGAAGAATGAAATTGTAGGGTTTGCATTACTTGACTTTTAAACCTATTATACAGCCACGGTCCTCAAAACAGCATGGTACTGATATAATGACAGATACTCAGACCAATGGAAGGGAACAGAAAATCCATAAAGTCAGCAGCATACAGGCAACTGATCTTTGCTAAGGGCCCAAAAAACATCAAATGGGAAATGGAAGCCCTCTTTACCAAAGGGTGATGGAAAAACTAGATATCTATCCACTGTAAAATGAAGCAAGGCCCTTACCTCACTCCATAAACAAGTATAAACTCAAGGTGGATCACAGACATCAAGGTAAAACTTCAAACTATTAGGATAATTAATGAGAAAATTGGGCAAATCTAAGAACCTTGGCTCAGGGAATACACAGGTTAACAGAAATAGAGAATGATACGCACATAGAAGAAGCTAAATAGACAAATGGGACATACTAAAGATAAAGCAACTATGTACATCAAAATACTTTACCAAGAGAGTAATAAAAGTGCCTACAGAATGGGAAAAGGTATTTAACAATGGCATATCAGACAAAGGGTTTATTACTAAAATCTACAAAACTCTAGAAGCCTACAGAAAAAAAATGATTTGCCCACTGAGGAGGTGGGCAAAAGACCTGAACAGAAGATTCACAAATAAATAAACCATAATGGCCAATAAATATATGAGAAAATGTTCCCAATCATTAGCCATGAAGGAAATGCTAATGAAAACAACTAAGAGATACCACCTAATACCATCAACAATAGCCCAATTCAAAAAATCAGAAAGCAACAACTGTTGGAGGGAGTGTGGAGAGAAGAGAACGCTCATCCATTGCTGGTGGTTTTATAGATATGTATAGCCACTGTGGAACGATAATTTGGAGCCTTAGTGGTATAGTGGTTAAGCGTTGGGCTGTGATCCCCATAGTCAGCAGTTCAAAACCACCAGCAGCTCCAAGGAAGAAAGACTGGGCTTTCTACTCCCCCAAACAGTTATAGTCTCAGAAATCCACAGGGGTTCACTATGAGTTAGCATTGACTTTATGACAGTGAGAGATGAGTTTTAAAATGTATTCTCTAATTTATGTTGCATATTTCCTCAAATAAGTAGATTCACAATGCTTTTAATAATGAAGGTGATAATCTCTACAACTTTGGTTCCCTTTTGTGCAAGTTCCTGCCCCCGCCCCAAAATGAATTAAGCTGCATGTCTTACAATTACCTGATAGATTTTAATGCACTCACAGACATAATATACTGGTTCAGTGCGTTCAATAAAGGCTCTTGTGAATCAATGTAAATCGCTCAAACTACTGTTCCATCAAAATGACCAGTTAAATCAAATGTGGTGAGGCTTGAGCCAGAATCTCCATCAGACAATCACTTGGGCATGTGGAAGTGCTCATACAGCCAATACAACGTATGGATGTGAACAGATAATTGACAGCTTTCAAAAGAATGTGGAAAATCAGTGATTTTCATTACGTACTTGTTTCTAGCTTACGCAAAGGTCCATTTAAAATGTCACAACTAAAAGTCAAGGCTGAAGAATGTTATGAATAAGGAAGATGAGAAACCCGACGAGCTTCCTTTTTTAGTTCTGCCGGCTCCTTGGTTGTAAGGAACCTTAAAGACTAACGCAACCATCTGAGTTGTGAACATTTATCACTCTCTCTGTTAAATCGTCAGAAAGCCTCTTAGAACTCCTCAAATGCCAGTGAACTTAACCTTTTACCATCACAACTACCACCACTTGTCTGTCAGTTGTCGTACTGTATTGGATAGTGTGTTGCTGTGATGCTAGAAGCTATGTCACTGGCGTTTCAGAAAAGAAAATCCAAATGAGCATCCACTTGAAAAGGCAGGGTAGATGGAAAGAAGCAGATAGTATTCACCAAGGAGAATAAATTAAAAGCTTGAAGGTTTTCTTGAGCTCCCTATTAAACCAAATCACCCCACTGTGCATTTTCCTTAAGCCACAGACTTTTTTCTCACTTACAATCAATGGTAATATCCTAAATGTGTATATACAGTCTGAACACAATATTCTAATTATGATATTCCCAGAAGAGGGAGGCCACATGATTAGTCACAATGGAGAATGAGGATATTAAAACTCAGAGAAGTATCCAAGTTCAGGCAGTAAGATGGATGATCCTCTTTCCTTTCTGCACAATGCAATGAGTCTCAGTTTAACCAGGAGTACAGAGCACACTTAAACATTTGAATTTCCAATTGGGGTGCTCAAGTCTGAAAAGAGATTAAAGTTAGATGCTATGCAAAAATTGTTGAATTGGTATTTCATTGCCATTTCTTTCGGGGGGTAAAAAAGAGTGGGGGGAACAAAAGTTTCTTACAGATTGGGCAGACTAGAAAACAGGCTCTGTTAGAAGAATTTTATTTTTTGACTTGACCTTGAAATTTTCATAAAAAATCTGAACACTGTGAATGGAAGGAGTTCTGGTGTCACAGTGATTAAGCACTTGCTCAGCTGTTCACCCAAAGGTCATCAGTTGGAAGCCAATAAGCTCTCCTCAAAAGAAAGATGTGGCAGGCTGTGAAAACTACATCCTTAGGGACCATGTGGTATAGTTCTACTTACAGAGATTCTGTAAGTCAGAATCAAATCGATGGCAATGGATTTAAAAATTCATGGACGGGGCAATATTCACACTGTTTTAAGTTTCCTAAATAGACAGTTGCTATACAAGTAATCATACTTTAGACATGAAACACGTCACAGTAAACCATATGGTGGCATCACATAAACCTCAAGACTCGGTATCCGTGTAATTCCCACCCAAAGATGGACTTCTTCAGGTTTGAAGTGCTTCATTGCTATTTCTTCATCGATAACACTGGCAGTTGGTGCATAAATGTGAATAATAATTGTATTGGATTTCCTTGAAGGCAGATAGATAGAGTCCTATCGCGGACTGCCCATTTTCACAAATGAATGCAACACTCTTCCTCTTGATTGTGTTGTTTCTGGCATAGTAAATCATATGATTTTCTGAATCATAATGGCCAAGACCAGTCCATTTCAGTTAATGAATGCCTAGGGCATCCATCTCCATGCACTCCACTTCATTTTTGATGAGTTCCAATTTTCCTATCTTCATACTCCTCACATTCCAGGTTATGATTATTAGTAGATTTTTGCAGCAGTTTATTCTCATTTTGAGTTGTGCCTCATCGGCTAAATGAAGATCCCAGAGGCTTTACCCCCACACACTTCATGTTACCATCGTGGTCTCTAATGTGATAAAGCAGCTTCTCCTCAGTCACACACTTTGAGCACTTTCCAACCGGAAGGGCCCATTCTCTGGCACGATCTGTGACAGTGTTCTGCTTCCATTCATTGGGCCTTTAATATCTGACAATGTTTCAGTGCTATTCATAAGGTTTCCAGTGACTAGTTCCTCTGAAGGAGTCAGCCAATTTCTCTAGTTCCTTCTGCGTAGCCCTAGTGGTGTAGTGGTTATGCATTGGGCTGGGATCCTCATGGACAGCAGTTTGAAACCACCAGCAGCTCCTCTGGAGAAAGACTGGGCTTTCTATACCAATTAACAGCTACAGTCTCAGAAACCCACAGGGCATCACTATGAGTCCGCATTGACTGGATGGCAGTGAATGAGTCTGCTCTTAGTCTGGAAGCTCCACCGAAACCTATTCACTTTGGGTGACTGTTGTCATTTGAAATACCAGTGACACCAACTTCCAGCAGCACAGCAACCTACCAGCCACACAGTACAACAAACTGACAGACAAGGCTGGCTATGCCGATCCCAATGCTATGTCCCTGTAGTCGCTCGGTTGGTTAAGGTTGATCTGAATCTCAGTTCTTAAGAACAGCATTACCCAACTGCCACAGAATGAAGTGTATTTATCCTTAAACATTCAAAACGTGGTCCCTCCCTCACAGAGTTGTGTAAGGATTAAATGAGGTGCTCTATGACAAGAAGGTTGCCTCAGACCCAGCATGTGAGATCAACTTGATTTTTGCTTCACGGATTTTTAAAGGCATTCTACTTATGGCATTGTGTGTGAGCATAAGTCTCGGCCACTGTTTGCGTGCTTTACCTTTTAAGTGGACTAAAAGACAAGTCTAACTGTGATGTGGGAGATGTGCTAATAGTCACAGATAGAGGGAGGGCAGAAGCCCATGCAGGGAAACTTGAAACAGGCCTCTCTGAGAGGGTAGACTCTGAGCATAATGCTAATGATTCGGCAAAACTCCGTGACAGAGAATGAGGGGGCCAGCTCATTTTGCAGATGAGGAAACTGAGGTTTCTTAAGGCAATGGTTCTCAACCTTCCTAATGCTGCGACTCTTTAATACAGTTCCTCATGTGATGGTGACCCCCAAGCATAAAATTATTTTTGTTGCTACTTCACAACTCATTTTGCTACTGTTATGAATTGTAATGTAAATATGCAGGATGTATTTTCATTGTTACCAATTGAACATAATTAAAGCATAGTGATTGATCACAATATGTAATCGCAATATGTAATTATATATTGTGAAATATTTATTTCTAATTACAAATAAATGAAATTTTGTCTCGAAGCATGGTGTAGCATGGGTAACAGTCTTCATGCCGCGTTCTCGTATGTGGGCATATCCGCATGTGAGCAGACCCTCCTGGAAATGGATAGATGAGTGGTGTCTGAGTTCCTAAGACTATCAAAAATATGTTTTCCGATGACCCCTGTGAAAGGGTTGTTCAACCCCCAAAGGGGTCATGACCCACAGGTTGAGAATCATTGTCTGAAGGAGAAGACCACACTATTCAGGACTCTCACTCAGCCAATGGTGAGGTCTAGACTTGATCCCAAGTGGTGTGGCCCAAGTTCCATCCGTTCTCCCTGCAGTCTTCAATTTTTCCTCTTTGGGGATAAGATTTATAGAATTTTTTTTAAATCATTTCATTGAGAGTTCTTACAGATATCATAACATTCCATAGTTCAATCACATCAAGCAGTATTATACAATTGCTATCACAGTCAGTTTCAAAACATTTTCTTTCTTCTTGAACTCCTTGATATCAGTTCCTCTTTATCCCCTCTCTTGTACCTACTCTAACCCCCAGGAACCCTTCCCCCCTTATAATAGTTATTTTTTAGCTATATCTTACATAATTCAATATATCCATTCACATACAATTGTGTTGCTCAATTCCATCAAGTGGGGTTATATAGTCATCAATGCTATCAGCTCCCTATCCCTCCCTTCTCTTCCCCCTCTCTTCCTGTACCCTCAGGGAACCATTACTTCTGTTACTTTTTCTCAAGGGTTATCTATCGTGCCTTGCATATACCTAATGATCTTAAATATACAAATGAGCATATGTAAATCTAACATGATAAATGAGATAGAACAAATAAAAACCATAATAATAAGAGGAGGAAATATTAAATAAGTAGAGGATACCACTAATGTGGTTCATTAGTGCTCTACTGCACCCTGCATTTATCATCCCTTTTGAGAGGGACTGTCCCTTTATCTTACAGGTGGGTTTTGGGTCTCCATTACATCCAAGCCCCTTCACATCTATTTGGTTGCTTGTTTTTGAACTTCTGATACCTATTCCTCTCAACACCTCATGATCACATAGACTGGTGTGCTCACTCCATGTGGGTTTTGTTGCTTCCATACTAGATGGGTGCTTGTTTAACTACAAGCCTGTAAGACCCCTGACACTATATCTTTTAATAACTGGGCATCATCAGCTTTTTTTCACCACATTTGCTAATGACCCCATTTGGCCTTCAGTGGTCATGTCAGGTAGGTGAGTATCATACAATGCCACATTATAAGAACAGACCGTTATTGTACTGAGGTAAGATTTAAGTAAAGGCCCAAAGTCCCTAGACTTTGTTGCATTTGCATATATATACATATATAAACAAGTACACACATATTTATATATTTACATATATATATAGATCTGTATGTATACACATATTTTTTCCTCTTTTTCTTTTTTTCTACCTGCTCCACTAAATGTTTACCCATCATTTACCTCTCAGGAATTCCTCTCAGATACAGCTCAATTGATCAAATGCACAAAACACTACACCCTCCTCCCATCAATTTTAGAACACTTACTATTCACCTATAGTTGTTGGCTCCTCGCTCCCCGGCCTCATTCCCCCCAGGAACCATTGGACCAGTTGCTGTCTCTGTAGGATTGCCTATCCTGCCTTTCTTGTATAAACACACACACACACACACACACACACACACAC
>NW_022103907.1:13999511-14002836 GCF_000313985.2 Echinops telfairi | reverse complement strand
AGTCTCCCTGGATTTGTTTCTCTGTCTACCTGGACTAACACAATGCCTCACACATGGACTAAGGTCCAGGATTATTAATGATTATTTCAGCATATACTTAAACCCTTAAGGAAAAAAGAAATTCTGGATCTTTCAAATATTGCTGACACTCATGACCCACAGGGGACTTATTGCTCACCAGGAGCAGAGACCATTTTCAGAAATGAGCACTCTATAAACCATGTAAACTACCCAGGAGAATGACCTGTTCTCAACTGTCCCCAGGAGTCATATGAATCTGTTTTCCATTGATTCTGGATTGTTTTCAAGCTCCTTTTTCCTTGTAGTGTTTTGGTTTTAAGTTATGTCATTAAAAAAAACCCGCAAATAATACCAGATGCAATGACATTTGTCCAAAAAAGTGAAGACTTCATCAGATGCTGTTAACTACATCATTTCCAGTGCTACATTTTACAGAGAAAATGGAAAAACCAAAGTGGAGAAGATGAAGAGGGCTGGTATGTCCCTCTGGGGAGGGAGTGGGTAGCTAGAATGACAACCTTCTTTTTCCTGAACCACATTTGCCAGATGTCTGACACTGTGACTAGGTGTTTCAGATAGTCCAGTCAATCCACAGCACTTTCCTGCAAAGTATTTATAATTGTTTATATTTTACAGATAAAGAAACTGAAGGGAAGAAGTGAAGGAACTTGTCCAAGGTCACAGAACTAGTAAGTGGCCAAGCAGCATAACAGAACAGCTCTGTCTGAGTCCAGATTCCTCGCCGTCCCTTCCTTCCCTAGGAGGGGGTCCATCAAACAACCTGGACTATTCTGGAACGAAGGATGAGAAGGGATGCAGGAGGCTGCTGGACTAAGTTGGCATCCCTCAGACACAACTATTACAATGTTTTACAAAATAAAATGAATAATCGGGATACATAAACCCAAAGTGAATGACTCAGACTCCGAATCTGTCTATGCCAGGCTCTGTCACTAACGAGCCACAACGTGGCTTCTTTTGAGTGTGCTCACTGTAAAATGGAGCTGCATTACCAACTACTTCAGAAGGTTCTTTTGAGACGGGAAATAACTTCACATCCTTGAATCAGAAATGTAGTGACTGATAAGAGATGCAAATTTCCTGCGCTCTTTCCCGCAGTCAGAAGACTTCCTTCTTAGACCCTCTAGTTTCAGATGAGCTTCCTGACTCACAGAACAACCCTGCTCCAACCAAATGAGGAACCTTGCCAAAGCCAGGTCTCCCTCTCGCCCCGAAATTTCACAATCCACTGAAACATAGTAAACTACACCCCCCACCCCACCCCCGCCATCCATTCATGGCCCTTATTCCCCCTCACCCCATTTCTATACAAACTTGCCTGTGGGAGAAAAATGTATTTGATGATGTGCTTTCAAGTATGATTTCCTTCCATCTTCATTCTGGGCCAGCTCCCAGAAAAAGTCTTCAGACCTCGTAAAAATCACCGACTTTATTAGATTTTAGTTCTAGCCAGTTATTCTCTGTCCCAAGAGGTCTGGCTGTTGTTGGCTTTTTCTCCCCAGATATCCTAACACAGACCGACAACAGGATGGCAAGTAACCCTCCCCAGGCAAGCTGCAAATCCTAGCACTGTTTCAGGCACGACGCATATGGCTCACCACACCTGATCATGAAGAAGCAGTCTGTGACTCAACCATTATGTGAAAATGTTTTAAATTTTGTTAATTGAGAAACCAAAATCCATTTTCCAATCCAGATGAAATTGTGAATGACTAACTTTCCTTGGGAATTTTTATATGACTTTGACACTCCTGAGTTCTTTCTGTCCTTTGTTGTCATCATGGAGTATTGGACAGTTGGTGTTCATGCATGAAAATATATCTCATAGTCTTATATGTGACAGCAGAAATATATCTCATAGGCATATATGTGCTGGTAGAAATATATCTCATAGGTATATATGTGCTAGTAGAAATATATCTCATAGGTATACATGTGCT
The DNA here is from genome assembly GCF_000313985.2 of Echinops telfairi. Classification (NCBI taxonomy): domain Eukaryota; kingdom Metazoa; phylum Chordata; class Mammalia; order Afrosoricida; family Tenrecidae; genus Echinops; species Echinops telfairi. Next base: position 14,000,854 of record NW_022103907.1, on the reverse strand, counting down.
GGTAGAAATATATCTCATAGGCATATATGTGCTAGTAGAAGTACATCTCAGAGGCATATATGTGCTAGTAGAAATATATCTCATAGGCATATGTGTGCTAGTAGAACTTTCTCACAGGGTTTGCTAGAGGGCAGCCTTTATGGGAGCAGATGGCCAGCCCTTTGTCCCTAGGAGACAGAGTAGCCACTACTGACCTTTCAGTTAGCAACCATTGCATTACTACAGACCCCTTCATCCTTTTACTATTCAACAAATCTCTCTCATGTGCTCATGATTAGTACACATCCTCCCCCATTCTTCCAACCAAGTTCCATTTGGCAGTACCCCATTGATAAATGAAGAGGACTCCAGGCCCTGGAAAGTAGACGCCACATAATTCATCTTGGTTCTGGGTGCAGAGTTTTGCACATAATGGGGGCTAAACAGATATTTGAAATCAAATGGACTATGTCTTATTCACCTCTTTAATATCAAAGAGTGTCTAAAATATTACCAGATGTCTGTGCCAGATTTTACGTAGCTTTGGCTATTTTTCTGAGTGGGTAGATACTGGTCCATAAGGCAAACATGGCACTTTCTGTTGGAGAACACATTGTACAGGGAACCGTCCCCTGCATGCTCAAGTACATAAGTGAAAATCAAATGAAATATGCCATATAATAAACAGTGGATGGGTTATAGAATATGAACAGTGGAGGGGGGGTTCTGCTTGACAGATCCTGCAGACAATGAATACTTGGTGTTAATTTTAGTGGTACAGAAATTAAGGAAGGAGCCACTAAAGTGGGGAAGGGTAATTCTCCTCACCAGAATAAGAAAAATGTTACATATACATAAATCCCTTCCTGTTTCTAAAAGTTTGGATTTTGTGCGCATTTCACTAAATGAGACTCAACAATGAAGGGCTTGTTCAGCAGAGCAGACCATGGCCGACATAGATCAGTGATTCCTAAATGAGACCGACTTATCTCTCAGAGGACATGGGGCAGTATCTAGAGACATGCTTGATTGTCAAGACTTGAAAGGGAGAGGTTCCTTCTAACATATAGCAAGTACCGTCCCGGTATGCCAATTCCCCATAACCAAGAATTATCCAACTCAGAATATCAAAAGAGCCGAGGTTGCGAAGTTCTTTCCTACATCAAACTAGGCCATTTACTACTTAGATGATCTTGACCGACTTTACTTGACTGCCTACCTCAGAAGTCTTGTGATGGGTACCAAAAAGGGTATATGATAAACTATAAGTCATTATATAAAGATGTGTTGTTGTTATTATTAAAGCATATTTCAGAAAGCATAAGTGTTGAATTGCTGAGTAATGTTATCCTCAGCCAGCCAGT
>NW_022103907.1:13996732-13998770 GCF_000313985.2 Echinops telfairi | reverse complement strand
CCACAGACACAAAGGCAATGGCTAAGCTAGCCCACTCCATGAAGTCTACTGATAATACAAGATTTCCTCCCATTTGAGTAATAGTCCCTTACAGAGAAAAGTATTATCCATAAGCTGGAAAGAATTTGTCAAAGCTATTCTGCCAAAACATCCTAAACCCTAGTATATGAATGAGTATCTAGAATTTAGGGATTAGTGACAAATCCAGGCTTAGCTCAAACACTTAAGGAAACAGGGAGTAAAACAGTTCAGAAGAGCTGTCAGTATCAACACAGAGAAGGTCAATTCTTCAATTGAAAGAAAACTCCAATAGAAAAGGCATTCAGAAGGTTTCTTTTTTCTTCTTGTATAGATCTTAGAGGAAACAAGAAATTCAATTTCTTGGACTGCTCACAAATCATAAACTTGCTTGATGGTGGGGGAGGGGGAGAAGGTGTTTAGGTACACCTGAAAGTTCAAACCATATGTGTAATTTATTGCAAATTCTTGAAATTTAGCAACATACCCCAAAGGCCCATAAATGGAACATAAAATTCTGAGATTTTTCTTTGAGGTTTGGCATTAATATTAGTGTAAAGTCAACCTGTATCAATCATTTTCTACAACTTAATAATAGGCAGAGTAAATCTCTACAGTGAGACTTATGAAATAGATGTTAAGGTGATAAGGAGAATTTAAAAGTGATATGTATAGTTTGAAAACAGAAGTGAACATGAAAGCAAACAAAAGAAAATAATAAATCATAAATGGATCACTATAAATAAGTTAGAAGTCCAGAGGTAAGAAGTATTTTCCTAATGTGTCTGAGCATGAATTTTAAAGCAGGAAGATAACATTATTTCACAAGCACAAGAAACTCAGAAATGTTAATGATGACAATTGAGTACTATGGGCCCTATTTTTCTTTTACTTCCTTTGAGAAAACTTTATTATTAAAAGGTCTGAGAATGAAAAATATTGATTCTACATTCTATGCCTGAATACCTATGAAATTTTATCTATTTTGGAATGTCTTTATGTCTTTCTCCTTAAATGATCTCGGGATTGGAGCCTGTAAGGAAAGATCCATTGTTGAAAGGTTCTTCTCAAGCACTGAGGAGTAAGGCATTTCACTGTGGATTCTCAAAATCACATCAGAGGACACAGGGTTTGTGCCCTTATTTTCAAATGTTTGAAGTGCTCAGATTTTGCAGCTTTATTGGTGGAAGTGTGAGAGAAAGTAAAAAAGATAAAAAAGATTAATGAAGTGTCAATATATCACCATAACACAATTTTAAGACAGAATACACTTGGTTGTTCCAAAGGATAAACAATGTGCTATTAGAACACAAAACTGGAGGAAGTACTGAGTCAGGAAAGATCTGATCAGGCGTCACAGAGAGAGGGACAAGGTTATTTTGATGTCAAAGATGAATAGGATTGTGACGAGCAGCAGAAGAGAAAGGGGTAAGTATTTCATTGTATCAACCAATTTAAGGGGAGAGTCCAGGGCAGAGAGCACTGGGCAATGTTGACCAGAGAATTAAGGTGAGCCACTGATTGGAAGGAAGACGGACAAATAGCACATTGGAATAGAACTTGAAAGTTGATTTAAATCAGAACTTTCTCCTGATGGAAGAAAGGAATGGGGCTCAGGAGGGGGGAAAGGAAGAAGAAAAGAAAAAGCGAAAAAAGGAAGAAACCCTTCCTTGATTTCTCAATGTTGGCAGTCAATGACGTAATCAAAAGGATATTTTGTAAAATATAAGGTACAAGAGAGAGGAGCCGCTGCCAAAGACTGAAAGAATTGCCAGATGCCGCCAAAGTTCAACTCCTTTAGCCAGGCAGAACTATAGACAGCTTATGTTAAGAAGAGCATCATCTTAGTAGTTTAACGTATAACTGGAAGATGGTTCAAATGTGCTGCTGTTGTCAGCTGCTATTGAGTGATACTGTGAGCCCATTCGTGTTGGGATCAGACCATTGTGATCCATTACATTTTTCAGTGGTGGATTTGGAGGGAGGGAGGCACGGAACTAGATCACTAGATATTTTTTTC
>NW_022103907.1:13987826-13994814 GCF_000313985.2 Echinops telfairi | reverse complement strand
GCACTTTCCCCTTTGACGTGTACAGTTCACGTTGCTGTGGTTACTAAACAGTGCATTGGAGAGATGCGTGTAGAAGATCAACGGCATAAATCTGACTTGAACAGTGAAGACGTTATCAGTTGGTCCCCACTCTGATGCATGCTGAACCTGATCTGGTTTTCAATATTTTCTCTATTTTTGTTTAGTTTGTTCATATGAGGGTGCACCTCAGAGGTGTTGTATCTCTTGAAGTTGTGTTTCATGTTTTTCTGTTTTGCTATATGACACCCAGATGGATGAACTACGGGGACAGCAAGCAGATGAAGGGTTTTTTTTGGGGGGGGAGGATACAGTGGGAGGAGAGGAGGGTCAAAAGGGAGATGATGTCCATGAGTAGTCCAGGAAGAAATCTGATTGTGGTAGCAATTGTCCAATTCTGCTCAATGTGATTGAACTATGGAATGATGTGATATATGTATTCACTCACAATAATAATTTTTAAAAAATAAAATCCATATTTATATTTTCTTGAAAAAATGTGCCTGTCTAGCCTTCAGACTCTCAATGACACTAGGAAGGGCTTGCTCGGATCATTGGGAGGAACACATTATTTCTCTGCACATTTTAATGGATGCGTATTTTAATGTCATCCTCTCTCCTCCCTTCGCCTTTCACTCTCCCCAGCAAATCTTCTGAAGGTCTCTCTGACCTGTCCCATAATTTAGCCTGTCCTCATCCTATTTTATTTCACTCTAGAGAATAAATAATCATCGATTGCTCTCCTTCTGGTCATACTGTGAAAATCCTTTACATCAGAAGAGAAACTCAAAGTTATTCATTTTGGTCATAATTCAAAATATTCCTTGTGCCTGCTGCTTACGTATTGAAAACATCACAAAAACATGTTTTAAAGGGGCTTGGTTCCATGGGAAAATTTGGTAGTGGATACTGGTGAAAGTTGCACACTATGCTTAATGTAATTGTTATCACTAAATTGTACACACTAATTGTACACAGAGAAAATGTTAAACTGGCAAATATATCTTTTCATATTTTGTGAAAATAGCCTTGACTTCATGGGACATATTTTTTGACTCAGTTTCCTCATATCTTTTGCTAAGTCAATGATTGTAGACAAATCATTCAAATAATATGGATCGCATTCTTTTTCTAGGTGCACTTTGGGACATCTCAGAGGGCAAGGCGAATTCTGGATTCCAAAGGATGTGACCTCAGTAGAAAACATCTCCCAGACAGTGGTCAAGACATGCTTTCTTCATTGCTTACTCAGCAGGTGTGAGGGCCGCATGGACACAAGTTCAAAACAGTAAGTCAATCTGACTCTAATGGTAGCTCAGCAGGTCTCATGCCAGGAGACCGCTAGACCCCGTACACGTGGTTATTTCCTAGCACACTAAAGGATGAAATCAGACACTCCCTGCATGAAACCTATCTGTGTCTGGATTGGAAGAGTATAGATTTCTGACCATCTCTTTGTCAGAGATCAAACAACTTCCAGAATAGAAACAAAACTGTCTTCCAGATAGCAGTCTACCTGGTTAAAGAAGCCAGAAAAGTGGTTTGTTTTCTTTGAGGTCATCACACAAATGCAATTTCTCATGCTGAGACTTGCTAGCCAATCGATCCGACAATGCCAACAGCTCCACTTTCCACAACAACTTGCTGCCCTGGAAGACACCTGCTTTTATCTTTAGATCCCGATATTAAAACATGTTCCTTACAAATCAAATTCTACTTATAAATCCTTTTGTAAACCGTATTTCACCTACCCTGATTTTACTTTTCTGCTTTCAAAAGACAGAGAAACGTAAGTTGCTTTCTTGTCATCTTTCCTTCAACTATGCTCTTAGAGAATTTCTTATGATTAAAATTTTAAATGTCTGTATATATGTTTCCATCATCATATGTACACGTGCTTGACACAATGGATGGTTGGATGGATGGATGGATGGGTGGATGGATGGATGGATGGATGGATGGATGGATTGTGATAAGAGCAGTTAGAGGCCCTAATAAAACGATTTTTAAAAATAATAATAATAAAATGATTGCTGAAATTTGGATGAGAGAAAAAGTTCAGGAGTTGAAACAAGGCTTACAGAGGACCCGTCCTTACTCTGAACTTACCACTGCCAGAGAGGCTCAAGACAGGGATGAAGGAATAGACAAGTCCTCTGCATCAAACACCCTTCTGCTGTTGCTCCTTTCCTCTCTTCTTCCCTTCTCCAACTCTTCTTTTTTCCATAATAGTCATCTGTGCCTCACTCCTTCATACAATGTATCAGCCTCTCATTTAACCACAGTCCCCATCTTAATGGAGCGTATATATTAGAATTGCTGCCATTGCAATGCAGGGTGTGAAGTGCCCCGGTGAGAGGCATGGAGGGGCCCTGCCTTAGTTTCCTAGTGCTGCTGTGACAGAAATACCATGCATGGGTGGATTTGCAGGACAGAAACGTATTCCCTCACAGTTCAGGAGACTTGACATTGAGACTCAAAGCATGTGCCCCAGAGGAGAGCTCTGGCTGTGTTGGTTCTTGGGACAATCCCTATTTCTTTCAGCTTCTATAACTCCAGAGGTCCTTGGTTCGTTTAAGATATTCAAGTAATATCTATTTGTGTTTTCTTCTTCTTTGTGTGATCTGTTCTCATTATAAGCTTGTAAGTGATTAGGTTTAGGATGCACTGTATCCTGTACACTGGTATGATCTCAGCATAATGAGGAAAACCCTATTCCCAGACTGTATTCTATCCAGAGGGGTAGAGGTGAGGATCCCAATATATTTGGGGGAGACACAATTCATCATGCAACAATTCCCTAAGCCACTCTTGGAACCAATAGGCCCACAAGGTCCTACAAGGACACCACACTTGGTTTGTTGCTCTGTCGTCACTGTCTTGAAATTTTTGATACTTTTGAAGACATGCAGGGTGGCCTGGTCATGTTTATCTTTCAAAATAGAACACAGGCTCTTCCACTTGGGGGTCAACCCAGCATCTGAAGCTGTTCTTTTCCTGAAGCTCTTTTCATTGACCCAACGTGCAGCCTTCAGTATGGATTACAGCTCATTGTAAAGAAGACCACAGTCCTCACAATCGGACTAAGAGGTAACATCAAAATACATGGGGAAAAGGTTGAAATTGTTCAGGATTTCATTTCACTTGCATCCACAATCAGCGCTCGTGGATGCAGCAGTCAAGAAATCAAACAGCACCTTGCATTGGGCAAATCTGTGACACAGGACATCCTTAGAGTGTGGAAAATTGGGGAGGTTACTTTGAGGACTAAGGTGCACCTGACCCAAGCCATGGTATTTTCAGTCATCTCATATGCATTTGAAAGCTGGATGAAGAAGAGCGGAGAAGAAGAAATGCATCTGAATGGCAATGCTGGTGAAGAATATTGAAACTACCATGGACTGCCAGAGGAAAAATAAGTCTTGGAAGAAGTGCAGCCAGAGCGCTCCTTAGAGGCAAGGATGGTGAGGGGACTTTGTCTCACAGACTGTGGAGATGTTGTCAGGAGAGACTGGTCTCTAGAGAAGGACATCGTACTTGGTAAAGGCGGGAGGCTGTGAAAAAGAGGAAGGCTCTCAACGAGATGGCTTGGCACATGGCTGCACCAATGAGCTCAAACAAAGGAATAATTGTGAGGCGGGTGCAGGATTGGGCAGTGTTTCTTTCTGCTGTGGTTAGGGTCACTGTGGGTTGGAAAGGACTTGATGACACCTAACAGCAGCAAGCCACCCAAGAGCAGGTCTCCAGGTCATTGTCTCGAGGAGCTGCTGGGTCGGTTCTCAATGGCATTCCTTCAGTTGACAGCTGAGCACTTATGCAGGACACACCAGGGTTTTCCCTGGAACGGTTTTTATTGCAATCCTACCGCAGCTATGTGACCATATTTTGTAAAAAGGCCAATATGCGGAGGCAAACAAGCTCTGACCATAGTCGCACCCTCCCTTCCCCCACCTAGTCTTACTTGCTCGCCATTGTGGTAAAACGGGAACGGTGTCACAGGCCTACATTGAGTCAAATAAATGTCCAGATGTCATTGTGTCCTCACGCCTCCATCCCAGAGCTGCTCCCATCACTTTTGAGATCGCTGCCTCATGGTACAGATGGCTATCGGAGATTCATCCATCACATCCACATACCAATAGCAGAAGAGAAGCAAGATCGGGCAAAGGCGCGCCCTCACCCCACCCCACCCTGCAGCCATCAGCTCTACAGGGCACCTCTGCTTACACCTGAGTGGCAAGAACTGAGTTACATGGCCACTCTCATTGCAAGGGAGGCTGGAAATGTCACCACCTTAGTATAGAACTTTACAACGAGTTCTGTTGCTGAGGGAAAGGGAAGAAATGACCATTGAGAAGGCAATCAGCAGTCTTTGCCACACTCACTCATGGTTTTCTCCACTGGTCCGCTATGCTTTCTACAACTCCATTATTATGACCGCTTTGCTTCAGACTGATTGTTTAATTCTCTGTCGACCCATTAGAACCTCCTTCAAAGAAGGAATAATATCGTTTTTTAATCCTGAGTATCTGATATACCACCCACTCTAGGCACTCAGTAACAGTTTGCTAAGTAAATAAACAAACAAACATAACACTGGGGAGTCATTAGCTACACAATCAATGTTTCATTAATATCTCAGACAAACCTTCTAAAAGTAGACACACATTTGACTGACTAATACAAAGAGATGAATTCGAGTTTATTCACAGAACAAGTTAGCACTTCGAACCCACTAACTGCTCCACAGGAGAAAGATGAGGCTTTGAGCGGCCATAAAGAGTCCCAGTTTCCGAAGCTCAGAGACAGTTCTTCTCTGGCCTGTAGAGCGGCTAGGGGTTTCAGTGGACTCAGTAACAGTGAGTTTGGAAGGTTTTCTTTGTTTGTTTGTTTGTTTTGGTTTGATTTTTCGTCTATGCGGAACACTGCCTATAATATCGGTACTACCCATCTGAAGAAATGTGTGGTTACAAAAAAAAAGTTCTTATTCTTTAAGTCTCCTGAAGTTAGACTGCTATGTGTTTTGAATGCAGTATTAACCTAGACTCTGCCACATGGGACACTGTGATTTATTTACATAAAGAAATAAGTCAGCATTTCTCCGTTTCGACTTGAAACTAGCTCAAGGTCGCTTTGGTCTGCAGGATTCGCGCTTTCCTTGACGTTTGCCACTGACAAGGTGTCCTGTAAATGCAGCCTCATGGGGACCAATTTTGGGGGTAAGAAAAATCTTTTCCTTATCAAAAAGGGACCAGAAATTACACATTAGAATTTTTTTAAAGCGTTTCAGGAGAAAAGGAAAATTCTGATAAAATATAATCAGTTACCTGGAGAGCAGAAAATAAACTACATATTCAATACTAAATGTGTTCCTTTTGAAGTGCTAAAAATAAGATTTGGTAATGGAGACCCAGCAGGGACGTGGGCTTTCCTAATAGGTATCTGGATTCCAGATGGATATTTTAAGCCCTGGTGAGTTCTGGGAGTGTGTGCGTGTATTTTGAGATAATTAGTCGTCATTTGGTGGACCGTTATGCCAATTTTTCACCTTAGTGGAATTGGATAGAGTCCATTAAATTATACTTGCTCTTTGGGACCTGATTTGCTGATCTACTGAGTACAGTAATGAAATGGAGATACTCATATCATATCAAGAGATGAGATTAAGGAGGCTATTTTCATCTTAGCGGGGACTAATTCACCCAGTCAACAATCCAGACAAAAATACGCTAAAAAGTAAGACCTGGATGTCAGGTTAACTCCCAGGCTGCTGGAACAATGACTATCTTTGGAAATGATGACAGGTTTCCTAGGATCATCCACTAAGCGCTTTCCTGACACCGAACCTGGCTCCTTGGACAGCAGTGCCCACGCTTTCTCCCTGGACAAACACAAGTTGCTCAGAGGCAGCCTGGTTCTCAGGTAGAAGAGAAACCCCCACAGCATTCACCAAGGCCTCTCCTCAGTATCAGCACAACACATTCTTGCGGTGTGTTTGGGATCTCAAAGAATAAACAGTCCTAGTGCCCTCATTATCATTTTAAATTCTTTATTCTTTAAGATCCTTTCTAATTCTCAGCAATTTGCATACAACACCATTCTCTCATCTCTCGTTAGTATTTATGAGACACAAAGATCAAAGTAAATGGGTTCAAGTCACTCGTTTAAGAAGTGGACCCATTTCTTTCATTCAGTGCAAAGATCTGTGCCCCATCCCTGAAGACTGCTGGTCCTTCTTCACTCATTCTTACTTTCATCTGAGATCAGTTTTCTGTCAGCCAGTGAAGCCATGAAAATTCATCTTAGGCCCCAAATTCCACTGAAAATTCTACCTAGAATCCAGATTATATGAGATCATCAAATAGATTTAGTTCTGTATAGCCTAGCATCCAATCACGTAATATAGACTATCTAGAACAGAGCTGGTGTCAAAGAATAGCTTGGATGGAGACAGTCAGGAACAACACACGTAGGGAAAGAGAAGACACACATGGACGCTGTCACATTGGAAGATTCTTACTTTGCTCCTGTGACTGAGTATTATACTTTTAAAAATTTACAATGGGACATGGTGTTCTCTAGAGAAACAAAACCAGAACGCTAATATTTTTATATATATTTATACAGATAGATAGATAGATATGTAACATAAGAAATAAACAGTTAATTAAATTATAAAGCAGTACAAATGACTCAGTGCAACTCACTCCCATGAGACAGCTGTGAGACACTGGCAGTCCTTCAAGTCTTGAGGGCCACCGGGTAGTCTTCTGTAGAGAAATTCAGGCTATCCGAGCACAGGCAGCAAATAACAAGGCAGGTCACCAACAGTCAGCCAGATGACAGGGTTGGAGATATTACAGGTCAGCTCAAGAAATAGAAATTTCAATAGTGTGGTGAAGCAGGTCTTGAAGGAACCTCAAATTACAGCAACACAGTCCATGCGTTAGGTGTCCCACAAGTAGTGTAG
>NW_022103907.1:13980805-13986986 GCF_000313985.2 Echinops telfairi | reverse complement strand
TTAGCAAATGTTCTGCCATTAAGAAATTAGGTCTCAGAATTTTTTTCTTTCTCAGAGAGAAAACAATTCAAACATTTTAAAACAAAAAGTAACATGCAAACTAAGAACAAAGCAGTAAACGAGCTTCCTAAAAGGCATGAGTCCCATTATGCTCGAACTCGCAGCTCTGAGGACTTCATTTTATATCTAGGGGTTGGAAGCGAGGGTTGGGAGGGGCAGGGGAAAAGACTTCAACGCAAATAAATATGTTTTCTACAAAACAAAAACCAAACCTACTGTCATTATGTTGACTAGGCTCACAGAGATCCTATGAGGGTTTGCGAGGCTATCAATCTTTATGGGAGCAGATAACCTCATTTTACTCCCTTTAAGTTGCTAGTGTGTTTGAACTGCCACCCTTGTGTCTAGCACTTACCTAACAGCACCGCCAGAGCATCTATGTTTTTTAACAAACTTCTTTATTAAGTCTTAAATAGAACAAGCAAAAGACAAACAGTAACTGTCTATGTGAGAGAAACCATCAACATAAAGCCCAAATGCACAGATAATAAACAAGGGAAATTATCTCACAATTATGGTTGGTAACAGACCAGTTCATCCCCGTGGCAGGTGAGACTACACAGAAAAGACCATGATTAGGATATGTACACAATCACGCACTGGAAAATCCTGCAGGATTAGTTCTGGGGCCCTCTGGTTTCCTGGTTCCTTGAGGGACTATGGCTCTTAACCACTAGGTCTTAGTACCCTCACTTCCATTAAGGGACCACCAAGGCAAGTCTCCTGTGGACAAGATTGTTCATCTCTGGTCTGGCTAGAGGGATTGTAGTCTACTTTCAAACACTGCTGAAGACTAAGTTTATGTTTTGGTTTTTTAAAAATCATTTTATTGGGGGCTCGTACAGCTCTTATCACAATCCATCCATCCATCCATCCATTGTATCAAGCACATTTGTACATTTGTTGCCATCATCACTTTCAAAATATTTTCATTCTATTTGAGACCTTGGTATCAGCTCCTCATTTTACCCCCCTCCTTCCCCCACCCTCCCTCCCTCTTGAATCTTTGATAATTTATAGATTATTATTATCTTTTCATGTCTTACACTGACCAATGTATCCCTTTACCCACTTTCTGTTGTCCATCCCTGAAGGAGTGACTTACATGTAGCTCATTGTGATCAGTTCCCCCTTTCTCCCCACACCTTCCCCTTCCCCTCCTGGTATGGCTATTCTCAATATTGGTCCTGAGGGGTTTATCTGTCCTGGATTCCCTCTGTTTCCAGCTCTTATCTGTACCCGTGTATATGCTCTGGTCTAGCCATATTTGTAAGGTAGAATTGGGGTCATGATATTGGGGATGGGGGCAAGAAACATTAAAGAACTAGAGGAAAGTTGTATGTTTCATCAGTGCTATAGTGCACCCTGACTGGTTCATCCCCTCCCCACGACCCTTCTATAAGGGGATGTCAATTGTCTACAGACGGGCTTTGGGTCTCCCCTCCACACTCCCCCTCATTCCCAATGACGATTTTTTGTTCTGGGTCTTTGATGCCTGAGACCTGATCCTAGCGACACCATGATCGCACAGGCTGGTGTGCTTCTTCCATGTGGACTTTGTTGCTTCTCAGCTAGATGACCGCTTATTGTCTTCAAGCCTTTAAGACCCCAGACACTATATGTTTTGATAGCCGGGCACCATCAGCTTTCTTCACCACATTTGCTTATGCACCCACTTTGTCTTCAGGAAGGTGAGCATCATAGAATGCCAGGTTAATAGAACAAAGTGTTCTTGCATTGAGGGAGTACTTGAGTAGAGGCCTAATTTCCATGAGCTATCTTAATACTAAACCTATAAATATATGTACATAGATTTCCCCATCATCATATATAAATATATTTACATATATATATATGCCTGTATTTAGATCTCTATAAATCCCCTTTGCCTCTTAGTTCTTTCCTATATTTCCTTTCACTTTCCTCTTATCTCACTATCATGTTCAGCCTTCATTTGGGTTCATCTTATTTAATTCCTCTTGGTTACATTGCCTTTGATCAAGCCCTACAAGGCCTCCTACACCCTCCTTGCCATCAATTTTAGATCACTTGTTGTTCTCTTGTTCCTGGGTTTGTTAACACCTACTTCCTCCCCTCCTCCCCTCCCATGGCCCCTGGAACCATTGGTCCAGTTGTTTTCTCCTCTGGATTGTTTATCCCACCTATCTTATCCAGATAGACATGCAGAGATAATAGTATGCACAAAAGCAAGACGGAGCAAAACAAAGCAACAAAAGAAAACAAAACAACAACAACAAAAACCAACGGGAGAAGGGGTGGAGAAAAGCCTATAAATAGTTCAAGGTCTGTGGGATAACAGTTGTATGAGCCCCTAATAAAATGTTTTTAAAAAAAAATAGTTCAATGTCTGTTTGTTGACCTTTAGGAATGTTTTCCAGTGGAGTCTGTTGGGGTGCCATGCTCTGGCCCCACAGTCTATTTTTGGTATTACCCGGGAATTCATTGCTCTGCTACCCTTGCTGTTCTGTTGCGTTTCCCCTCAGTGTGGTGGAGTCATATCTATGGGGCACAATTCCTGCAATCTCTACAGTGTTGTCCTGTAGTGCTATGGGTCAGTGAGGGATGTCATGTCTCATGGTGGGGCCAGCCCTCTGGTCCTCTCTGTGCATTGGCTGCTCTGAGCAGGAATATCGTCCTCAGGTCTTGGTGGTCCAGGATATGCTCCACTCTTTCCCTCCCCCTTCATTTGCTCCTGTGTACTCTGATTAGACATGTCCCTCTCCCTGAGCTGTAGCTTCAGTGCTGTCCTCTGAAGAGAATTCTTCTTTGAGGAGAGGGGGCTGTCCACATAGTTGGGATTGGAGCCAGCCCCTCAGACCTGTCTATTGGTTCCCTGCTTCATGCCAGTATGTCACATTCACATCTTGGAGCACTGGGTTGAAGTCTGGTCCCTCTTTCCCTGTGGAGCTATAAACAACACTAAGTTTTTTACATTGCCAATGAATGGTCAGAATGAGCTCTATGGAGGCTGAATTGATGTCAAAACTGAAAGTAGGGTTAGAGCTCCCACTCTAAGCTACAGTGTTCTACAAATCAAATGCTTTAGATTAGAATGTAAGTGCTAGTACACAGGCAACCCCTGCAGCAATTCCTGTAGAAACCTTGCACATTAACATCATGCTGTCCTCACGAAGATGGTTCTAAGTAAGTATACCCACGTTTTCAAACAAAGAAGCCAAACCCAAGTGATTTATCCAGCTATTAAGGATTTACCATTTTAAACCAGGTCTTCTGAATAAATCCTTTGTTCTTCGCATCATTTGGTACCAAACGTGCTTATGCATAGAGATCTTCTGAAAGCACATTAAAATAGATTCCAGAGGGGAGATTTTGGGAATCTGTGTTTTAGATTAGCACTCGGTAGCAGCCGTTCTTGGGATCTACATGCAGGAACGACTGTGGAGTGGTATTCAAAATAAACTTCACAATATTAAATTGTGCAGTTTCAGAGCCAGGGACCATTTGCTGTGCAATGCCCGCGGGCACAGGACCAGGCAGTGTTCCGTTCTGTTGTCAACAGGGTCACTCACTATGAGTCTGAACCAACTTGATAGCACCTAAAATCGACAACAGCAGCAATCAACAGCAGAAAGGCTTTTGTAATGGCAGCCGGTGCAGATTGGAAACAGTTTAGGTCTCAATTTCTGGGAGAGTTTGGGAGATTGGCTTGTATTTCAGCTCCTTCCTGGGAAAGCCAAGTATTTACCTGAAATGAAAAACTCGGGTTTCAGTTTCCTGCCGTGGAGCTCAGCAGGAGCTAGCCAACTCCATTTGGGGGCTAGGTTTGTCATCAGTGGACATTTCCCAGACACTGTCCATGGGGCTGAAAGTATCCATTACTTAGTCACTCATTTAATTGGACCACACTTTAGTTGAGCTTCTTCCCTCTCTACATGCCCCTCAACGTTGGCTTGCCCCCAAACATAAGAAAGCACTAAAACGCAGAGCATCTAATCTTGACAGCTCATCTCAAAAATCAGTTTAGCACAGCCAGAAACATTTCCTGTCACCTTTGAGCACCTGACCTTTGTCCCCAGTTGCCCAGTGTCCCCTAAATAGTCTCTTACTAGCCCTGTTCACTTCTCCCTCTAAAAGAAACAGCTTCATCTGTTTGATTTTGAGATGGTTTCAGATCCTGAGGTTTGGAATTCTTCTTATTGGAATACATCTAGCCTGGCTTCCTGAATATCACATGATCTGGCATGTTGCTTTTACTACCATTGTACTGAAAGACCAGTCCCTGAGAGGGACGTTATGTTTGGTAAAGTAGAGGGGCAATGAAAAGGGGGAAGCCCCTCCACCAGATGGGTAGACACAGTGACTGCAACCATGGGCTTGAACATCAGAATACTTCTGAGGATGGCACAGGACTGGGTAGTTTCCGCTTTGTTGTTCATGGGGTCACTATGTGTCAAAAATGTCTCGACAGGAACTAACACCAGCAGTTGTAAAAGTAAATCTAGTATCCGTCTATTTTGTACATTAATGAAATATGTCCGGTAGTAACAAGGAGTACCCAGATGGGAGGTGAGAGTTCAGCTGCCTGTGGTGGCTACAGTTATGTGTCAATTTGGTGGACCAAGAATCTCCATGGGTTGGCAGTTGGGCAGTGCTGTAATTTGGCAGCTCTGTAATGATACGGTTTGGTAGTTGTGCACTGAGCTTGTCATCCTCCACTTGGGAATCTGGTATAATCACTTTCCATTTCGCATAACAACCTGGTCTTTGGAATTTAGCCATGTGGGTAAGTGAAAAGAATGGGTGTGGTATTTGGGGATAACATTTCTTCTTACTTAACTCTGGATCTGTTTTCATTTCGCAAAATCCTCCACCCCTGACCAATCCTTGAACTGCACAGCATGGGAGAGGAGAGGATTTGGCCACACCCTTGTCAGCTCTTTATGTGCATGTACTAAACTGGCTGGAAGTTTTACCTTTAAACAGCTTTGGGATGCTATCATAGGCTGATATGAGTGTTTCTTTAGCTTACTGTAGACCTTTCCGATCTTTGCTTCAGGACTTAGTTCCTAGCATTTGGACCTCAGACCCATGGGGACCCTGAGATGAAAGGTTTTCTATTTCTCTAGTTTTTCTCCAAAGTCCAAGAAGGTAAAAGTGTCGGCTGTAAAAGATTTCTATTCCCAGATGCACATGGCATCCGTGCCTCCTCAGGAAATGTTTTGCTGCCTTGCCAAGGCCCATTCTGTCAAAGCAACTGCTTTCCTCCAAGGGGCTGCCTGGTTGTGCTTTGAGAGAACTCAAGGTTCAATCTCACACTTTCATAAACTATGACTAAGCAAAGTCTAAAGAGGACTGTGTTTCCTCCCCTTCCTCGTCCCAACAGAACAATTGGTCTTTGCTTTTCAGAATGCTTGCCAGGAAACTGCCCAAGCTCTCAAGATGCAAATTTATGGCCAGTGGAGAGCACAAAAGAATGGAATTAGAGGAAATTTTCTCTAAATGTAAAATCTCTTTCCATCAGAATGTGAAAACATTAGGCTGCATCTAGTCAAGGGCTCAAAATGATTTAATTTGATGGTTATTTCTACTAATGAGTACACAATTATGCCCCATTAGACAATTCTAGAATGATGCCAACTTACTCTTCCAGACAAAAGAAGAAGTAAAAACAAAGTCATATTTACTGTTTCTTTAAGAATTATGACTCTCACAGAAAATGCTGGCATCAAAGGCTCTCTGCAACAGCTTTCTGAGTGAGTCCCAAACCAAGCAAACCCTTTGCTATTGGGTCACAACTGAGTTGCAGCACCCCTGTGAGACTGAGGAGAACTTTTCCTTACAGCTTCTAAAACTGCAAGCTTTACAAAGTGAACTGTCACACTTTTCTCCCTCTGAAGGGCTGATGGGTTTGAACTACTGACCTTGTGGTTAGCAGCCCAATGTGTAATTAACGACACCAACAGGGCTCCTTAGCATGATTGCTATATACCATTTACTTGACATCCCCAAAGAAAGGATAAGAATTCTCATCTTTTTTTAAAATGATTTTATTGGGGACTCATACAACTCTTATCACAATCCATACATACATCAATTGTGTAAAGCACATTTGTACATTTGTTGCCCTCATCATTCTCAA
>NW_022103907.1:13963923-13980379 GCF_000313985.2 Echinops telfairi | reverse complement strand
TGTATGTTTCATCATTGCTACACTGCACCCTGACTGGCTCGTTTCCTCCCTGCGACCCTTCCTTAAGGAGATATCCAGTTATAATATATCCCAAAGTAGTCATAAACACACTGTCAAAACATGACTGTACCAGCAAATTTTGTACTCTAACAACCAGTAAAATATATAATGTATGCAAACCATGCTGTGACAAATCTTAGATAATATATATGTGGTGATTAATTGTATGTGTCAATTTGGTGAGGCTATGGTTGCCAGTGATTTGACCAAAGGCTAGAGTAGGTGCTGTTCCATAATGTAACCTAATGTAATGTAATACAATCCTTATCCACAGGGTAATCTAATCAATCACTTAGATGAAATAAAATTTCCATTGGATATGGTCTGCCTCCAGACAGCTAGTGGATATTTTGGCAGAACATAAACTCCATACTCTATACACTTGTGTGAACTACAGATCTTGCCATCTGGAGTCTCTAGCCTGCCTTGTGACTTATAGACATTGTACTTGCCCATCTCTACCAACAGTAGGTCAATCTCATGGTGTGAATCTCTGTCTCGTGCGTTGTTGTTATTAGGTCCCATTGAGTCCATTCCAACCCACAGCAACCCCAGAACAAAACACTACCAGGTCCTGCACCATCCTCACGATGGTTCCTATGTTTGAGCCCGTTGCAGTAGCCACTCACATAAAACAGAGACTTGACTTTCAACTTCTCTTGAAGGTTCTATATCATTGGAGGTCTTCCTCTGTTTCCACGCTCCTCTACTTTACCTAGCATGATGTTCTTCTCCAGGGACTGGTCTTTCTCAATAACATGTCCAGAGTATGCAGGATGATGTCTTGCTATCTTGGCCTGTAAGGAGCCCTCTGCCCATACTCTTCAAAGATAGACGTGCTTGCTCTTTTGGCAGTCCATGGTTCTTCCAATATTGTTCCCCAGTACCAAGAGTCAAACACATCAATCCTTCTTCATTCTTCCTTACTCGTTGTCCAACTTTTATATAAATATACGCAGATGTATAATATGACATCACTGACTTTTCATAGTCTCATTTGAACTCATTTAGGTAGAACCAATTTACATAACTCAGTAGAACTGGTTGTATACAAAATGTGCAACATTTCCCCCAAAAGTCCTATCATGAGTTCACAATTATAGCTTTATTTCTCATTTTGGACCCACAGTGGAGAATTGTTGCATTATCACCATTTACAAAGAAGGAAAATTTTTTTAATTCATCAAAAAGAACTTTTTAAAAATTGCTACAGTTCCCTGGTCCTGAGCCTTCAAGAGAAGTTGAAAGTCAAGTCTCTGTTTTATGTGAATTTACTTCACGTGACAAAAGGATCCCTGAGGACTGAAATGCTTAGAAAAGACATTATGGAGGGTAGAGATTAGAAATGAAGGTGAGGGGGGAAAGTTGTTACAGAAACTTGTCTCTAAGGAGCACTCTGACAGCACTTCTTCCAAGACAGAATTCATGGAGTTTAGAAACCATAACATCCGAATTCTCTGTGCCCAGTGCATGCAGTAGTCCTGAGTTTGAAGCCAATGTCTTGCTTTGTCACTTTTTATCAGAAGAAAAACTGAAAAACAGTTCATGTGTGACTTAGGCTGGTTTATGTAGAGAAGAAAAAGCAGTAAAGTTTCTGAGGGGGCACCCCCACCCCCGCAAAATGAGGCTCATTTGTTTTTTTGGATGTGAGGGGGATAGTTCATTTGAAATTCATACCCCCAGGTCAGATTGTTAAATAAGCTTTCTATGTAGAGGTTCTGCAAAGATTTCAGAACAGCGTGGGACAAAAAGGTCTGATTTGTGCCAGATGGAGGAATGGTTTTGCCACCACGACAATGCACCTGCTCATGCAGCCATCTCAGTACACCAGTTTGGGGCAAAAAAACCCAGCATGCCTCTCTTGTCCCAAACACCTTACTACCTGTCTTCACTCCAATTGACTTCTTTTTGTTTCTGTGAATGAAGAGGGATATGAAAGGACAATGGTTTGATGACATCGAAGAGGTGAAGGAAAAAAATGAAGGCGGTGCTGTCAGCCATCCAGAGAGATAAGTTTGAAAAATGTTTCCAGCAATGGAATAGCTGATTTGACAAAAGTATTAAGTGTAATGGAGATAATTTGGAAGGTGATAAGTTTATTTTGTAAAAACATTTTAAAACATAGCTTTGGGTAAAAATCCTGGGGTTTACTTTTGGGTAGGGGGGCAGCCAATACCCCTACATACATATGTACATATAAAACTTATAAAGAGATAGAGTTTTATTTTTCAAGAAAATGATTCAAGCAGTAGTAACGACTGGGAAGTTTGAAGTCTGTGGGCCAGTTACCAGATTGGAGGCTCCTTCTGCCTCACCTCACTGCAGAGGTCGATGAATCCAAGGTCAGCAAATGAGCTGGCAGGCCGATGACTCACAGGCTGCACAAGCTAACAACCCTTAAGAGTAGCTGACAATACGGCAGACTGCTGGCTCAAGTCCCCGGAGCCACGGTTCAGATGATAACAAGGCAGATGTGGTATTCAATCCAGCCAAAAGCAAAATAACTTTTTCAGTATACATTGTCCATATATATTGAAAGCAGACCACATCCCTAAAGATAAAGTCCCCTTCAATTGATTGGCTGCTCACCATAGATCTCATCATGGAAGTGATTACACAGTAACTGCCAAAACACTGAGAACCAAACCCCAGTGGAGATGACACACAACCTCAACCATCACAATGGTTTCGCACAAAAAGTAAACCATGGTAAGCAATAGGAGATCATCTAGAAATCGCCATTCGTGGTACAATCCAAAAATGACCACTCAAGATCACTGTATTGTACCACTCTGGTGTAGAATGAAGACCTGAGCATTATTCATGTTTTTATGAATGTCTTGCAAATAGAACAAACAGCGCACTCTATTCTGAAACCTTCTTTTTCTTTGGGAGATATAATCACGAACACCTTAAGTATTCCTGATTTGCTAACTTATTTCATTTTTGTTGAGAATATACACAGAGGAACATACACCAATTCAACAATGTCTGCATGTCTAACTCAGTGACATCGGTGACATTATTCAAGTTGTACATCCACCCCACTCCCCTTTACTGAGTTGCTCCTGATTCCATTAACTCGCTGAGTGTCCCCAAAGTGCCCTATCTGAGTTGCTACTGTCAACTTTGTTCCATATAAATAGTTCTTACAAGAATAAAATTCTCAAGACAGACACTCTTTACTAGTTGCTCTAAGAAGACTAAGGGGCATGTTTTCAGTTGAAATTAGGTCCACTCTTTCTCCCTTTGGATCAGGATTCTGCTACACTATACGTTTTACCAAAGCATTCAGTAGAGTAGTGGGTTGCAATTTAGTTCTTTTGGCCTGGGTGCAACGAACATAGCTGTTTGTAGAGGAAATGAACCACCCATCCCATTTCTTCCTCCTCTTCCTGACTCTTCATCCCTGTTGCTCCAGGAGAATAGAGACCAACATTTGTACCTTGGACAGTGTTTGCAGATATCTCAGAACTCAGATCGCACACAACAAATAGGTCAATTAACTGAGATGTCCTATTAAGTCCTGACCTAACCTTCTAAACCAGTGTTTCCATTAGCACCAGAGTGATAATGCTCCTGGGGAGGCTGCAGAAGCAGATACCTAAGCTTTGTCCAGGATTGTGGGTTTTCCTGCAAAAGGATCTTAAGGAATTTTAGCAGTAGGAAAAATAAATTTGGGAACCCATGTTCTACACCAAAATATTAAATCCCTGGTCATTGTGGAATACTACTCAGCCAGAAAGAAATAGTAGTCTTGATTTCTGGTGGTACAGTGGGATAAGCATTAGACTGCTAACCACAAGGTCAGTGGTTCAAGCTCAACAGCTGTACTAAGGGAGAACGATGGGGCTGTCTGCTCCCATAGAGATATACAAAGTGTCATGTAGATAGGGTCATGATGAATGAGAATCAGCTCAATGGCAGCTGGTTTGTGGCACATACTACAGCATGGCTAGCATCTGAAGACATTATTACACTTAGTGAATTAAGCCATGCATAAAAGGACAAATATTATTTGGCCTCACTTATATAAAAAGAGAAGAACAGGCAAATATATTGGAACCAAAATGTATTAGTGTTTACCAAGTGTTTACCTTAAGAGAGAAGAGGAAGAGATTATTGCTTATGGAGTACTGAGTTTCAGTGATGCAAATAACACATTGATAAAAAAAAAAAATTAGGGCTACACAGCCGGTTAGTTTAATTGCTGTCAGTAGGTTCTACCATGTTATTTTTTTTTAACGACAGCATTGTGGTCTTTTTTATGGATGCACTGTAATTTCATTCAGAAAACCTATGTTGTTGGTTAAGCACCCAATTACTTACCAAAAGGTTAGAAGTTTGAACCCACGCAGAGGTGCCTTAGAAAACAGACTTGGTAGTCTGCTTCTAAGAAGACGCATTTTCACTGCCTTGAAGACCCCGGGAAGAATAGTTCAGAAGCACACAAGACACTGTGAGCTGGACTTGATGGCTTTTGTTGTTGTTCTATCATTTGATGGGGTAGTTATTTGCAATTTGGTACCCTTATACAGATGACACTAAACAAAGCTGTTTCTTGGTGCACATTTCTGACTAGTCCCCGGAGGTCAACCTTAAAGAGAGGTGTCACTGAAAAGGTTTGCTCTTACCTTGTGGCGCTGCAACTCTCTTCTTCCTGGTACCAAGGACCGATCTCTGCATTTCACCATCTGCCTGGATCACCAACTTACTTTTGTGCAAGTGGAGATGTCAGACTGCACCTGTCTTTGTGAATTGCCAAAGCATCTAGGTCACTAAAGAATCAGGAAGAAAACACATGAACTTGTCTGCTTCACTAACCACATGCAGCACATTGAATCCTCGTTTTCGGTGAGCCCCCAGCACCAGGACAAAGTTTTCTTTACATACTGAGAAGGCCTTGATGATTCAGCATTAAAGGCCATCTCCCACAGGCTTCCTGGAGTCACTGCTGCTCCATTTCAGCTTTGCAGAGAGCTAATTAGCTAAATTGAGTCCTGTCAGTTGAATCACACAAGAGACTTTCCCCATATTCCTGATGCTCTTTGATGGTTGAATTTCAGCTACTTGGCAGGATCTGAAGTTCAGTGGTCCTTTTTCCCTCCCACCTCTGACTAAATGGACCTTGAATCAATTTGCTGCATGTAGAGGCAAAGAGACTCTGGAATGGATGGTGTTTCTGTGCACTTAACATGGGCCGAGATAGATGACAGCCATCCAAGCAGCCAGGTTCATAATGGCAGGCATGACAGGCAGTTCATAACCCTGCAGCGCTGTGATTACAAGCCCAGCGCCTGCATGAGGCAGGATGGCGAAAGCCCGCACATTTGATAGTCTCACACAGGCAGGCCCCTCATTGGAGCACAGTCATTTGGCTGAAAGGGCAGAGCCCGCTCCAGTGTGCCACTCGCGGGGAAGAAATGAATCTCACAGTAAAACTGTACGTGCGTGTTTCTTTCATCAGCACATATTTGTGTGCAGGTTAGTCCCTGAATCTCCAGTAGGCCCAAGTGGTGCCATTAACCAGCTTACCTGGGCTGGAGAAAAATTGGGTTTCTTATATCCCCAGATGATCACTTGGGGTGCTCGGTTCCCACTTTGTCCAGTGATGAAAGACATTGGAATAGAGAGAGAGAAGTGGTGTGGCTTAGAGGAGAGGGGGTAGAGAAAAGGCATGGAGGTGGAACACACTTCTGCTCCCTTCTTCCCCACTGAGCCCTCAGCATCCACACCTGCACAGTAAGGGACTGGGACGTGGGGGACCCCTGGGGGCACTCCCCATCTTCTGATTGCATGTGCTGAATCAGCAATCCCTTGCCTTTACTTACTTACCACTTTGGGCCGTAAGACGACACTGGGTCCTAGAAGAGTTCCGAAATGAAAATCTAAAGCATCAGAATCACTGAGAAGAAAGGAAAGGCCTTTCAGTTGTGTTGTGTCGTTTCCATCACATGGGGACCCCATGCACGTAAGAGTAGAGCTATGCCCGGCAGGGTCTTCAACGGCTGATTTCTGAAGAGTAGATCACCAAAGCGTTCTCCTGAGGGGCCTCTGGGTGAGCACCTTCTCCTCACTTATCAGCTATCTCAGTATCGAGCATTTCCCACAGTCATAGTAAAACTTTACACTCTAGCTATTTCATAGATTAACGATGCAATTCAGCAGGAAGGAACGGTGGGGTGAGAGAGTAATGGCGACTGTAATGGCAAAGGCTATGTATCAACTCGACTGGGCAGGATTCTTAATGATTCTCAGATGTTTGGCAGTTCTGAAATGATGAACTCATCCTCCATTTTGTGAAATGCTGTGGTCATCCTCCATTTTCACAAAATGATGGCTTTTGCAAAGCGACCTGTTGTTTGGAAGCTAACTATACCAATAATTGAGGAGTGCGTGTGTATCTTCTTTCCCCGATGACATCACTGTCATCTACTCCTAAATTCCCTAGATCCCATTTCAAGATACAGCCCAATAACCCCTAAGATCTGCATCTTCTCTCGTCCTCCAAACGACCCTGAAGATTTCTAGATTCAGGCGGGCTGACATACCGCATATGTTGCTTTTGTTTGGTAACATTCTAAATTGTCTCCAATTTTCTCAGAAATAATCATAACATCCTTTTAAAAAATTATCAAGGTCATTAATATTCTGTGCTTTAGAGGAGTTCTGAATGAAATGAGTACCAAAAACTCACTACCATCAAGTCCATTACCACTCATAACAACCCTAGAGACAGGGTAGAATTGCCCTTTTGAGTCTCCAAAATTGTAACTTAGCAGGAGTAGAAAGTCTCACCTTTCTCCCCAGAATGGGCCGGTGGTTTCAAACTACTGACCCTGTGGTTAGCAGCTCAATGCATAACTACACCACCACCAGTGCTCCTTGGTGAAATGAGTATAGGTGTGACATTTCTAGAGAACGGAAATCACCAGGAAGAAAAGCTCCTCAGGACACTGAAGTAAATGTCGCTGTCTTAGCGCAGCTGGTCCTGGTGGGGCAGCGCTGGATGGCTTGTCTTTCCTGAGGCTCTTTCCAGGAACAAGCTCTCCATGCGCCTGACCTATCACCTATACAGTTCTTGTCATTTATTTAATAGAAGAAAAAGCCTTTTCTTCTTCCATCAGAGATAAGGTTTAAAATATAAAGATTCCCCAAGTTTAAATGATCAGCAAGACACAAATGGCTCTTGTCAATCCTTTACTAGTTCTGGGTTTGATAACAGAACACTGAAATGAAAGAGGGGGAAAAAAACAGAAAAGGAGCAAATTGTTCCCATTTGGTAAGGGGGCAGGAGGAGGGGCTGTCTTACCACTTTTCCTGGCACATCTATTTTAAAACAATGATTTAAAATAATTTGCAATAGCATTTACACTTGTAGAGTCTATAGTCTACAAACAAGACTAAACACTGTTTTCCATTTTATTACCTAATTTGTTTTCCACAATGGCCCTGTGAAATAGACAGAGGCTTCTCTTGACGTGGTTATAAAAGCTGGTCTCGGTGAGACAAAGGACCTCCTGACATCACCAATAGTAAGTATCATAGTCACGTCTCAGGCATGGTCATCTCAAAAATCTAAACTCAAGCTCATTGCCATCGATTTCATTCCAGGCCATAGTGACCCTAGAGGACAGAGTAAACGTGCCTCCCTTTGGGTTTCCAAGGGTGTAAATCTTTATGGGAGAAGAAAGCTCATCTTTCTCCCATGGGGCCACTGGTGGAGTTGAACTGCTAACCTTGTCATAAGCAGCCCAACAGGTTTCACTAAGAAGCCACCAGTGATTTTGGTCAAAGGTCATTGATTTAGGAAATAATCATAGAGCCTATTAAAATCAATTTGCAAATGGAAGAAATGCAAATTGTCATCAGAAAGAGAAGTTTAAGATTTAACTTTATGACAGAGGAGGTTGGAGGGAAGGGAGATGCTCATAAAAATGAATGCAAGAATAAAGAAAATATTCCAAAATTGATTGTGGTAATGATTGCGCAACTCTTTTTGATGTACCTGAACTATTAGTTGTATGCTGTGTGAATAAAAGGGTTTAACAATATATCTAACCTTACTTGCCATGCTGTCTGTGATGGGATGATATCCATACACAGATCAGGACAACCGTTATTTACATTTACACAACAACCTCTAGTGGCAAGGATAAAGAAACGGAATAATTTTACCAACTGCGGCATGATTGGAATATGAGTCAGAAACAAAACAAAAAGGATTAGCAGTTGAAAAATATGACCTCAGTGATAGAACTCAGGATAGGAAAATACTTTGGAAATACCCTTTTTCTAGACTATAATTGGTGAGTATACATGTGGACCTTGCAAGGCAAGATACCCAAGAGTCAAATCTACATTTGTGTAAAGACAGCTCAATGTCATCAGCTGGAACAAAGCCACTGGCCAACTGCACAACTGACCATCCATCGCACACCTCAGAGCTGAAGAAAATGAAACAAGTCCACCCAAAGTATATCCTAGCTGAGTTTAGAAGAAGCCCTGGTGGTGTAGTAGTTACACTTCCGGCTCCTAACTAAGGTGAATAGTTTGAAACCACCAGCTACTCTGTAAGAGAAAGAATAGAATTTCAATCTCAGGGCAGTTCTACCCTGCCCCACTGGGTCACTAAGAGTTGAAATCTACTCAATGGCCGTGAGTTTGAGTTTCAATTTTGATCTGCATTTAGAGACCAGGTCAAGAATAGATTTGATACACTGAACGCTGAATGACATCAGAGATGAAAACAAATGTCATTAAAATGATAGGAATGAAAGGCAAAAATAGATATCAGAAGAGATTCTGAAACTTACTCCTGCATGTAGAGGAGCTAGAGAGAAAGGGAAAAAAGGATAAAGCAAAAGAGCTGAAAGAACATCCCCAAGGGCAGCTAGAGTTAAGCATCGTAATGAAATGTGCATAGATCTGGAGTTAGAAAAACAAAAGAGAATGCTCCAAATTTCTCAAGCTAAAAGAACTCAAGCTTCAAATTGCAATGTTGCAAGATCCTATGGTCAACACGTAGAACAATGCAAGAAGCAACAAGAGAACGTAGAAAGAATATACATGGAGTCATCGTACCGAAAGAAGTGGTTGACATTCAACCATTTCAAGAGGGAGCATAAACCATGCAACATGTCCTTGTTCTATTCGGATGATAGTCTTTTCGTCTATGTACAGGTTTCACATAAGCACAGTGAGATGTTTTGGACTTCCCTTTCTTCACAATGTTACCCATAAGTTATTACAATCCATTCAGT
The DNA here is from genome assembly GCF_000313985.2 of Echinops telfairi. Taxonomy (NCBI): domain Eukaryota; kingdom Metazoa; phylum Chordata; class Mammalia; order Afrosoricida; family Tenrecidae; genus Echinops; species Echinops telfairi. Next base: position 13,971,056 of record NW_022103907.1, on the reverse strand, counting down.
CAGTTCCTTTGCATACTCAATCAAACGTTTGCCTGGTATTCTCTGCTTTCTGCCAGGACCCATTTGACATCAACAATCATATTCCTTGTTTCATATTCTCTTCTAAGTCCAGCTTGAGTTTCTGGGAGTTCCATATCAATGTACTGCTGCAACTATTTGAAGAATGATATTCAACAAAAATTTACTTGGGTGTGATTTTTAAAAATATTTTGTTGTGAACTGGGTGAAGGTTTTTAGAACAGATGATCAGCCTTACATTCAATAATTCATACACATTTTATTGCCTCTCATCCATTGCAATCCCCTCAATATAATATCATTTATCCCACTTCTACCCTGTGCTTCCTGTTTCCAACCTCCATGTTTATTAACCCTTCTGAATTTTGGGTAAATATTGCCCTATTAAATCTCAAATGGTCGATTATTCTAAGGTGTGCTATATCCTTCATGTTATTTTTTTGTCTTATAGGCCCGTTTACTGAGCCACAGGGGTGGGTTCAATTCCAGATCTGATAATGCCAGTCTTAGAGATTCCGCCAGTTAAATATGATATTAACGGAGCTTAGAGCCTAAAACTTGAGGCAGTTGTTCTCAATCATCTTAACTGCTGTTAGTTGCTGTTAAGTTGATTCTGATTTGGGGTGATTTCATCTGTGGAGATTAGAATTGCCTCCATGGAATTTCCCAGGCTGTGGCCTTTCAGGAAAAGATACCTGTCCAAGGCATCTCTGGGTGAGCTCAAACCACCAATGTTTCAACTAATAATCCAGCACTTAACCTTTTACACCATTCAGGGCCTCCTCTATTAGCTAATAGCATAAGTAAATGCACCGTTACAGCTGTGATAAGAGTAATGGGGGCAGCAGAAAGAAGTGACCGAGACAAGAAGATTGGGAGTGGGGTGGGGGGAACGGGAAAAGCGTTCTGCACTGGGAGAGGCCGTGTAAGAGTTTTCCTGACAGAAGGGGCTAACATGAACACAGGCATTCAATAATGCCTGTGAGCAGAACATGGAGGTGCCGATGAGGAAGGTGGTGTTTGAACAGGTCCATGAGGGCTGGATCAGACAGCATCTGAGTTGCCAAAACATGGACATTGGCCTTTATATAAGAACAATTGATATCACAAAAATATGTTCACGAAGGAGATGATTCTGGAAAGAATCCAAGGTTGAAGGCCATTGTCTGGACAACGGCATCATGATCCTGCCCCACAAACATTTTAAATTGAGCTGAACATCTACAGAGGTCAGCCTATGTCCCATAACGGTCAGAAGCCAAATCTTCCGAGAGCCTGCTACGTAAGGCTCTGTGCTTGGCACTACCAAAAAAGCTCACTGTCATTGGGTTGATGTCTACTCATAGTGACCCCTTGAGTCTACTCAAAGGACAGAGTGAAAGTGCTCCCTGTGAGTTTCCGAGACTTATAACTGTTGACTGGAGTAGAAAACCCTCTTGTTCTCTCTCAGGGAGGCTAGTGGTTTCGAACTCAGCACCTTGGGGATTACAGGCCAATGTGTAATCATTATGCCATGAGAACTCCCTACACTGCAGGACTGGTATATCAGACCCTGGTTTCCTGCCCACGAAGCCGGGGTCCTGGTAGTCAATAGGAGCCAGATATATGGAGAACTGTCCAACAGGGAGTGTTATGCAGCCCTCTGGATAAAGGCAAAGAAAACACAATGGCAACTGCAGTCCTCCCTCAAGACTCTGGACATGGGTTCCGTTGTTCGTGGACACTTTGTAACAGAGGAGCCAGAGGCCTTGCTGGCCGCCTCTAAGAGAGTGTTCCTAGGAGCGCCAGAGTGGAAACCAAACCCCACATAAAAAGTTATGAATGTGAAGCCTCAACTCAGAGCTACTAGGCTCCAGTTCTACCTCTTTGCCCTCGTCCTTTCTGGGACTGTGGGAATTATGCTTGGGTCTGAACCTTAGGAACAGTCATCTACTAAAAAATGTCCAACAAATCAGCAATTCAACTGGAGAGAATTCCCATACCATACACGGGCATACTTTGGAAGCAGATAAAGTGTTGAGAGCCCCTAAGACCCCGTACTTGCTGATATCTGAGATATCAGCCAGATCTAAACTTTTATGGTTTTATGAAAATTGAATCTGGCAAATGGGAGGTAGAGTTCTGGGTGATAATTGATTCCACATCCTGAAGGCTCATGACTTCCCCCAAGTTGCCAAGAAATGCTCTTGCCAAGATTTCTGAAATAGCTTAGCTCAAGATTACTGCAGGGGCTGGTGTGTACTCTTTTAAGTGGTAAAGCTCCTTAGAGTGCCAAACCAGCTGTGCTGGATTCAAACAATAACAAGCAATACATGTAAAATCCATTATCCCAAATCAGGCAGAAAACAGTTTAGGAAACTGTATGTTACCCCAGATAAGTGGTTTATTTTTTAAATCCTTGCTAGTAGGACAGGGGAGAAACTCATTCTCTTGGATGAAAAGAAGGAATGCCTCCCCCTAGTGGTGGCCTAACACAGTCATTTAACGGACACCATAACAGGGCCCCTTCAGGGTTGTGCATTCATATAGACTCTAATGTAAATAGCATTCTCTAGATTATATACCATACAACCTAGACCACCACAGACACTATCCCTGACACGTACACCTGTGAGCATCAGTACGGACAGACCCAGAATATATATGAGTATAACCAACAACAAAACCCCAACTCACCGGCATGGAATCAATTCTGACACATTGCAACACAATTGTACAAAATGGTCTCTGTGGTTTCCAAGACTTTCAATCTTTACGGGAGTAGAAAGCCTCATCTTTCCCCTGCAGAGTGGCTGGTTGTTTGGAACTGCTGACCTTGTGGTTAGCAGCCCTAGATATAACCCACTGCATCACCAGAGCTCCAGGGCTCATAATACACATCCATGTGTATGTTTCATGTGTTATATAATATGCATAACCTCCGGCGTTTGGATCTATAAATAAACAAACACATATCCAAACACATGTATATTCAATATATGCCCAGGTAGATACACACAAGCACATATAACACATACATACATAAAAATATGTATACTATTTCATATATGTGTATATATGAAATAACTTTTTTTTCAAGTCAGATTTATCATTTTATTTTATCTTTTATTGATCATTTTATTTGGGGGCTCTTACAAATCTTGTAACAATCCATCATTCAATCGTATTAAGCACACTTGTACATATGTTGCCATCAACATTTCCAAAATATTTTCTTTCTACGTAAACCCTTGGTATCAGCAGCTCTTTTCCGTCCGCACTCTCCCACCCTCATGAATCCTTGATCAAAGGATATATTATTGTTGTTATTTCGTGTCTTACACTGTCTTACATTGTCTCCCTCCACCCATATTTCTATTATTTATCCCCCTGGGGGGCTATATATATACCTTGTGATGGGTTTCCCCTTCTCCCCCTCCCCCCCACTCATAATATCACTACTCCCACCACTGGTCCCTAGAGTTGTATCTGTTCTGAATTCCATGTGCCCTGTACCAATATGTGTACTGTGATCTAGCAGATTTGAAAGTTAGAACTGGGTTGTTGTTGTTTTCTTTTGTTGCTTTGTTTTGCTCTATCTTGTTTTTGTGCATATTATTATCTCTGCGTGTCTATCTAGATAAGAGAGGTGGGATAAACACTCCTCAGGAGCAAACAATGGGACCCACAGTTCTGGGAGGTCATGGGAGATGGGGAGGAGGGGAAGAAGGAAGTGGGTGTTAAAGCCTTAGGGTCTGTGGTCTTAAAGGCTTGAAGATAAACAAGCAGCCATCTAGCTGAGAAGCAACAAAGCCTACATGGAAGAAGCAGACCAGTCTGTGTGATCATGAGTTGTCAATAGGATCAGGTATCAGGCATCTAAGACCCAGAACAAAAAATCATATCATTGGGAAGGAGGGGGAGTGCGGAGTAGAAACACAAAGTCCATCTGTAGGCAATTGGACATCCCCTTACAGAAGAGTCACAGAGAGGAATGAGTCAGTCAGGGTGCAGTATAGTACTGATGAAGCATAAACTTTCCTCTACTTGTTTAATGCTTCCTCCTCGCCACTTTCGTGACCCCAATTCTACCTCACAAATCCGGCTAGACCAGAGCATATACACAGGTACAGATAAGAGCTAAAAACAGGGAATCCAAGACAGATAAACCCCTCAGGGCCAATATTTAGAGTAGCCATACCAGGATGGTAAGGGGAAGGTGGGGGGAGAAAGGGGGAACCGATCACGATCTACCTATAACCCCTCCCAGGGGGATGAACAACAGAAAACTGGGTAAAGGAAGACATCAGTCAGTGTAAGACATGAAAAATTAATAATAATTTATAAATTATCAAGGGTTTATGAGGGAGGGAGGGTGGGGAAGGGAGGGCAAAAAAATGAAAAGTTGAAACCAAGAGTTCAAGTAGAAAGAAATGTTTTGAAAGCGATGATGGCAACAAATGTACAAATGTGCTTGATACAACGGATGGATGGATGGATGGATGGATGGATGCTTGATACAACGGATGGATGGATGGATTGTGATAAGAGTTGTATGAGCCCCCAATAAAATGATTTTAAAAAAAAGAACTGGGTCATGGTAGAGGGGGCAAGGAAGCATTCAACAACTAGAGCAGTCATTTTCAACCTTCCTAATGCCACGTCCCTTTAAAACAGTTCCTCATGTTGTGGTGACCCCCCCCCCAACCATAAAATTATTTTTGCTGCTACTTTATAACTAATTTGCTACTCTTATGAATGAGGCAACCCCTGTGATAAGGTTGTTCGGCCCCCAAAGGGGTTGCGATGCACAGGTTGAGAATTGGTGCTATACTGCACCCTAGTTGAATTGTCCCTTCCTTGTAACCCTGCTGTGGCGAGATGTCCAATTATCTACAGATGGGCTTTGTATCTACACTCCAACCCCCCTCTCACATTGCTATAATTGTTTGTTTTAGATCTTTTGATACCTGACACTTGATCCCGTTGATGCCTCATGATCAAACAGGTTGATGTGCTTCTTCCATGTAGGCTTATTTGCTTTCCTGCTAGATGGCTGCTTGTTTAATTTCAAGCTCTTAAGACCGCAGGTGCTAGATCTTTTGATAGTCAGGCACCATCCACTTTCTTCTCCACATTTGCTTATGTACCCATTTTGTCTTCAGTGATTGTATCAGGAAGGTGAGTATCAAAGAGTGCCAGGTTATTAGAAGAAAGTGTTCTTGTGTTTAGGGAGGCCTTGGGTAGAGGCCAAAAGTCCATCCGCTATCTTAATATTTAACATATAAATAAATGTAAATTGGCCTCTATCCCTTTCATTATAGATTAATATATTTTTGTATATACATGCCTATAGATATACCTCTATAATAGCTTTTGCCTTCTATTTCTTTCCTCTATTTTCTTCCACCTTCCTCCTGTCCCACGATCATACTCACCCTCCATTTGGCTCTCAGTTGGATACATTTCACTTGATCAATCCCCATCAGGCATTATATGCCCTCCTTGCCATCAATTTCAGATCTCTTGTTCCCTTATCCCTGAGTTTATTGGCTCCCAGTGTCTCCTCCCTGCCCCCTCCTCTTCCATGTTAGATAGGTCCAGGTCAGTCTGCTGACCCTTATGAGTGTTTTCCAATCAGGTCAGATGAGATGTCCAGCCCTGTCCTCTGAGTCAGAAGTCTTATTTTCATGAATCCTTGGGGACTTTGTTACTTTGCTCCCCTTGCTCCCTGCTGTATTCCCTTCGTGTTTCGCCTTGTTGTGCATGGGGCAGACCAGGCACACTTTCCACGCAGTGTCGCTAGTGCTGTCCCCCACAGCACTTGGGTACTCTTTGGTACTCTTTGTGCCTTGGCTGCTCCAAGCAAGGATGTCTTCCCCAGGGGCTTGGCGGGCCATGATCAGGTCCACTCTCTTGCTCTCTCCTTTCCCTCTTAGTTCGCATCCGTGTGGTCTGGACAGACCCACCACTCTCCCTGGGCTATATCTTCAGTGGTGTCTTCTGCATTACATTCTTCTGGGGAGGGGTCAACATACACAATTTTTACACAGTCACAACAAACACATATTATACACATGCATTCATCATAAGAACACCTGTATAAGCATTTATGCACACAGATCTACATATACATGTGCTCGAGTGAGCTTCAAAGAGCTCATGGAAAAATTCCATTATCTTTTCATTCTACTTTTCCACAAACTTTTTGAGACCTCCTTGTACATTTATGACTGGTGCATGATAATAAATTATAATTCATTTCAAATAACAAAATAGCTAACATTCATTGATTACTTACTATATGTCAGGCCCCTTTCTAACTGCTTTGTATGTGTACCCTCATTTAATTCTCATAAAATTCGATAAGAAAGCTGTGGTTTTCTTTGGGCCCATTTTACCAATGAACAAATCATAGCAAGAAAGCTTAGTAACTCTCCTAAGGTCATGGAGTGAGTAATGGTTAGAACCATGATGTGGATAGAGCCCGTGTTCCTCGTTATATGAAAGCTAACTAATTATAGCTAAGGCATTAAGGATTATTTCTGCGTGTGAAAGAAGTACATCATCTTAGTAGAAAATGGTTTGTGATGACATCCATAGAGATTTTCTCAATGTGGTAAAGTTGAACTTCAAAGACCTCTCATTTGCCCTTTTGAAATCTCTTCTTCCTTTCCAGCTGCTTCCTCCATTTCTATCCATGACCCCCTCATACCATTCATATATCTTACACACACCCCCACCCCACCCCACCCCCACACACACACCAGTGCCCCCTTTGGCAATATTTCTGGTCTTTACCTGATATATTACACAACTATGTGTAGTTATTTATGCTTATAGCTACTATTTACTGAGTGACTCATAGTGACCCTATAGGACAAGGTAGACCTGCCCCTTTGGGTTTTGTATAATATAACTCTTAATGGAAGTAGAAAGTCTCATCATTCTCTCATGGAGCTGCTAGTGGTTTCAAACTGTTGACCTTGCAGTTAGCAGTCCAATATGTAATCCACCACACCACCAGGGACCCTCCTATTTCATTCTCATAACAGCTCTGAAAGGCATTTAGTACCCTCCCCAGTTTACAGGAAGAAACTGAGGCAAAAAAAGGAGAAGTAACCTTTCTCCAGCAT
>NW_022103907.1:13955845-13962492 GCF_000313985.2 Echinops telfairi | reverse complement strand
ATCTCTATGGAAGCAGCTGCCTCACCTTCTCCCGAAAGAGGAGCTAGTGAGTTCAAACTGCAGACCTCGTGGTCCGCAGCGCCAACACTCTAACTTTGCTGGCCTCTCACCACGTGGACCTCATCCAGTGAGGACTTGGCAGGGAGAGATGTCAGCCCAATCCAGAACCAACCCCTTCCTTCTCATGCCCTGTAGCCCAAAATGAAAGTATGCATAACGACCTTTCTCCAGAATCACCTTTATTTTAATCAGTCTGTGTGTCTTTGTTTGTTTTCACATGTTTGAAATGAACGTGCACATCACTGAAGACCCCAAGTCCACCTCAGTTCTACCGCTCTCCTTGTTTGAGTCACTTCGACCTATATTTAGGACCTGAGGGGGAAGGAATCTGGAGGGATTTTCCATTCTAATTTAATTTATTTATTTTCTCCTTACAGCCTTCATTTTTTTTGGCATCCCCCCCACTCCCACCGCATCCGCCTGTGTTTGCCTTTATGTCACATGGGATGCAAAGTGGCTGTGGTGAGACAGGCAAGTAAATATTAACTTGAATGATGGAATGCATTGTTTAAAAAAACAAGAAAAGGGAAAGAAGTTATTTCTTTTTCATGGCTTCCATAAACCAGAAATTTGATAAATCTTCACTCCCCTGGTGGCATAGAGGTTAAACATTGAACTGTGAACCAAAAGGTCAGTAGTTTGAAACAGCCACTGAGGAAAGACGAGGCTTATACTCCCATAAAGAGTCACAGTCTAAGAATCCCACAGGGGCATTCTACCCTGTTCTATAGGGAATCAACTTGATGGCAGTGAGTTTTGAGGCTACAGGATAGTGATTATTTTCAAAATGTTCCCACTGGAGAAACTGAAAGTTGGAAGTTAAGTAACTTCCCCTAAAGCACATAGCTACTAGAATTTAGGGATCAATCTCAGATGCCACTATACCCGTGGTTTCTATTACATGGGTGTTTCTCAGCCCCTTTTTTCCCTATGTCCCACTCCAATACCTTAAGTATCTCTTTTGGTAGCTTACGCTGACTCACTCGCTCATTCACTTGGTGCATATAAACTGGTGCCCTTGCAGTTCTCGGTCCACCATGTAATGCATGATACCATCAGGATTCCTTGTATTTACTCTACTCCTTGAAATTACACACACATCCCAACTCCCCCAGGGGTTATGGTAATAATGCTCTCCCCTCACAGGTGAACCAGGCCATAGAGGATTAAAACATCACTCAATGGAAAACAATCCACAAGAAAGTAAAAGCAATTTGAAAACTAACCAAATAAAGCAATCCTAAAATGACAAAATTAATCGCCTTAGAATAGATTCTCCCAAATTGAATTTTGACTCTCTTCTATACTTTGATCTTCTATACTTTGATCATATCCCACAAGTCATGTGACAATGAAGTATGAGTTACATGGTAGGCAGCACTGCTTTGGAACCTTTGGTCCTTAGGTATTGCAAGAGATTAGGCCCTGATCTGCTAAAGAAAAGGTTGGCGATTGGAGTCCACCCAAAGGAATGTAGGAAGAAAAGCAAGATGTCCTTTAGGAAACTCAGCCTTTGAAACCTGGGGCATACAGCTCTCCTCTGACTCACTCAGAATCAACAGGACAGCAATTGATTTATTTGTGAGCGACAATTATGTGAGGCACTATTGGTTCATAATTATATGAGATGTTGCTAATAGAATTCTCATCTTCCATGAGGAACATTTAGATTTAAATCCTGGCCAATATACTCCATGCTGTGTCAACACCCATCTGTCAATGGAAACTTGCAGGTTGTTATGATGCTGAATAGGTTTCAGCAGAGCTTACGGACTAATGCAGACTAGAAGAAAGGTGGCCTATTTCTGAGAACCAGTTAATCCCTGTGGATCACAAGTGTATGTTTCACAACCCATCACGGGGATGGTGGAAGACCGGGTAGGATGTCAGGTCATTAAAAATGAATGGGACAGAAGTGGCTCCAGAAGCGGAGAGTGATGGACTGTATCAAACGCTGCTGTGAGTGTGATCTAGTTGAGTCCTGAAGCGCATCCATAGGACGTGCCCTGAGAAGATGGTTGCTCATCTTGACAAGAGATTTTCTGATATTGTAGGAGGAGAGAAAGAGACGTGCTTGACAGGAACTGACGAAGAGAAAATGGTAACTTCATAGAGAAAGTGTGTGTGAGGGTGTGTGAAAGGTTTTGAGATGAATCAAGATGACTAAGTGTCCAGCTAGTATAGCCTTGCAGGTTGTACCTGCCTTTCATTGTCACTGAGTTGTTTCAGAACTCTGTGAGCTCTAGAAATCTGATGGGAATGCAAACAATTCTTGTCCACAGAGATACCAGTGAAATGTCTTCAGTGCTTAGACAATTGATTTCCCCACTGTGGGGGGGAAAAAAAGATATTTCCAAACAGGATGTTTTGTTGTGCTGTCGATATTGATGGATTTTATTACTAGCAAATGGATTTCCATATTTCCAATTATCCACATATGTGTCTGTTCTTCATATTTTCTTTTAAACAAGCTTTAGCATATATTGGTTCCCTGATTGATTGATTGAAATACAAATCTAGCTGAAGGGTTGGTAGCTTGAATTCACTCATAGGTGACATGGAAGAAAGGCCTGGTGAGATGCTACTGAAAGGGCACAACCTTTGGGGAGAAAAAAAAAAAAGCACCCATGGAGTAATTCTACTCTACACACATGGGATTGCCATGAGTCAGAACGGACTAAAAAGCTGCTAACAAAGCAGTAGTTATGTGCATTTGTCCTCGGGATAAAATGCAGGAAGCTCTTCTTTAAAAAAAGAAGAAGAGAGTGCTCCTAACATCAGTCTTGGGGGATTAGATTGTAAGACCCAGAGAGTCTGGGGGACTTTGGATCTCAAACAGAGAAAAAGAAGGAAAAGAGGAGAATTGGTAAACCAGGAGTGAAGATAAACTAACTAAATGTTAGCCTTACCTGGGCAAATGAAATAGTCACAAGCTTGTGGGAGGACCAACCTGTGGGAAGCTGTCTCCAGTTGCATCGTTTTCAATCATTCAATCAAAGTATGGCTTGAATTGTGTGCTACCAACATATGCACTGGGATCCTAGCCAGTGTTCCTTGGAAAGTAATCTTATTTGGGAGTTTTCTTTATGTCGTTGGGACATACCTGAGTGGAGAGGTCGAGTTCTGAATCTAATCACTTCTGATTTATCAAAAGAACATATTGGACTCACGCACATGCTCAGGGGAAGGAAGGCACCATCTGAGGTTAACCACAGAGTCAAGGGCTACCAACCAGGAATAGATCCACATGACCTAGATTGTAACTTTGAGCTTCTAGAATTAAGAGAAAAAAATTTTCCTTCCTTTGTTGTTATTTACTTGTTATTGTAATTTGATTGGACGTCTGCAGAGCAGATCAGTTTTCCTCTGAACAATTCATAAATGTTGCTCCATGACATCTATTGCCATCACCACAAGGTAACAACACTCGCCCTACTTCCTATATTTCCTATCTCCATGTGCCCTTCTTTTCTACTCATTCTGGTTCTCTGATCATTGTCTCTGGCAAAATCTACCCTGTTGCTTTTGAAGGATTTGGTGATTCTAATGAATGCATCCCTCCCTGGTGGTGGTGTTCACCTTGTCGGCTAGCCTATTATTTGGCTGAAAGTTAAGCCATGAAGGTGAGTTCAGTTCCAGGATTTAAGCACGACTAAGGGCCAACATCTTGGCAAAGGTTCCACTGGTCTCCATCTGACGAGAAAGTCTCATCCTTCTCATGTGTGGAGGAAAAGGGCCAGCCCCCGACAACTAATCACGGTTTCGATTGGCACAATTGTACGGTTAAGATATATAAAGATTACAATAAAGTCATAGAGAGCATGAGATATAGAAGAAAGATTGAAATAATGGAGTCAGACATATTTCATGGTAGCATGCTTACCTCCTGGACGGCCATGATCTTACCAGCCAGGTCCATGCACAGCGTGGGCTGAAGGCAGGAGAACAGGGGAGATGGGGTGGACACCCTGTTTATTGCTAATCAAGGCTTATAACTTCTTAGGTGGGGGGCATGATTAAAGGTAACCACACATCACAGGAAGGGGCAGTACAATAGGCGTAAGTGTGATAGGAAGGGGATGAGCTAGGGGTGTGCACATAGGAAGGGGAGGGACTAGAGGTATACATGTAACCTTGTTCACCCTTGAGTGGCTTGACTTCTCTGGGATCTCCTACAAGGAAACAGTCAACTACTATTCTTATCAGAAGGGAGTGGGTCCTACTTGTGGGATAAACAGTGGTGACTGCTTGCTCTGGATAGCTGATAACCTTTAGGGAAAATAACCCCTGACCTACTTCTGTTGACCTCCAAGTGTATAGTTATTTGCCACATGTAGCAAGCAGCTAAGTTTGACATATATTTGGGGAAGACAACTTGGGAGACATCTTTGTTTCACACACTCATGATTTTGAGTTTTTGTTTTGTTTTGTTTGGGTTTTGTTTTTATTAAATATTTTTATTGGTGGCTCTTACATCTCTTATCACAATCCATACATTCATCCATTGTGTCAAGCACATTTGCACATCTGCTGCCATCCTCATGTTCAAAACATTTTCTTTCTACTTGAGCCCTTGGTATCAGCTCCTCACTTTTTTTGCTCCCTTCCCTCCCCTCTCTCCTTCATGAACCCTTGAAAAGTGATGGATTATTATTTTCATATCTAACATCATTCCCTATTGCCCTTCACCCACTTTTCTGTCGCTCATCCCCCTGAAGGGCGTTATATGTTGATCCTTGTGATTGAGATTTGTTCCCTTTCTCCCATTCTATCTAAGACTGTGAGCCCTTGTTTATCAGGTATGTCTACCCAGGCAACATCTAGGTCTTTGGGTTTCAATGTCATGGGGACTGAGTTTCATGTGGTCCAATTAACCCTTTGAACTAATTGTTTCTATGCATCTTCTGGTTTTCTTCATTCTCCTTTGCTCTGGAAAGCGAAATAGCAAACATGGTAGTTTCATCTTAGTCTCTCATAAGTTTGAAGACCCCATTCAACGACTTACCAATGTAGAATGTAGAACCACTCAACCATCTGGCACAGCGCAGTGCCATTCTTGATTGCATAGTGCATAACCACACATAGAATCCAGAAATGCTCCCAAGCTGTAATTCAATGACAGATTATTTTACCATTGAGTAATACTTAATTCTGACAGTAATAACACTCAAAACACCAACCAGAAGACTCCCCAGCATGCACACAGTCATTCATATTGTCATAAAATACCCTACTCACCATTTCCTACACTTGAGTTCTTCTTAAAAGATGAAGAGCCACTAACTGTAATGTTTTGATACATGATTAGTGTGCTGCTTTGGGATGCTGTGATTGTACCCAAATGGAAGGTGTTTTGAAGTATGGCATTGAATGGGAAAAAATGAAGCTTTCAACTCCTATAAACAATTATAGGCTCAGAAACCCACAGGGACAGTTTTACCTTGTTCTATAGGGTTGCTTTGAGTCTGAATCAAGTTGATGGTAGTGAGAGAGAGAGAGAGAGAGAGAGAGAGAGAGAGTGCTTGCTGAAATATTTCATACATAGGTTTTGTAATTAACCATGATCTTTTCATTTCTAAGATAATTTCAACGGTAGTAACTAATCCAAACCTAACAAGACAAATGGAAAAGAGAAGAAAATACTCAATAAAAATATTGTCCCAAAGACCCCTGCAGTCCCAAAGAGCTTGTCCCAAAGACCCCTATAATGCAAGGAGTGTACAAGGGAGAGGTGAGACTGGGGAGGCATTTTCAGCAATCTTCTAGATGCAGCTGCAGTCTTCATTGAAATGGAAATGTCAGGATTAAAAACCCCTTGAGCATCTTTGAGACAAGAGAAAGGACATTGAACTCATCTTCCCCTTGCAAAACAAATCAGAGCGTTGGGACATTTTTATGTCACATAATGGAAAGTCAGGCTTCAACCTTGCAGAAGAACAGGTGATTTAAAATTGGAAATAGAGTTTTGGAATTAATAGTATCATTAACATTTTAAAATGCTGTTCTGAACACATTCACTAGAAAATTATAATAACGTGAAGCTCCTGTCTTGAACAGCTCACTGCATCTACAGACCCTGCTCTCATTTAGAGCATATGGGGATAATTGCAGAAGGGGGATATTTGCCTTTTTTATTATTATTATGTGATACACAAACAGCACACTTTCTCCTATAGCCCCAATACTATCTTAATGATCAATTATGATCCTCCCTCTGATTTCCTCATGGAGTCCTTCCTTCTATCTCAGCTGGGGGGAAAAGGGACAATAATAGAACTTAAGTGTGGAAAATCCTTTCCACAAAACCAAACTCCCTGCCATGGAGTCCGCCCCAACTCATCACGAGCCTGTGTACAGGGCAGAACTGACCCTGTGGGGGGTTTCCCAGATGGCAAGCTTCTGCTGGAGAACAAAAGCCTCTCTTTTAAACGTGTGATAAGATAATGAAATCATTCCCCACATTTTTATATTGATAAATTAATATCTTCAGCCCTCGGGGAGCAGTTAACTGCAATCTGTTGAAATACAATATGTTAGCAGTTGTTAATATTTAGAAATAAGGAAATGTGAATCAAAATATAAACATA
>NW_022103907.1:13952967-13954567 GCF_000313985.2 Echinops telfairi | reverse complement strand
CAGCATTTGGAAGGTGGAGAACCACTGTGCTATAAATTTGGATCTTTTCCATTATTCTTCATCTGTCCAAAATCTAAAGCCCATGTCTGTCATCATTCAGTCTTTCATGTCCAGCCTATTACTGAGTCGTGCTAATTTATACCTTTCAATTCTGCTCTCCACATACCACCTCTACACCCAACACTGATCTCAGCTAAGTAACAGCTCTCACTCCTGCCCACAGGACTCCCTTGAGCACTTTCTCACTGGTCTACCTCTTTCTAATCTTGACCCTCCTTGGGACTGTTTTTAAAATGTAAACCTGACCAAATCATTCCTCCACCTAAAATATTTTCAGAGACATATGTTAGCATTTTGAAATCATGAATGTTCTCTGAATTCTTTCCCACAGTCCTTTCAGATCCTTGGCTACACTATACTCCCCCATACTGCAGGCCCTTTGCACATGCTGTTTCCCTGCCTCTCCTCCAGTAAACACCTACTCTTCCATTGGACATCATCTGAATCCTCACTGATTCAGGAAGGCTATTCTTTACTTCCCTGGTTATATGGATTCTTTTTTATAATATGAAATCACAGCATTATTACAGTTGCAAGTTTTCATTTATGTTCTGATTATTTGAATATTGCCAGCTTTCCCAACAGACTAAATACTCCATAGGATCAGAAACTGCATCTCAATGTTCTCGTGTAGTATATGCTCAATAAGTAAATAAATAAATAATTTGATGCATGGATAAATTAACATAAATTACTAAATAAAGCTATGAAATCAACTACCTTGCAGCACTAAAATCCTTTGGGCCTATAGACTCCATATAGACACACCAAGCCCAGAGGATGAAGTCCCTGCATGGAGCTGCTAGGGCACAGAGAGGACTGTGGGACTACTAACAACTTAAGAGATGTTGTCCCATAACTGGAGCATATGGGGACAGGAGACAATAATGAGGACACACGGCAGGGAGACAGTGTGGAATGGAGCATAACAGATCAGCAATTGGAGTAAAGCCAAGCCACAGAGCCCCTGAGGAGCCAAAAGAATGGACTTAGGGCAAGGAGGAGCAGCCCCCGGATCTCCCTCAGGGCCAGAGGGGAAGGTCTCATGGGGACCAGCAAACAGACCTGGACCTATATAGGGTTGGGTTGTTTTTTTCCTTTTTCTTTCTTCTCTTTTCTTTCTTTTCTGTCATCCGTTTCTCTTTCCTTTTCTTTCTTCAACCGTATGTTTTCTGGACATGGATGGTTTGTCTAATTATATGGGTAGTACCATGGGAGGGAAGCCCGGGGAGAAGGCAATGGGACCAATGGCCCTGGAAGGTAGAGGGGGAGGAAGGAGGTGGAGAGAAGGGTGTGGTGAGTGGACTGCGTCATGGACAGGGCAACAACTAGGGAAGCAGAACCAGCATCTAGGAGAGGGTAGAGATCCTGTGAGGATTACAGCAACACCAAGCTAGTGGAGAGGAAGCACTAAGAGGTGGCAGAAGGGGGAAAGTGATGGTGGGGCAGGAGGAGGCAAAAGGAAACAGAGGCAAGTTCTAGGAAGCAAAGGCATAGATAGGGAGATTAACAGAGGTGTGCACTTATGCAAATACATTAA
>NW_022103907.1:13950351-13951992 GCF_000313985.2 Echinops telfairi | reverse complement strand
ATGTCTAGAAAAGAATGATGGAATATATGTACGAATATGTTGGATACAATTGATACATGGTTTGTGACAAGAGTTATAAGAGCCCCCAATAAAATGAATTTAAAAAGATCCTCTGGGCCTAACATCTCTGCACAATTATGAACCAAAACCAAATCCACTCCCATCAGTTGATTCTGAAATGTCTCTGCCTTACTTGAGGTTTCAGGGATCATAAATCATTACAGGAGTTAACAGCTTCATCTTTCTCATTGGGTTTGAACCATGGACCTTGAGGTTAGCAGCTCACAGCTTCACCAGTAGTGCCTTAAAATGTAGGCAAGTTATATGACTAGAAGTCCAAAATTAGCCTGATGCTATTATTAGTAGTAGCATATACCAATAAGCCTAGAATAAGTGTCCTAGCGTAGCTAGTCTGTAGAAAAGCAAACAACTATTGAGATGCTAAGAGAAAGGCATACAAGAAGACAGTATTTTCACTGACAGGCTGAATCAGAAAAGAGTTGTCCAGAGAAAGAAAGTAGCCTACACAAAGGGCATTAGGAAGAGGGAAGACAAATCAGGGGAGTTCAAGTGTGGAGTAGACAAAATAGTGCCACCCATGTAGGAAGAAGAAAATATTGGAAATTGTGAAATAATAGAGCTGAGATATTTACTTCCATGAGAAACCTTGCCAAATGCAGACTATGATTGAACAGGTGCCCTGTAAAATAGTTTAGATCTAAAAGTGGAGTTTTCTTTTGCTTGGAACAGCAATTTTAATGCAGTTCTTTACGTTTGGCAACCTAAAGGATATTAAAGCAATGATTGTCTCCTGCTAGCAGTATGCTATTTTATTGGCTGTACTTGTGACAAAACAGTTTGATTCTGGCTGTAAATGAAAGTTTTTTGATTGCCTGTATGAAAACCCTCATGAAAGCTTCAGTAACCTGTTACTGGAGAAGGGCAGTGTTAGAGGAACTAAAGAGGCTCCCAAGATAATCTATCAACAACAACAAAGTGGTCTTTAGCCACAACATGGAGGTGATCTTACATGGTTTGGGTTTTGTTTAGTTAGTTAGTTAGTTAGTTAGTTAGTTTGTTTTCACTCAACTAAAAAGAACCACCATTTGCCTGTCAGTTTGTCATTCGACGGTGACTTGTGTGCTACTGTGATGATGGAAACTCTGCCATCAATATTTTTAATTCCAGCATGGTTATCCACGGCATATAGGTTTCCATGGAGCTCCCAGACTGACACAGACAAGGAAGAAGGACCAGGTGATCTACTTGGGCATAACGATAGAATGAAAATCTACGACAGCTATGAGCAAAGAAGATGGAGAGAGTCACTACCATCAGTCAGAACAAAGCAGGGGCTGAGCGCAGAACAAATCATTTGTTGCTCCAACATTTAAGTTGAAGAAAATTTAAACAAGCCACATTATCCCAAGTACAACCTTGGGTAGATTACACTAGAATTTAGAAAGCATATCAAGAATAGACTTCATACATTAAACGCTAATGTCTAAAGAACAGACAAATCGTGGATGACATAAAAAAATGTCATACATGAAAATGTTTGTGTTAGTCTGGGTAAACTATGGGGGGGAAATCCACAGGAACTCATGTGTATAAGAGAGTTTTATGTAAAGGATAAGTGTA